>NC_087476.1:90167070-90470404 GCF_036417665.1 Passer domesticus
GGATTATTACTGTTTATCTTCATTATTGTATAGCACTTTTTATTATGAACTTCTGTTTGCACTTGAATTGTGAAAGAAAACAACATTTTTAGGCAAAATTATCCTTCCCTTGACCGTGGAATTACAAATTGATGGCCATCTAAGAGTTCTTAAAAAAACTTCTTACTTCTGACTTTCAATTCAATTTCAACCATAATTTTAATTACTGTAATAGGATTCTGAACTTGCAGGTTACTGACTACTGCAGCACATATGTCACACTCATCTCTTTATGCAACAGTGTCTCTCTCATCTCACCTACTCATTATACATTGTTAGTGTGGTTTGTTGGGGTTTTTTTTCACTTAAATTACATTTTAGCATTTAAATCACATATTACATCGTTGTGCAGTGTTTATTGATAATAATGGCATCATTCTCTTGCATTGGTAGTAATTTCATGATCTCTGGTTCATTACCTCTTCCAATCTCAGTATGTAAAGGACTGAAAAAGTCCTATTTTAACACTCTGCCATGCTAGTTAAACTTTGTCAGAGACTGAGCACGTGCTGGGTTTGCTTTCTTGCCAGCTTCCTCAGGTGTTGCTGCTGTAACATCCTCCTGCCTACTCCAACTTATCTCCAGTCAAACAGAGGTAAACACTTGCACTGTCCACTTTTGGAGTTCTGCTGAGAGGTAAGGTTACCACAGGGAATGTATTTTCATGAAAGCCCTGTTACAGAGGTCTTCCCAAGTCATGCACTTGTTTGTCTGTTATCCATATGATCATATTTACTCTGAGCATAATGTCATCTGTTCCAGAAGTGATGCTGCAAGAGTGAGATTTCAGATATATTTCATCACAACCTTATGTGCTCTATGCAAAATTTTCACCAGCATGTCTCCCACAGTAGTATACCATGAATGTAGAATCTCTGATTCTACCAGCAGAAGGCAAAACTAATTCTTTTTTTTTCTTATGGTCTTGTACAGCAGACCCTCAGTTTAGTGCATTTTGCTTCTGTGGCACAGAGTCCCACATATCTGGAGGATGTGTCAGCATTTTGTTCTAAACCAGTGTATATTTTTCTTCTTTTAGGATAGCGTGTTGTAAATTAAAAGGGATGATATAAAGGGTGTTGAGGGAGCTATAGCATCCAGCTGGTTTGTAAGTGATGCTAAAGGCTGCTCCCAGGAGTAGAGCACACTGCATGTTTTACAGTGAGAATTCAAATTTAGTCAGCATTCTGAAACAATAGCCGTTCAGAGGTGATAAAGCAAAAATGTGGCTTGGGCATGCCTGCTTACTTTAGTATTTTAAATCAAATGCTTTCCCAGTGCAGGGCCCTTAGCAGAGTTCTCCCCTCTGACTTCCTCTTTCCTTCCTGAAATAGAATAATCACTGTAGGGTCTCCTGTACTCCCAGGAAAAACTGTTTCCTTAATGCACATACATTGCAATTAAACCTCTTAAACATCATCTTAGTAATAATTATTTTAGGAATATTCCTGATTAAACTTGCCAATTAGCACAGACTGGGAGGAAACTAGAAGTAAATAATGACTTCTTTCAGTATGTTTTCCTATCCAGAATACTCACAGATAACGAGCAGAGCAAAAGACAGTTGGCAAAGTTGAACTGTACCTCTTCTTTCATGGGCTTTCCATCTGGTTTCTAACTAAGGGAGGAGAGGAACAAAAACCAAGCAGAATTAGGATATACAAAGGCTTTTAAATGCAGGCTTTTATTTTTCTAAATCTTGTCTATTTTATACTCTGTTAAAGTGATCATCTTACACATACTTAATCTTGTGTTCTCCAGTGATAGAAACAAAAAACTTAATGATGCCTGAATGTCACACGTTTAACCTGTGACCTTGATGTCATTTGTCCAGATCACAGTGCTAAGGAAATCTTTAGGGTCTTGTCAGTACATAAGGACACTTACTTCCTTCTGAATAAAGATCACAGAAGGAGTTTCTGCGATAAACCAGTACAGTCCTACTGCAGTAGCAGTGTTAAGTTTGACATGATAAATGCAGAAGAAGTCCTAAGAGTCACAGTGGCTGAGCCACAGAGTCTTTCTGAATCCAGACTTGTTTGGATGTTTTGGAAGAGAAAATGAAATTGTCACATGGTTGCTGATTACATAGTGACTGAATTGTTTGAAACTGGTGTGCTTTGGGAGTCTGCAGCTGGGAAATCCCCAGCATGTGACTGGTACAGCTGTGTTTGATAGTGGGTTCAACTTCACTGCAGGCCTGAGTATTTCACCACATTGCATCTTCTATCTGCCTGTTGCGGCATTCCAAAAACTGCCAAACTTTCCTTGTCTTTCAGAATTTGCATCAGGTTTGAACATCTGTGCTGCTAGAACTGTGCTAATCTTGTATTGATAAAGCAATGGGGAAAGAGTCCCAAGTGAGGCAAAGGCAGATTTCTCATTAGGGGTGAGCACATTCTCTTTCAGTCACCTGCATTTGTGCCACACTGCCAGAGGATATAAACCAACCATTAAGAAATGGGGAACTTCTGGACTTCTGCTTTTCTGCAAGCTATTTTTGTGCTTATCCATGCCCATCTTGTTCCTGTGTTTCATCCTCCTGTGGCATCTTATCAGCAGTGGATGTGGTGTGTTGTTTGGGATGGAAGCTCTTTGTTACTTATGTTACAGTGCCAAGAATAAAGAGACAAAATTCCTTATGGGGTTCAGAAGACTTTTAAAAATACAAATCCAATATCCACTCTTGGTTCCCTGGTTGACTTGTTTTGACCTGCTGTGTAGTGGCAGTGGGTGGTGCAAACTGCCACCACATTCCCATGGGAAAAGAGATGCTGCACTGTGGCTCTGAAGTGACCCCTCAGAGGCCTGCAAGACAGGGTTCTAGCTACTTCCTTGGAAATTTGGATCATTAACCACTGCAAACCATTCCTGTGGTGACTTCACCTGATGTAGTCAGCCTTTTCCACATGTCTGCCACTCTCTGGAGGTTTCCTAACACTTCGTGGGCTCCACTGTCTCTCCCAGAGAAGAACTCATAGCACAACCTGGTAGCAAGCAGCAAGGAACCACCTCTTCTGGAGCTTGGGGTATCAATTATGTGGTCCCTAGAACACTGTCATCTCTGACCAGAGGAAGCTACTAAGAAATAATGGATCTGATTTAGGAGGAAAAAATATTTTAAAAATCAATGAAGCACCAGGATAACAAAGTACCGGGTCTCTACATACTGTGAGAAAAAATTTTTCCACTGTTTGCAGATGATTTGCAGGATGGTGTCCCTTGAAAATACATTTTGCCTTTGCTTCTCAGATTTACCACATATTTCTTTGACATGTGTGATGTCCAGGCAGAATCCAGCAGGGCTCTGATATTTCTGCTCTATCTCAACTCTGCCGGTTTGGGGTTTGGAGGATGGTGCCACTGTAATCTTTTTGCCAAAGCTTTACATAACATTTAAAATACGTTTTCCTCTTGGTGTGTATCACCTCATGTTTCTAGAGACCAGATAAGGGCTTTTTCTCTCATATGAATGAATTATTTCAAAATGCCTAACAGAATGAGATATTGGCAGTAGTTTCCTGAAAGGATTTTGCTCGTGTTTAATTTTATGCCTGAGATTTTTCATATGTGGTGGCAAAAACATCTGTGGTGCAATACTGTAGCACATTAGCTTTGCCTTCTCTAATTCTCAGTATAAGTTGTGTTTGTTGATAAAGTTCAATCTTGGTGCTCAGGGTTGCTTTTTACCAGCTTTACACTGTAAGGGGCAGAAAGGAAAGTTGTGCATATATGTGTTGTTACTTTTAAAATATATAACAAGATGATCTGCACATTGGTATATTATTCATATGATATTGTTTCTTTTATAATATTTTTCCAAAAACTTATCCCTTTGCGAGGCCTTTAGGTATTCTCTGCCTTCACTTCTTTCATAACAAAGAGCAACCTCTGCTTTAGTGGATCTGGTTAAGTAGTCAAAGGGTAGCAGGAGATGACAGAAACGTGTGAGAAATGCAGAGCATGGAGTAAGGATTAGCACAATAGCAAAAAAAATCATGAGATGAGCTATTATTATTCCCCCCAATTTGTTGGTTCCTGGTTTCCATATGTTATTAATATTTCTCTGTATTTTGTTTGAGGAAGTAGTCAGATGAAAGGTCACAACTGTTTGAGGAAAGTGGGTGAATCATTTACTGAGTCACTGTGTACAGGCAGTGAATGCTCCATATATTTGTGACTGTGCATTCCTCTATTAGTTTGCCATCTGTTCTGTGGAAACCTAAATTACTAGAGATGAAGAGGGCTGCAAATCACTTAAACAGAAATGGTATTGCAATATAACTTGATGGACTTGGACAGGAAATTGCATAGTTCATTTAAATCACAAGCTCAGTGCAAATTTAGGCTGCATCCTCCCATGAATATTTGAGATAAAAGTGAAATGAGCAGGTATTTACTAGGCAGAAGTAGGATGCACAGTCATGCCCAGTGCTTTGCTCATGAGGTGGAGAATGTGCTCGCTTCAGACTTTTGTGATCATATGCAAGGGCTGTAGCTTAAACATTGCCTTTCCAGATTCACACTAAAAATCCGAGCTGGGGTTGGGGTCAGGGTCTCTGTGACAGATCATGTGACCCAGAACAGCAGTTTTGCTCTTGCTTTCCCATCACTGGCACTGGAGATGGGGAAATTCCCACAGCTGAGGTTGGACAAAGAGAGAGAAGGAAAAATCACATTGCAGACAAAAATTCAGAGAAAAATAATCACCAAAGATTGTAATCAGAATGATGGAAGGGTCTGGGTTCATTTTGTTTGCTTTTTCTCTAAGATTGTCCAGGGGCAAAGTTGACACATTTTTAAATGCCACATCTGCTCAGTCATTTAGCAAACGTGCCTACTTCTGTTACCACCAAATTATATAACATGGTGAGATGGAGGCTGCCTCACGTGCTTTGCCACAGCCTGGTGGGTCACTTGACAGGATGAGGAACATAATATGATAATCCGGGTGTCTTTCTTTCTTTCTTTCTTTCTTTCTTTCTTTCTTTCTTTCTTTCTTTCTTTCTTTCTTTCTTTCTTTCTTTCTTTCTTTCTTTCTTTCTTTCTTTCTTTCTTTCTTTCTTTCTTTCTTTCTTTCTTTCTTTCTTTCTTTCTTTCTTTCTTTCTTTCTTTCTTTCTTTCTTTCTTTCTTTCTTTCTTTCTTTCTTTCTTTCTTTCTTTCTTTCTTTCTTTCTTTCTTTCTTTCTTTCTTTCTTTCTTTCTTTCTTTCTTTCTTTCTTTCTTTCTTTCTTTCTTTCTTTCTTTCTTTCTTTCTTTCTTTCTTTCTTTCTTTCTTTCTTTCTTTCTTTCTTTCTTTCTTTCTTTCTTTCTTTCTTTCTTTCTTTCTTTCTTTCTTTCTTTCTTTCTTTCTTTCTTTCTTTCTTTCTTTCTTTCTTTCTTTCTTTCTCTCTCTCTCTCTCTCTCTCTCTCTCTCTCTCTCTCTCTTTCTTTCTTCCTCTCCTCTCCTCTCCTCTCCTCTTTCTTTTATTTTTCCCCCTCCAACAGAGACAGTTTCATGCTTGTGGGAAGGTGCTGTGCTGGCAGTTCTGGGAAGTGACACTGTCCCCTGAGCAGGCACCGCACACGTGGTCACACCGCACACCGATCTGTGCGTGCCGCGACACTGCACGCTTCCCTCATCCTGACGGACAGCAGCCTCATTGCCACGTGGAAAAACAACCTTTAGGGCTGAAAAAGTACATCAGGCCAGCTCAGGTGTTTGGCCTTTGTTACTACACCTTCTTGCCAAGACTGGCAAAACTTTAAAACTGGAGAATTCTCTATCATTTGAGCCAGAGCAGACAAGAGTCCATCTTGTCGATTATGATGGAAATGTGAAGGCCCATCTGCTAGAGGTGCTACCTTTCACTTGAGGCAACGACTATAATTCTCACAAATCATGTAGTACAAAGCTTTAAAACTGCCTAATACGACTGCAGGTGCAGCTGAGATATGGGCAGGGGGCTGCATGGGCATTAAGCAATCCATGGCTGAGTACTGCTGCATGGAGTGAAGTAAAGGGAGAAACAATCCTGCTAGAAATGCAGGTGAATCTGCTGTAAACTACTTGGAATCCCAATGAAAAGTCAGGATCCTATCTAGGAAAGTAGTGCTGACCTTCTGTATAGGACTCAAGCAATTGAAAGCTGAGCAATTTCATTGATACATTTCTGGAGTGAGGCCTGAGTTTCTTCTAAATGACAAGTTTAATTACAGCTCCTCTGCTCTGACCTTTAGTTGGCTTTATGTAGGCATCCAGACTTGCAAGTTGTACATTGTACAAAGGGACTTCGAGTTTGGTTTTCTCTTACTACACCTACAAGTGGAATGCCAGTCTGATGGCCTCAGAAATGAAAATAAACACCGAGCAGAGCAAGCAGAGCACTGTAGCACATGAGGGTTCAGTAGAACTTCACTTGTCTAATGCCATCCTGAAGATTGACTTCTTTTTTTTAACAGAAATAAGTCTAAATAAATGGTTTTTTCAGTCTTTTCAGGTGATATAGGAGTAATTTTTGTGGTACTTGGCAAATTTTACAATGCACATCTTTGGAATTACCTTACAACATGTATTGAGTATTGCTTCATTCTAGCAGCCACTGTGTTTTCTGCAGCTAAATGAAGGCTGTAAAGCCTGATTTGAAATATGAACTGACAAAACTGTGAAGAGAGAGAATGTCTCTGTAAAATATCTGTAACTATTTACCTTCAAATGTGCAGGTATTATGCAATATAGGATCATAAATGTTTTATCCCCTCTTGATAGTCATGGAGCTTATATCATTTTGAGATCAAAATGTACAACATGCAAGGGGGGAAACTAGAACTGCTGAGTCTCCCTAAGTTTTTTTGGTGTTGTTTTTGCCTTTTTTTTTTTTTACAATTATTTGTATAAAATCTCCTTTCCTATGACCATTTTAAGCTGTTTCATGTGTATGCAAGGGGAAGAAGCAGCTGGGCTAAAGAGATGTGTTTGCGTGTGATTAAATATTCCATTATTAACTAGCACCTAGTGAGATGCTTTCCTGAAATCAGGAGGTTTTACTGATGCCCTTTATTTCTTGTAATGTATGTTAAAGAAATGGTACTGTGTTTTAAAAGATACTTGAGCATGTCATCAGTTCTGGGAAAAATTAGCAGAGGCTACTTGAATATTTGAACAATTGTACTAATGGGCAATATTAAGTCATCTTGCCAAGGAAGCACGTATGCAGAAGGAGCTGGGTTTGGGAACTTAATCAGAAAAACCACAGAGTGAGTAGGAAGCTTGTCTTGGGTAAGAGTAAAGAAAAGCTGAGCAAGAGCTCTCAGAGCAGCATCCTGTTTTACCCGCTGGGGGCATGTTCGGCTGTCTGATTTGTTTGATTCTTGCACAGCTGGAAAAGATCTGACGCTGTGAAAGGGCTTGTTAGTTTTATTTTGAAAGTAGAGCTGATAAATAAATTGGGAGGGAGGAAAGAGTAAAAGCAAAGAGTAAAATCAGTTGTTGTTTCTGCCTTTTCTGTGTGGGAGGTTTCTCACCCTTCAGCTGGAGTGCAAGTGCTCAAGGAGGCTCAGTACCTGGAGCTGGCACAGCTGAGAGGCTCAAACTGTGGTGTGGAGCACAGCCTGGAAACAGTGTCAGACACCTCCTGAGAACAGTCTGGCACTGAGCAAAGTCCCTGTGCTTTCAGCAGCAGGGCTGCTACAGAAGAGTCCCACTCCTTCCCATTCCTCTGCTGTGGCAAAGGCTGATCCAGGAACCTTTGCAGCTGTGCTGTGAGTGATGGGCTGAAAAGCCCAGTGAGCAAGGTGGAAGTAGAATGCTTTTGAAATTAAAAATTAATACCAGTTATTAAAAGTAACAGTTAAAATTAATTATTATTTGGGAACATAATTAAAGCAGCACTATTTCGGAGTTCAATTCTGTACCAGTATCTTTTAACTGGAAAAACCACCTGAGTTTTGGCAAGGCACTCAGGTTAAAATGCTAACAGCTGAGTAGCTTGACTGGTGCCAAAGTTAAATGTATTTCCTCAGTGATTAATGATCAGGCTCAGCCTCCACTTGAATGTGGTTTCACAAGCCCTTCTTTCTCACTGTAATGTCCTCTGCATGTCACTCATTCCTGCCTGTTGCCACCATCACCTACATATTCACTTGTGCCAGTGTAACAGCTGGTGGGACTGCACAGTGAGTTAGATGGGGAAGCTAATTAAATCTTTCTAAAAACCTTTTTTTGGGGGGAGGAGAGTGGTTTTTTGGGGGAGGAGAGAGGTTAATTTTACTCAATATAGTTCAACATGTGCCTGTACCAGCAGCTGTCCTGGCACAGGTAAGGTGAGAGTGAATTGGAGGGACCAAGTTATTGAAGTCAGCACTGTTACTGAGAAGTTTGTGAAAATACCTTGTTTTCGTGCAGAGCAGCAGGAAAGAGGATGTAACCAACTGTTCTGGGAATTTCTGGGTTACATGTGGTTATTTTGCTCAGAACAGAGACTTAGTTCAGAGTGCCTATGGATCCCCATTCAGATCTCTTTTCTGTAGCAGACTGAACAGAAATCACCTTGCTTCTACATTCTGGAAGAGCATGCTGTGCTGTGCTGGAATGGATGTGACTTTTTTCACTGGTAGAGAAGAAAAAAAACCTTAACCAACCTGAATTTTTCTATATGGTACTGTTGATCTTCAGTGCAGTCATCTCATGTCCTTTCCTCCCCTGTTCCCTGGGCACTGCTGCCACAGGAGAGGGTGCCAGTGGCCTGTGGTGCTGTACAGACGTGTGTCCTTTCCAGGCACTGGCCTCAAATCTGCTTTTTTTTGTGCTGTAAAGTAACCCTGCTGGACTGTCTTCCTCACTGCACAGCTTGTGCACTCCTTGCCCGGGTATCTCACAACTTTCCCTGAACTTTAGTTCCCTCTGTTACAGAGGTTCCTTTTTCCAGGTGTAGTGTAGTAAGATTTTGCTCTTTATCCAGTGCTTTCTACTTGGGGTTCTTGCAACTAAGTGTGCACCTCCTCATTTCTTACACAGAAAAGTAGATCTAGGTGACAGTAGCAGTGGAATACAATCACAGCCTGCTCTCCATCAGGGTGTGCAACAGTTAAATAGCTGTCCAGCTTCAGGCCACTGCTCAAGTAATCTACAATTTAACCATTACTTTTGGCAGCTTGATTTGCTTACTTTTGTGTTTATCATGTTTGTGTGGTATGTGAATCCAACCAAATCCTGCTGTATGCCTGCAGGCATCTTGCATTGCATACCTGAGACCACACTCGCCCATATCGCTTCTATTTTTCCAGTCCCAAGTTCTTCCTGTGCTGCTGCTGTCTGAGCACACAGTGCTGTCCCTGTGCAATGTAGATTGATACCTGCTCAAGCCCTGTGATGCTGTGAAGCTTCCTTCATCTGGGATCTCAGGAAACAGGCTCATCTCAGAGTCATAAACCAAGAAGAACCTGCCTGTTCAGTGATGTGATTCAGAAACCTAAGTGGGATCAGGGTTGTGTCATGTGACACAATGAGAAGCTAACGATATTAAAGAATAAAGAGCAATAATAACGATATTAAAGAATAAAGGGCAATAATTATGCCCTGCCGTTGTAATTTTATTTTAAAAACTCATTGATCCCTTTAGTTCTTTGTATGATCTGTTAACTGGTCAATTGTTAGAAGCCTTTCTCCAGATTTTATTTAGTTCTCAGGTAGGCCATTTTCCCATCTAAGTTGATACAATTTGGCCTGAGAAAGGACCAGGAGAGAGCACTTCAGAGTCTGTGCCAGCAGCAGTGGCAGGAGCCTCCAGGACTCCTCTGTAAGCCCCAGGCTGACCAAGCACCCAATCCACCCCAGCAGCTCTGCCTGGCGCTCACCCTCACAGGCTGTGCTTCCCGTGGATGCGCCGTCCACGTCCCCGTAAATCAGCAGTGTGCCGTGCTCTCTGCTCCCCTCTTGGCTTCAGGAAACCCTTCATCTGGAGCTTGCCAGATGCCTAAGCCGGGTGTCCCGGGGTGTCCCGGGGTGTCCCGGCGGGCAGGGCGGCATTCCCGAGGTTGTGTTCTGCCGCCTTCTCGCGGTCACCGTTCTGCTTGCAGCCTTCGCTCCACGGGGCGCTGCCCTCGAGCGCCGTCCCCGGAGAGCCTTGCATTGCATACCTGAGACCACACACTTGCTGCTGTTCCGGCTCTGGAAACCTTGCTAAAGGTAACAAAAACATTTAGGAAGAAAGTCTGGAGGAGAACCGCAAAGATGCTCAGAGGGCTGGAGCGCCTTTCCCGTGCAGACGGGCTGGGAGAGATGCGGCTGCTCAGCCTGGAGAAGAGAAGGCTCCAGGGAAATCTCACTGTGCCCTCCGGAGCTTGGAGGGAGCCGATACAAAACAGAGAAAGCAACTTTTTACTCGGGCAGCTAGTGATAGGGCAAGGATGAACAATTTTATACTGACAGAGAAGGGACTTAGATATTAGGACAAAATTCTTCAGTGAGACATTGGCACAGATTGCCCAGAGAAGGCTCCATCCCTGGAAGTGTTCAAACCAGGTTGGATGGGGCTCCGAGCAGCCTGGGATCGTGGGTGGCATCCCTGCCTGTGTTGGCACTAGATGATCTCAAAGGTCCCATCCCAAACCATTTTATGATTCTATGTTAAGTTCTTAACAGAGGAACTTTGTAACAAAGCTGATTTGAACTGGGACTTTGCTAAAATAATTCCGTTTCAGGTTTAGTTGGCTGTCTCAACTAAATAATAATAATTTTGTTGTTCTTTGAAGTCAAATGGAGAAAAATTTGTTGGAAAAGTATAAAACATTAGGTCAAGGGATCTGAGTTATTGCTCTGTTTCAACTGTAAAGTGTTGATGAAACTTTGGGTGTAGCTTTCTTCCTGCCATTTTCTGTATGGAGAATGGAAAGACAATAACAGCTACTTTATCATGGTGTTTGGGGGTTGATTGAAAGAAGGTCCTCAGTGCAAAGATTATGTGGTGTAAAAACAAGTAGGACATTTCCCAACAGAATAGGACCCAAATTCTTTCAGAGAATGCTGTCTCAGGATTTGTATTTTTTAAATGCTTGTACAAAATCAGGGTGACCTCATGCCAAATATAGATCACCATTTTAAAGTTTTTTGGTAAACTCTTACTGGAAAGCAGAAGAAAACTAAGGAAAATATTTACTTTTCATGTAGGCATATAAAAATATGTTTTTCAGTTTGTTTAGACCTAAGTGGTTAAATAATTGATTGTTAATCAGTTGTTGATTTAACCTTTAAATTAAAAAAATCTTTTGCAATAACTAGAAAGTAATAATAATTTCATTACTGTCTTGTATCCATCCACCTGTAGTGATGTACAGGTGAAAATTCTACCAAGTACCCTTCTGATAATTAATAATTCTTCTAATAGAAGAAAATTCATATGCTTTTTTTTTGCACTCCTCCAAAGGAGTAAGTATAGAAATAAAGAAGTCCATAAGTATTGTTTCCAGCCAGTGTCATTTTTTTCTGCAACAGAGCAGTAATCTGTGGGACTTTATATCTCCAGAGTACAGCAATTAGGGAAGACTTAATGATTTTCATGAGTAAAGACAGATGAAGAGGTGTCTCTGGTTTTGCCTCTCTTCAGAGGCCGTTCAGGACTCAGCAGATGGACGACCTTAGGTCATTTGGTGTAACAACTGGGCAGCAAATTTGGCACTGATCAAAGCCAATCAAGGGGTGGCAGATTTATGCTGGAGCTCAGGTTGTTGCAAAGTGTTGCTATAAACTCATCCGTGATGGATTTGCTGTGGAGGAAAAGGCAGGAAGGCAGTGGCTGCGGCTGCTCAAAGCACATCCTTCTGTGCCTGTGCCCTGGCAAACAGCTGCTGGCAGGGCTGGCTGCCCTGGGGTGGGACAGCCCCCTGACATCCAGGGGTCTGAGTCACCAAAGAGTTGCTTGGACTTTAGTAGACTGTGTGGTTGGGATATCCCACCCTTGAGAGTAAGGAAGCACCCAAGATTCATACATGCTCGTGGGCAAAAGGAATGACAAAAGTCAGAGGGTCTGCAAACAACCAGAAAGTTTTAATAGTGAATTGCACCCTTGGCATGGAAATTGGTGTGTTGGTCCCTGATCTACTGTGTAAGCACATGTGTGGGCTTGGGATAAAGGGCTGGGGTGAAAGGGAAGACAGGCAGGAAGAGATTAATTAAAGAGAGAAAAGGAGACAGAAAGAGATCACCAGTCCTGGTTTCAGCATTGATTCCTCTCTGCTATTAATTACTAATAATTATTGAGTATGTCAGTTTATTCATAAGCACCATATCATTGTAATTTTGGCTCATTCCATCATATTATGTGGTTTTACCCCATTGACTGATGCACTTTTCTCTTTAAAAGCTCTTTAAACACATCCCTTAACTGTATTCCTAACTCATCCTGCACTGTTGTCAGTAAAGTCAGGAACTGCCTGCCTTTAGTTTTTATCTAAATATGGAAGACTTAACCCATTTCCTACTCTTTTCATATAGATCTTTCGAGTTTGTAAAGGTCAAGCCTTTTAAAAAGCAATTACTTAACATGTAGCAGTGACAAAGTTGAGTTTTCCAAATAAATTACTTCAAAATTAATATTGCTAATATTTACTAAAAAAAAATTAACCCTATGTTTCCCTTCTTTATCTTGTCTTCAGATTTTTGAGTTTATAAGTCCTTTTGTAGTGACTTATATTTGCAAATAAGCTATATTTTTATGGACAAGAAATAGTTTAGATATGGCAGGAAAGACATGGAATTTTTAATGACAAATACTGTAGATACTACTAATTTCTACTAGTAATAATTTGTTTCTCCTTGCTCTTACATGAAGATCAAACCACTTAATACTAGGATTTACAACTGATTCTCTGGAATTTTTATCAGTATTAACTGGGAGCTCTATTTACTATGCAGATAAAAATAAGTAGTATAAATAGAGTTAAGGTTAAAGAAAATATTTAAATAGAAGATAGTAGATGTGAAAAATACAAGTCTGAATGGCAAAGCACTGAAATGAGATCCTAGGTTGGCACAGAACGTTGTAGCTTCATGGAAGCTAATAGACCTATCCCAATTCACACGTAGAGTTCAGAAACAAAATAATGAAGTTAAGCCTCAGAGAAAAAGGGAGAACCAGGGATGGGACTTGGGGAACGCAGTGAGGAAGTTTGTAGGTTGCATGAAAAATGCCCAGCAGAGGCTAAAGTAGCGCTTCAGCCACTGCAATATTTTTTTCTCTTTCTGTATGTCTGATAGTTGGCTCATGAATGTTTTCTCCTGCACGCAGGGTCACGGACTAGCTGAGAAGGCAGCGGAGTTTGTCTCCAGTTGCGTTTAGAAGTGCACGGAGATGCTGCAGCCGCTGGATGTCTCTCTTGCTCCGCTTTCCCGGACAAGGACCAGCCTTGCAGAGGGACGGGACAGATGGGTCAGTGTGGGAGGCCAGCTGCTCGCTGCTGCCCAGCTGACTGCCATGATGTGACACGACTCTCAACACAAGAGATGGTGAGGTATCAGCACGACTGACAGATGAGAAATGCGTTTTTCTTCCCTTATAAGAGCACTTTTTTTCCCGCCCTGTTCTTCTCAGTTGTGCTCTTTGGCACTGTACTAAACCTGCTGCCAATAACTGAAGATTATTTGAAAAAACAAGTTAAAATTTATAATGCTTTTCTCAATAGTTACCATATGTAAGCAAGTACTCTGTTAGGCTGGATAGAAGAAATGCACCAGGTAAATGTTCTTTTTGCATGCCAGGGGTTTCTGGCCCAGATCAGTTAAGCTGGGAGCACCTTCATATAAACAAGAACTAGATTTCCCCTTTCTGGAAGAGTCTGCACTCTGCTTTCTCTGTTCTGAAACAGAATTGAGAGAGACATACCTGCAGAACTTCCAACGAAACCCTGCTCTGAAAAAGTAGGCATTAGGAGAGAATTTTGGTTACCTGTGTGAGTCAAGGGTACAGGACCAGGCTCTTTGCCGTGCTCAGCTGCTGCGTTGGAAAGGCAATGGAAATCTTTCTGCAGGCACATTGTCAGCCCTTGTTTGTTTGAGGCATCAAAAATACAGGAATGCAGCAAAACTTTTCAGAAGCTCTGTGGAGGCTGAGAGCCTCAAGGAGTCTGGCTTGTGTAGAATGAAAGAGTTCTGCCCTGCTGCCCAGCACAGAGCTCTCAGGGGTGGGGAACACAGGGAGAGCAGGGTGGTGCTTCAGGCAGCGCTTTCAGAAGGACCCATGAAGGTGAGTGCAGGGAATTTGTGTTTCAGTGATCAGGCTAATATGGGACTTTGGGGTTAGGCTGGAACGTAATAGAGAGCTCAGAGTTTCAAGGTAATGTGTTGACTAGATAATTTTTTGCATTCCTCAAGTCTCCACACTATTTTTCAGAAAGTTTCATCTGTATATTGTGAAATAGTATGTTTCCTTATATTCATATTATATCTTCAATTCTTTAAGTTAAAAACCAACTTAGATTACAAATTCTGAATGCTAAAAGTCTGATATATTTCAGGATTTTGCTGGATTTTTTTTTGTGTATTTTTTCTCAGTATATATGAAAGGAGTTACATAACTTTTGACTTTAGTGGTCAGCCAATATTTGATCTCCTCTAGTTTATTTATGTCAGAAATGTTTATACAAAGTGATGTATCTTTGTGTACATTCTTTGTAATCAAAGTAGGATTAAACCGAGGTCCTGTTTTCCTGAATGTAGCAGGAAAAAAGACAATAGGAAACAGCTCTTCTGGCAGTAGCCCAAGCCTCTCTCTTCAATCAGGGCTGCACTCAGAAAATCCTTGCTCCCTTTTTTTCTCTCTTTGTGGTAATTCAGGATAATTTTACAAACTGCTTCACTGGTTTGGGGTGTTTTCTTACCTACACTTGTAACGTTCCTGACTGGGCCACACAATTTTGCTAAAATTACATACACACACTTTTGTGTTTGCATCCACATGGCTCAGGTGTTTTTTTTATTTGCTTGTCTTGTGGCTGCTGCTTGGGAGGCAAATACCTATTTGTCTGCATCTTCAGTTATATTTAAAACCTGTTTTCTTCTCTAGAGCTACAAACTGGTGTCATTCCACTCCATTTTCTGCTGGCTTTCTCTGAGGCCATTCAGGAAAACAGGCAGGAAAAGACATTTTGGTCTCTGTTATTTCAGACAGTGAAATTTAAGGAATATCAGAAGTGTTGTTTAACAGTCAAAACTAAGCATTAAATGGGGGAGGTGCTCATTACCATGTTCTTAAAGTCTGGGGCAGACAAATCTGCATTTTGCTATACTGAATATTTAAAAGCCCTTAGTCCTTCTGGATTTTAGCTTTTCCAGGGTTGTATTGGAAAGATGTTTGCCTAATCCTGACTACGCATAAAAACAATAATCAGAAGTGGTTATTCTGTGCAAGAGCCAAATTGCATTGTTGTTATCTTAGACTGGCAGTGAAACTCCTGGAGAGCTATTTAATTATGTAAATTAGCATGAAATTAGAAAATTATGTTTACTTTGAATTTTGGGGGGGGATGTTTGGTTTTTTTCCCCTGCAAAACCAAGAATAAGCACCATCAAAACATATGGTTTATTTCTATAGCTTTTAGCTAGATTTAGCAACTGCTTCAGTTTCATAAGCAGTTATCTCATCTGCATCCTGCAACAATATTTGTCAAAACTCCCAGTAGTGTGAATGTCTTAATATTCTTTGAAAGGAGAAATGAAGGAAAGGGATAATAATGTACATAGATGTACAGAGAAGTACAGAGCTCTGAAGTTCCAAAGTTTGGGGGTTTTTTAACCAAAAACAAGTGTCCATTTAAGACTAGAATTATGGGAGAAAAGTGGATGTGTAATTGTGTTCATAATCAGAGAGGTACTTTTTTGGTGCTTTAAGTAATGTAAAATATGTAGGTTTTTGAGCAGCATAGAAAACATGAAAGTTGATCTTATAGGATGTTACTGTAGTCTAGGGAGAAGAGGGGGGACTGTATTCTAAAACAGTGACATTCAGCATAGCTCAGTTGGAGCTCTGTGTTTCTATTGATGTACACTAGTTGAAAATTGGTTTATGATTTCAAGTTGCATAGAAACAAAGCAAACAAACAAAAAAGTACTGCTATGAAAGCATCCATCTAGGAAAACATTTGAGGGAGAAAAATACAGTGAAAACAGCACTCTTTGTAAATTAAATTTACTATTGCATTTAATAAAGTTTCCTAGTAGGGAGTTCCTGAAAAATGTGGACTGAAATGTGAAGCAAAATGTCAATGCTCTTTTAGCTGCCTTGATGGCATATTTACAAGAATAAATTTCTTATTTTTTTTTTTCATTACTTCAAAAGGAAAAAAGAAATGCTTCATAACCATCTGGAGGAGCGTTTGCTATGATTGTTTCCAAAGGAGCAGCTTAAGAGTTTCATAAATATCAAAGTTAATAGGATCCTAGAAACAAGGAAAATTGCCTGTAGGTGATTTCTACTTATACAGAAAGAGCTCCTCTCTGAACTGCAGTCTTCTCTAAACTTTCTCTCCAGGCCTGTTGCCTATTACTGTGCTGTCCTGTTCCTATTTCCTTTAGCTGTTTTGAATCAACAGTGGGTAGAGCAGTACGTATATGAAATGTACTTGAGGGTGAAACACAATCTCACAAATTACAGAAAATAAACAATGTTAAGTGTAGCTTGTGGCTGTAGGCAGATCAGAAGCAGTCTAATGGGAACACACTGGCTTTTTGGAAATGAAACGGCTATGCCACATTGTCATAAAGCCATAGTTAGGGCTGGATTTGAAGAAGAGAAAGTCTTTCAAAAAGTGGCTTCCAGAAAGAAGTTTGAGAAATTTTTTTTTCATGTATTGATTTGCTATTTGGTATGTGGTGGGAGATGCTTCTTTATTTTTGCACCTCCTGATGTTGAGGCACTTAACTGATAACTTTTACTAAAAATATAAAATCATTGTTTTCTGCATGGACAGGATAATATGTATATGCCTCATAATGGTCATTCTTACTTGGATAAGAGCTCTTTCCTCTCCTTAAAGGTGCAGGAAAACCTCATCATCCTTACACAGCTCACAGAATCGTGCTTGGGAAAGGATGTGCACTATGACAAGACATGCTAGAAATTGGCTCTTCCTTTTGGGCTTTCATCAGGCTTTGAGTCCTGATGGGCTTGCTGCTGGCAGAGCCTTAAAGCAGCTGAAGGCAGCAGAGTTGGTTTCACAGAAGGCAGCAGGAGGCTGAGCAGTGCTGGTTATTGCATGGGAAGAGACTGGTGAAAACTGCTGGGGCTGTCCCTGTGGGGCTGAGCTGGTTCCAGCCAGGAATGGCTGGTGAACTGTGATTTAGTTCACAATATTGCATCCACACTTGGGATGCCCATTAGATGCAAATGAAGAGGGCCTTGATGTATTCTCCTTTACCATTCCATGTTCTGGTAATTTCATTTTATGTGTAGACAGCTGTTCATCATGTTAGATATTTGTATTTCACATTCCTCACCTTTCCTAAATGCTTTGTTGGTGGGGAAGAATCATTCATAAAGCTGTGGCAAGTTTCAGAAGTCTGTTATCAGAAGTTTTACATAGGACCTTTTATACAAACCTTTATTTCTGAAAGCTGACTCTGGAAGCACATTGTTGCTATTAGCACCCCTGGGAGACTGGCTCCATCTAGAAAATAAATGTATGCTTCCCTAGCAAAGATGATGATGTGGTCTTGATTGAAGAGTGAGCTCTTCATTCCCTCAACCACTGTTTTTTAGCAAATCCATCCCTGATTCTCTCTTGCAGGGTGTACAGTAAAATACGGAAAAAAAATTTTCCTCCTTCAGGAAACAAGTAAGTCTCTCCCTCCTTCCTTCCATCCATCCAGCTGCAGCTGAACAAAAAACATCACAGGAGCTTAAGGGGAGAAATATAATCCAAAATCTATTTCTTCTAATCACTATGTACAATATAAAATAATACTTAATTCCCAACAGCTCGCTCTATAGCATGTGTTTCTTCTTTCCCCACTTCACTAGTCTGAAATAATTCCTGGTGGCTCTGGCAGGAGGCAGCCACACAGTGAGGGTGGCTCTGGACTTCTCTTACTCTGTTGTGGCTGTCAACATCAAAATTTATGTTACCTCTCTCTCCCTTCATTATGTAGGTCCTTCTCTCTTACTCTCTTTTTATCACTGATTTCTCCCTTCTCCTTGTGTCACTCTGTTTTCTTGATTCTCCAAGAGCTTTTCAGTTTGCCCCACACTGGCAGGATGGAGTCCTACTGTATATTTTGTTCTGCCTGATTGGGGAAGCTGAAACTTAGCAGCCCTTGGACTTCTCCAAGTTGCTGTGTGTAATTGAATTGTCTCGAGTGTTAATCATCATTGGATTATTCTGACATTCTTGATGCAAAAATATGTACATTAAAACAATAATGTAATTACAGTTTGCTTTTAGCATGAATATATTTGTTCTTAGTGACACTGAAATGATTTACTATTCCCAATATTTATATATTGTTTTGACAGATATGCAGTGGGCTGTGAGTAATTTGAAGGTGGTGCAGTTTATTCCATGCTGCTTAAAAGCAAGGATTTCTCCCCTCCTCTTTACCCCGTCACATTTTATTATTAATGGATACATTTGAATTGTCAGCTTTCTCAAAACCATGGTGTATTGGCTGGAATGATCAGAATAATTGCTCGACCATGTCTCCCACTAACTGGGAGTACTGAAGATGCTCTTGCTTTATCTTTTCCCTAGTAGTTCTTATGGTTTGTTTTTTTTTTAATTTATCCTGCTAGTTTAAATATAAGAAATGCAAGCCAAAATATCCAGTAATGTGGAAATGTAGGCTGCCAGGAGCCGTGTGGGCTAAGAGTAAACTTTTTGCTTTGTCTGGAGGCAGGATGCTAAGGCAGCTCAGCTGGCAGGTTAATGGTGATTGTCATGAATATTAAATGACAGAACCAAAACAAAACTCCCAGAGAGACACTTATGCACAGATCTTACATAGCAACACAAACAGCTCAGACAGCTGGCTCCCTGTAGGCTCTCCTGAAAGAGAACAGTGCTGAGGAGTATTAGGATGATTTTATAAACCAGAAAGCCAATTTGTGTTCAACTGGTTGAAAATTAGAGGCCTTAATGATTTACAGCTTCAGGCAAAAATCTGTTTTCTGAGGTAGATAAATAACAGGTAAATTATATCTATGCTGTTCTCCTTTGGATTAAGTGCTTTGTAATATTTTTTGAGTTTTGTGCTGTCTGAAAATGTGTAAACAAATGTGTACCAGCCTTACTGTTAAAGTTCATACCAGCTCTCTGGTGTGCAAGTATAGTCCCACTTTTCCCTCTGAAATTCCTCTAATCCCTTTTTTTGTTGTTGATTTGGTTTTTTGTTTTGGATTGGGTTTTTTCTCTAAATAAAAACACCAAAAAACCCCAAACAAACAAAAAAAACCACATTGCAGGGCACAAAATAATGAACTACATTTGATTTTGTTTCTGTTTTGTGATTTGTCCCAGACAGGGTAAGAACTTGCTATTCACAGAGCTCCTCCTTTGGCTCCTGTGGTGTAAAGCTACCTGTACCTCCAGCTACATGGAAAAAATTGCAAAATAATTAAAATACAAGAACCCTGGATTTATTTGAAGTAACACCAACAGAGATCTGGAATGATTCCATTAAAAGCACTGCAGTCATGCTGTTTCTAAAAGGATATCTAAAGGTGAGACATTCTCCAGGGCCTAGATAGTAATCTTTGTTACATTTTTAAGTGGGGATCAGATCCTTGCACATACCTTCCTTGACTTTCATGGTTATTTAAATTTATACCAACTTAATATGTGGTTCAGTGATTTCCATACTCCAAAAGGAATGAGCTGAAATAACAGAGGAGGTTTCCTCAGATAACTGCATGTAGGCATGATCCATTTTGTGGTGTTACTCTGAGTATAAACTATTTTTAGGTGCAATGAGTCAGTCTAAATGAGTTGATGGAAAAAGATAAAAATGAAAGGACAGTCCAGTTAGAGGAAGTTATGGAGAGTAATGCTTTTATATAAACATTCTACAGAATTCATTTGGCTTTCCAAACTCTGTCTATAAATCAAAAAGTGCTTTTCAGTAGCTCAGGGAGACCTTTCAGGTCTAGCTGTCTACTTTTAGTTCAATTCCATTGAAAACAGAATTCTTACATATATATTTAAAGTAGATTTTTAAAAGTATTTTTGTAAATAATTAATGCAGGTATTCCAGTGATTATTATTATGTGACTACCAGCAGTGTGCACAATGAAAAATACAAGTAGCCAGCAGATTCCCAGCTGTGAAGAAAACACATCCAGCAAGATGATTTTTTCAGCTAGTACCAGGAAAAACCCTGATTTATTTCTGTTTTTCTTAAATCAAACAGCCTAGTGCAGGGTTTTTTAAATGGTAACATAAACCAGATACATTTCAAAGACTTAGACTAGCTTATATTCATGTTCTCACAGTACCATGAGGAATTTACACACACTGCCTCTGACAAGCCTTGCAATAAAATGAGTTACAGTATTGTAAAATAATGGTTTGTAACTATTTTCCTTTGTATTAAAGCTTCCCATAAATACATATTACTTGGATCAACATGGGGTAAACCTCACTCACTCCAGCTGAAAGATGGAGATCTTGGGGTCCCACCACCCAAACGTCCAGCCAACATTACCTTTCTCAAGAGGCTGGAAGTTACAGCAGGGATAAAAGTCATAAGGAATTCAAGGAAAACAGCAGCTTATTTAACAGCTAGGGAGCCATTAAGGATGGCAAAGCTGTAGTGAAGCTGAGATCTGTACCCTCATTTCTGTGTCCCAGGTCACCTCTTCACCAGCTAAATCCTTCTTTCACTTCCAGCCTTCTTTCTTAAACTGAGCATCATTTAAAGACAAAATGGGAAAAATTGATAAGTTATGGACTGAACAGGAGCAGTGTGATTTTCCATGAATCCAGGCACCTGCAAGGTATCAAAGCCAAAGGCATCATGTTTTTGAAAAATGAGACTGAGGTTGTCAAGCAAGGCACCAGCAGTATGAGCTGTTTAATCCATGCTGATTTCCCCAGAACTGTGTCCAAGAGGATGTCACACTTTTCTGTTCTCAAGTTCAGCCTTATCTCTGAGAGCATCAGCAAGTTTCACCTCTTCTGAAAGAGCACTCTCCTGTGATTTATTTATAGTCTCCTGCTGCTTCTTGTAAGTAGAGTTTCACTCCCCTTCCTTTGCTCTGCCTCACATCACTATATTGCACTGGTACGCTGCTGCTTCACATATGAACCTTTCAGCAGCCTGTTTTCTTCCAGCTGCTAAGCTAAGGGAGACCACTCAGAGGAATGGGAAGGAATTTAGGGACAACAATAATATTTAATGTGTAGAATCACAGAGTTTCAGCACACACCAAACATCCCTGCTAAGCTCGTGTTCCTAAAATCCTTTAAAGTTCACTAAAATTGATAGATTGGTCTTACACACATTAATACTGAGTTTTTCAGCTATCCCTACAAGCTCATTTCTGCCTATCATTTTTGTTGTGTCAGGGTGTTATTTGTGACCCAGTCAGTTTAAGAAATACACGGAATACAACATGTTTTAAAAGACTGTAAGACTGCTGCCACCTTTGTCTACATTGCTGGGTCTGTCTGTTGTGTACCTCAGGTGCACATGTATGTTTGTCTTTGTGTAACGTGAAAATACTTCAGAAATGCCTTGAAAGTCCTACTGCCCTATTCTTAAAAAGTCTTGCATCTATTTTAAAATACAGAACATGGTGAAACAATAAATAAGAGAAAATCCTTGAAATGCCTGAGACATTTCCAAGATGTTACCTAAGAATATAATCTCAATTTAAACATGTAATTCCCTTGATTACCACTTTTGTACTTAGGTGTGCTGCACAGTTCAGAATGAACACTTTGCTTTTTTGTGGAACAATATTTATTCTTATTAGTAAAGTTTTTAGGAGTTTTGCTCAAACTTAAAAATTAATAAATTGATAAATGTAATTAATAATTTTGAGTTTACCTGGAATTTTATCTGCAGTGTAAAATAAAGGCTATGGATCCACAGCCCCCAGTGAGGCAAATAACCTTCCTGGGATACTCTTGATCTGGCATGGCTATTTTGAACTAGTTATCAGTTTAATCTATAAAGTTACCCTCTAGGCAGTGAATTGCTTGGTAACTAGTTCTGTGTATCCAACACAAATGATTTTAGAATCCCTGCACAGCAGCACAGAACAAGGCAGCACGAGGAAGTTTTCAGACACCATCTAATTCTGCCTGCCCAAACTGGCTGAAACAAGTGTTACCTTTAAGGATTTTTTTTTTTTTCCATTCGAAGCTCTTGTTGTCTACAAAAGAAGGGTGAAAGCTCTAAGTTTCAGCTCTGCCTTCAGATATTCCTAATAGCTTAGGCCTGGCTTGATTCAGTTCATGTGTTTGACACTTTGTACACCACTATCTGAGTTGTTGTAATCTTTAAAGCCCCAGGAGAAGTGGATTAATTTTTTTACAATGCAAGGGTTTAGATTCAAGTCTTTTTCAAGGCTTTATCTGCTGCCTTTGCACAGTATGGGAAAACTTTCAGCAAAATCTGGAAGGTAAAATATAGACCCTGGGATAGTGATTTCTTTTCCATTTTCAGAAAGGTTTCTTTAAGTAGAGGGAAAATTAGGTCATATTTTGATTTCTCTTGGCTGGCTTGTCTCCAAGATGGCCTGCACCCAGTTTCTTCTGAACTTTTCACTTCTCAGAAGGATAGTATCTCATGTCAGAATGATAAAGACTCTTGTCAAGAAGTACTGTGGAACATGGTAAGCTGAACATTCATCAACAGTACAAAATTTTGATGGCAACAGCTACAAATAACTTACAGGAAATATTCAAAGAAATTGTTTATTCAAGAGTACTTCCTGTGGCTCTGCAGTTCATCCAGGTGCACAAGCTCTATTTTTCACAGAACATTCATCTCTGTTTCTTTTAGTTTGGATTTCTCATCAACAGATTACCCAAGCCAAGATTTAAGTGTAAGTTTTGTAAACAAGTAAATCAGGACTCATACTTTTTACTGAACAGAAAGAAAAATGCTAAACCAGAAGGTGTTACGTAAAGCCCAAGAGATGGATAAGGGTGCAAGTTTACATTGTTTTCATTGGCCATATTTGACAGAAGCAAAAATAGGAAGCACTGCTATCAGACTTGTTCTGCCAGATCTACCAGTATAAATTGTCCCAGTAGAACACTAAGATAAATTCTCATTTCCTACCTATTTTCTTTTCTGCGTTAGGGTTATTTCGGACATGCCAAGGTCAAAATCATGCCTGTTAGAGTACTTCTAGCAGTGATGCCCACCTATCATACACCCAGGTCTTTGACACCCTGTCTGACTACAGAGGGGGAAAAAATCACCTTTTGATATAGCACTGAGTTTTCTACCAAAGCAGACAACTATACTGTACATTATAATTGTCTGAACTGGCACTCACATACAGGGCTCTGAGTGAAGTGCTACAAATCTAAAAGTGATTTTAGATTAGTGATTTTTTTATTTGTTTAGTGATTTTTTGTTTGTTTCAAAGCATTCACAGACAAGTACTAGTTTGTTTGAAAACTGCCATTCTGTATACCATGTAAATAGCTTTCAGGTTATAGATTCATGTGCACTTATATGAATATTACTTATGGGACACAGATTTGTCATATAAATTGCACGGTTTGTATATTTTTTCCTGTATGGAGAGGAAAACATTAGGAATAAATGGATGATGGGTAACAGAGTGTGTGATTATCATTGCTTACATCAGGTCTGGGATTTCAAGTTACCCAGTGTTCATCTGAAAATATGCAAACACTAATCAGAGCTGCTCAGCACATCTTCCTGATGTGCAGCTGAATCCTTCTGAATGGCAGCTTTTTCACTCACTGTAGTAGGCTTTTT
The DNA here is from genome assembly GCF_036417665.1 of Passer domesticus. Lineage (NCBI taxonomy): Eukaryota > Metazoa > Chordata > Aves > Passeriformes > Passeridae > Passer > Passer domesticus. Next base: position 90,191,033 of record NC_087476.1, read on the forward strand.
TTCACTGTAGATTTTTTTTTTCACTTTTTTTTTTTTCCTTTCAGTTCAACCAGATTTGCTGAAAAATTAGCATTGGGCTTCCTAAGTGGATCTTTCCACATCTCTTCCATTTTCTCTTGAGCAAATGCAAATTACATTGAGCCCATTTCAGATAAATGTATTCATCTATAAGGGACAGAATACATATGTGAAAGTCATCTAAACCATTTTGTCTTGTTCTACAGGTTCTTGGGATTCTTACAAGGGAAGACTACAGCAATTTAATACCTTTCCAAACTATAATTTGTTGAATGTATTGCCTGATAGTAGTTTTCAAACAACAGTAAAAGGAGGTGATTTACAAACTGTTTTGAGGCTTCTTCCATTCCAAAGCACCATCCTTAAACAGATAAGCATCCTCTTTTAATTTTTACTGAAACGTGGAAGTCTGGCAGGTCTGACAAGTGCAATCTGAACTGTGATCCCACTGTGACTCCTACACTGATGTCATGAATTCACAGCCAGTGGTACCAGCAGACCACAAGGTCAGTAGTCTAAGCTGCAGTTTTCAAAGGATCACAAGACCTTTTCTGCAGAAGAAAACTAATACAAAACCTGATTTAAGTCAATGAAAGACTCATAGTTTGGCAAAGGGCTAAAAAAAAACACCCAAAACTGGTGTCCATATATATTATGGATAAGAAAAGGACTTTATCCTAAGGTCTTATCCTAAATTTTTGGAAAAATCTCAGCTGCTCTGTCTGCAGAATTCAGAGCCCCTCTTTCCAGCAGGCAGTCTTGGTTGGATTAGGATGCAATAACTATTAACATGTTCTTAGGAGGATTTCTCTTCACTGCACTCTCTACAACTACAAAAAATAAGGAGGATACTTTGATTTGCATTTCATAAACCCTTTACTGAGTTTTTGTGGCTTACACTTGCAGTCCTAACGCTTCAGTTGTTAGAAGTCCTTCTTGAAGCAGGGATGATAGAATTTATCCTGTCACAAATGTGTGAGGGTCAAAGTGAGGGACTATTGAAAAGAGTGACACGCCTGGGAAACACCAACTCAGATTATGCATCATCTAGGTAAGTGAGCCCATCCAATAATTCTTGACATTCTGAAGAATAAACTATAATTAAATACTAAAGAAAGGCAATCCTTGGTGCAGCAATTCAGTAAAACCTTAGACTTCAATTAGCAAGATGGATGTTGGAAGCACACAGCAAAAATAATGACATTTGCAATGCTATCTGGAAGCAGCAAGCAAATTGAAAAGAAATTCTAGACTCTCCAAAGGAGGTGTGGAGTAGGAGGGCTACAACAGGGCTCTGCACAACTTGCTTGTTGTGAGTGCAATTTATAGATCATGAGGGCACCTGTTTTACTGGAATAATACAGAGGTCAGGGAAATGCAGCTGCCTGAACAAAGCAGCCATAGCTGACTGTTTGCTTTTAAGCAAAATCAATTTCAGGCCATTGGCAAGTAAAACAACCTTAGACATAAAATAGTGTTGTCGAATTAACACTAAAAGAAATGCTGTGGTGCTCTGAATGCATTTTTTAAAAGCAGTCAGTGAAAACGTGTTAAGGATGTGTCCACTTAAAGCCTATTGTTGTAACACTTCTATTGAGTGTGAAATAGCCTAAGAAGTGACTAAATGTGAAACCTTCCATTTCCAAGTGGAAATAAACCCAAAAAGTTCTAATAAATAAATAAATAAGTTTTAATAATAAGTAAATAAAACCAATAAAACCTAAAATGTACTCAGTTGTGATAACCTTGTCTTTAATAACAGAAAGGAAGGACTAAAGCATCTCCCTCACAGACAAGGGTGAGAGCAGGTTGAATTTGTGAGGATCTTACAATACAAGAGGGGGTTTTATATCACCATTTCCTGTTGCAACAGGAGCACTTCCTCATTGAAAAGAACCTGAAATTTAGTACCAGCAGAACCTGAGTTACCTGCTTTGACAGCAGCAAAGGTGATTTCATAGAGAGAACAGGAAAAGTAGGGAGAGAACAGGAACACTGAGCCACTCAGTGGTGATTAGTGAAACTGAGCTACAAGGGTTTTTTTTGAAATGCAGCTGGATATCATGATGCCAGATGAAGCAAGGACTTCCACAGTAATCACAGCAGCACAACTACTGAAGCTGCCCCATCAGGAAGCATGCAAGGTAAGGAGGAGAAGTGCAAAAAATCTAGCAGGCACTGAAAAATTATTTGTGAAATGTTGGCAAACAACCAGCCACCATAACCACCAACCCATGTGCATTCCCACAAAGGCAACAGGTACCATCAAGGAGCAAATTCCCAGCTGCTGTTGGTCTCTAATCAAAAGGGCAGCAGTAATAATAATAATAAATAGTGACACAAAATAATAATGAATAATCTGAAGCAATAGTAATTTCTTAGATGCTGATTTATTTTTTCTACTCAGAGCACCATCCAACAGTGGGAGGGCCCATGGAGTCCCTCCTGCAAATGAAGTGGTCTAATGGTGAGAAACAAAACAAAACAAATCTACAAATAAAATCTGTAACATTGTGAATGAATGGGCAAATACATAGAAACAGCTTTTCTAGTTATTCAACTGACAGGCAGCTGTCCCTTGCAAACTAGAAGATGGAGAATCATCTAATAAAAACTTCCCTTCATAGAAAGTTACCAAAATGCTTAAGAAATAGAAGAACAATACAGAATCATATTTTTGTTATATCTGTATTATTAATACAGATTTGGGAGCAGCTGTTTAGTTTTCCCCATATCAATCAAAATGGTGACAGTGACAGATAAATCCACATATGGGACAATTTACATTCTACTTAAGTGAGTGAAAGTCAGGGGTTAGCAGCAATTTATACAGGTCAGGCTTTTACAGTCCTCCGTGGTTGCTGGAAGGCTGCCAGGGAAATGCCATCAAGGGGGTTTGCTTTCACACTGCAGGATCTGCAGTTTTGTATCAGGTTAAGAGGAAGAGGAGCATGGCACTGCACACTTCATTAAAACAGCAGTGATGAAGCCAGGATAAAAACAAAGGAAAACTAACAGACATAAAAAATGCGAGCTGAAATTGTTAATATAAAAATACTAACAACGTTCACAGAACACTAAGCTGCTATAATAAACCTGTGCTGTAAGAGTAAGTGGCAAACAGTGGGCTATAATTTCCTCTTTTTGTCAGAGAAAGATAGAAGGAAATCATCATAATCTAATATAGATGACATCTTTGATAATTATTTTTAAAAAGTAAAATGTCATTTATCCCACATAACAGTCTTAATTTAACATGTCACAGTAGTCCTCATGGGGGAAAAAAGATTTCTTTTTCTTGGTTTACAGCTGTAGGCTTTGCAGAAATACTCCACAGTAACTGCATTTGAGAGGACTGAGTGGCTTTACATCCAGTATTCTCAAACCCATCAAATATTAAATTCCATAATGCTTTTGAAAATGTAAGCCTGTATATAATGCATTGCACCTGTCTGTACTTGTGATACCTACATTCAGATGAAGCACAGAGAACTGATGTTAGCTTGTCCAAATAATTCTTTTACACTTCTCCAAGGAGTGGGAAACAACTTGGGATTTACAAAGACCAGTCATTATTTCAATTATTTAAAACTTTCTTCTAAGGAATGTAATTTTACATTATACACTTCTTAACAAAAAAATCCTGGCAGAAAGAACTTGCAGGTTAAATACTTCCTGTAATTCTCAGCAAACAGCCCAGGTGTATGAAACAAACAGATCTGTTTGTTTCCTCTGTGCTATGTGTGTACACACACACACACTTATTTTCTTAGCAGAGAACTGACTCATGGTAGCTAATTGTAGTAATGAACTCCACTAAACAGGGAATTAATTTAATATTCTGCTGTGCCTCTGCCCAGGCATTCTCTAGATACAAAAATGTTCCTCAAAACTCATCTTTAATGCTGAAATGTGGCTGATCTTCAGGTTTAAAGTCCAGATTGGGGCTGCCATCCTCATTCAGAATTCGGCGAGAAGTATAGCCAACAATTGGATATTTGGCTTTATAAACATTATTGAAGATGTCATCCAGGGACTTCAGTTCCTCCTCTGTGAGTCCTGTCTAAAGGAAACATGGAAATGAAAGTCCTGTCTCAAAGAAATAAAAATAGAAATACTTACATGAGGTTTTTTTTAATGATTACTGTAAACCTTAGGGTCAGCTTTTGGGCTTACACTGCAGAGCATGATGAACAAAATTGATAGTACAGCTTGTAATTGTATCCTTTCCATTCAAATTCAGCCTTGACAAAACTTTAAGGTATTCAGGTCAAACAAGCAACAACCTACCACCAGAGCTAGCATTCACTGCCACGTCAGGATACACCAAACCAAAAGAAAGGGATTTACTGTCTTTGTGAGCATCTTTTTAAACAGCAGGCAATTTCCCTTTCACATGTTTACAGAAGTTGTATTGATTCCACAAATGAAAATCTTTCCTCTTGAAGGTTGTTAGCACCTTTCATGACCAGTAAATATATTTTATGTATGTAAAGAGAACTAATGCATTTTGATTTTAAATATGTGAGTCAACTTATATAAATACAAACAATTTAAAATAATAATTTATCATATTGCATAATAATAAAAATTTACAAAGTGGAATTAAACTGACAGCCCATTTTCTTACTGTGTCATGTGTAAGATCTGCTGGATCTAGAGACATCTTTGCAACTCCTCTTGTTGAGTCTTTTCCAACCAAAGCATTGTATGGGGCTCCTTTTCCATAAAATTCTGTCAGATTTAAGAAAAAAAAATCCAGTGATGATCTGACAATGTACAGGGTATGTTCAGCCTCTGCCCTTCACCAGACTGTGAACTGAATGTCAGTGAACTGAAAGCAACAACTCAAGCCTAAGACTCTTCTTTCCAGAACTGACTTTGGATTTCCTACTTTTTGGGGTTATACAGCTACTGAACTTCCTATACTGCATTCTTAAAATTTACCTATTATTTCAGGAGTTGTGCTTTACATTCTCATGACATGTTTGTAGACCCCAGAATTTGCAAGCTTTGTGTAATTTAGGATTTGAAGATCGGCCAACCCGATGTGTATGCCCAGACAGGTTAGTACAGACACAGTAACAATCATTCATTTACTTATGATGACATCAAGGCAAGTGTCTAAAACCCTCACGGTCCCTTCAAACTTTTTATAGCAAATCTGGATTAAGCAGCAGGAGCTCCAATTAGAACACTTGTAGTTCTCAGGGAAGGCAAAGCCAGCAAGGGGTGTGAACACCAGCACAGAAGGAAAAGATGCAGCTGCAGCAGCACTGATACAGTGGGTATGTACAGTGGGTATGTCCACATCAGGTTTGATCTGCTCAGCTCATATACCCAGGGCAGTAAAATGCTGTAGCTGCCATGTGGCTTGACCCCACATCTGGCACGGACTCGGGGATCTGGGAAGTTCTTCCAGTTTTCATCAGCAGTGCCCAAGCTAGCTGGACAGTGCTGGCTTGTCTGTCTACATGTTGTGATCTCAGACCAGTCTAAGTTCTAGACAAAACCTTAGCAGGGGGAGCTGTCAGAGGAGGAAAATCAAAATTTTTAGAAGAGGAAAAAGTGTATCTTTATGTTGCAAATGAACTGCAAGCTTCCAATACACTGGGAATATTTAAAACCAATGTCTGAATAATATCATGAAAGCAAAGTAGACGGCAGAGGAGAAGCACACTAACCTTTTCCAGAGGTGACATCAAACACTACTCCCTTCACCGCCAAGTAGATGGGCTGTCCTTCCTGGAGGGAAAGCCATCAATACATCTTCAGCACTTAAGCACAGGCAAAAAGCAGTTCGTTTTACTGTGAAATCCACAAGCTCTTAGGACACAAATTCTTTGTTGCATGTTTACCTTGTTATACCACCATACACTTTCCTTCTCTTGACATTTCTTGCTTGTGCTTTAAATTGCCCCTAATATTCTTTGAGGGTTCAGCCATAAGCAATGAGAATCTTTTTAATCTAAACAGCACAACCACAGAAGACATGTCCCTTTTGCAAGTCACCTCTTGTCTGCACACCAGTCTGCTCGAAGATTATCAACTGCATCTTTCTATTCCTAATGCAGATGGATATTGCCCAAAATAAAAGGGTGTGTGGCCAACAGCATTATTTGATTAAGAAACAAAGATAAATACATAAACACACGTAAATCTGATCTGCTGACATCTGTTTTACTTAATAAGCCAGTGCTTCTGCTTTGTGTTTTATACCTAAGATGTGATTTTAGTCAGACATTGGTTAGTCTCTTCAAAGTATCTAGGGAAGACCCTGAGAAGGTCAGACAGCAAGTGTTTCCAAAGAGAAGCAGATGTGTATCAACACAGGACCATATCATTTTGAGTCTGGCGTTCTGCTGAGGCTTCTGAATCACAGCAAGCTAAACACTCCTAAGTTAAAACTGTCCTGTTATTTTGATAATTTTGGTGGGGTTTTGTTGCTGTTGTTGGGTTTTGTTTTGGTTTTTTTTTTTGTTTGATTTTTTTTTGTTTGTTTGGTTTTTTTGTTGGTTGGTTGGGGTTTTTCTGTATTTTTTCAAAGGTCTAAGTACGTGGTTTAATGAATTACCGGGAGAAAATTAACTTTGGCTCCATCTCGGGGTAATCTGAAATTCTCTGCAGGAGCACCTTGCCGAGCAGGGAGCGAGTAAAACGGGCACACGGCACGCACTTATCTCACGGTGTGTGCGGCATGGGCCCCGGCAGCCGCCAGCCGGACCGCGGCAGAGCCTGCAGCACACGGCTGCCCGCAAACGCCTCGCGAACTGCTGCCCGAGAAGCAAGAGATGCCCAAAGCCAGGGCGGGGGGATGGCGGGGCGGCACAGCAGCAGAGCACGAGAAACCCGAGCGCCAGGGAAGGCGGCAGCGCCGGGGCTGTGCGGGCCCGGCCCGGCCTCGGCGCAGAGCGGCGGCCCGGCCCTACCTGGCGCCCGTCGTATCTGGCCAGCTCGGGCTCGGTGAAGAGCCGCACGGGGGCCTCGGCCGGCGGCCTGAAGCGCAGCTCGGGCTCGGCGCCGGCGGCCGGCAGCAGCAGGAGCAGCAGGCAGGGCAGGAGCAGGAGCAGCAGGCAGGGCAGCGGCAGCGGGCCGCGGGCCGCAGCGCCCGCCATGCCGCGCAGCGCGCACCGCCCCCGGCCTGCGGCCCGGGCAGCGAGCGGGGTGGGACCGAGGTAAAGGAGCGCCGTGGGGAGAGCCGCACAAGGGCCGGGAAGGCTGCCCAGCCCTGAGGGGCGCGGGAGGGCTTCGGCTGGGGAAAGGGAAGCTTGGGGGGAGCTTGTGGCGTTGCACGACCGCCTGAAGGGAGGCTGCAGCCGAGTGCGGATCTGCCGCTGCTCGGGGGTAACAGTCGCTAGGACAAAGGGAAACAGCCTCAGGTTTAGATTGGATGTTAGGGAAAACTTCTCCACAGAAAGGGTTGTCAGGCACTGCAACAGGCTGCCCCGGGCAGTGATGGAGACGCTGTGGCTGGAGGTATTTAAAAGAAACATGGATGTGGCATCTAAGGACGTGGTTTACAGATGGACTTGGCAGCTCCAGAACAGACACCTAATAAAAGATTTCTCAATTTTCCTCCTTCTTCCCCTCTTGAAGTTTCTCTGCTAGCTGCTTTCAATGTTTATTCACAAAACCAGTGCACACAGCGCAGGCTTCATCTTTGTGACTTAAAAACCCAGACATTTTTAGACTAGGAGCAGACTGAGTAAATAGGAAATTTTCAGATTGCAGTTTTCCCTATGCTATAAATACTGCACGGAGGAACATTCAGGACTGGCAGAAGAATAAGCTTGGTGTTTGTAATTCTATACAGAATTAAGAAAATTAGAAATTTTTTGCAGTTCAGATACATATATCACATCCATCGCTGCAGCGCTGACAGGTGAGGATCTGAAGGATTTAAAGCCTGAATGTTTGATCCTGCAGCATCCACTCTTCCTGAATACAGTGCTGTAGTTCAAATGTATAATAGGATTGTTATTGTCAAAGGACTTCAGATCTTGGTTGTTAACTTACTAGGCATGGGCCTTAGGCAGAGAGAAATGATCGATCATCTCAGCAGGGACTCCCTTACAGTGTTGCATCTTGTGAAAAACGCCAATCATTTGTTTTAAAATGTTAAAAGTTTAATAGTAACAAAAGTTATAAAATTAGTAATAAAAGTTAGAGCAATAAGAATTTGGACAATCAGAGTTAGGACAATAAAGGACAGTAAAAAGCAAAGAATTACGGACCTTGGGCACTAAGCCCCAAAAAGCATGGCTCACTAACAAAGCATTAACCCTTAAAAGCAATAGCCTGTTGCATATTCACATATCTCATACGTGATTCAAACATTCTTTTCAAACAAAGGGTGTCTTCTGCTTAACTTGTGCTTCCCCCCCCTCATTTTATAAATCAATTCCTTTGGCTCCCAGGAGTCTGGAAGAAGTCTGGTTCTTCCCAATAAGGAGGCAATAATTCTCTTGGGATGTTGGTGTCTTGTTGCTGTTATCTCTATGTGAAGAATTTCTTGATTATGTTATCCATTCCTTGAGCTAGTTACAAAAAATATCTTACATCACACAGTGTCTATTTTAATATTATGCTATAGCCTAAAAACTATATTTACCACACCACTTAAAAGAGATTAATACAGCGTAACTTTCCAACATAACACATATAGTATTCATTTTAATATTTGCAAAGAGCCAATCATATAATACACATTTTTTACACATCTCAATACAAAAAAAGTTGCACATGCTTTTTCTTGATGATGCAACATTAACAACTACTTCCACGCTGCGGAAGGGAAAAAAAATTAGCGGTGTAGGTATTTGTGGCCACGTAGTTTTGATTTTATTTTCCTGCAGTGCCCCATTGCTGCGGGCACAGTGCGGGTGGGTCACCCCAGGAGTCCTGCAGGAATTCTGTCTGCTGGTCAAGCATGCCTGGTGTTCTGGTGTTCTGATAACAGCCTTGAGCAAAAGAAAATTCAAATTAAAAAATAATAATAAAAGGTAGTATTTTGTGCAGCTTGGGGGGAGCCGGTTTTCCAAGTCTGGCTCCTGCTTGTGTTAGCGGAGTTTGAGCTGCGAAGCAGAAGAGTCTCATGTTCCCGTCGGCAGTCTCAGGAGGAGCGATGTTCCCGCAGCCCTGCCCGAGCGCTGAGCCGTGTGCCGAGCGCCGCCGTGCCCGGACTACGCCTCCCGGCAGCCCCGGCAAGGGGCGGGCACGGCCCGGGGACGGGAAGGGCCGGGCCGGGCGGCTCGGGGGTCCCGGCGGCGCCTGCGTGGCCCGGCCCGGCTCGGCCCGGCTCGGCTCGGCTCGGTCCAGCTCGGCTCGGTCCACCTCGGCTCGGCCCGGCCCGTGGCTGCCCCGCCCGCGCGGTGCCGGCGGGCTCTGCCCGGCCCCGCGGCGCCGTTCCCGCCGATGCTATGCCAAAGCCAGAGGTGTCCGCATCCTACCAGGAGGTACGGGGGCGGCAGGGCTGCGGGGCTGGGCGGGCGGACGGCGGCGTGTCGCGGGGAGCTCGGCCGGGGCGTGCGCAGCCTGCAGGCAGCGCCGGGCGCGCACGGCTCCGCGTTTTGCCTTTGCACGGGGTAAAACCGCGGGCAGCCGCGGTTTCAGGGGTCTGCGGTGGGTACGGCTGGACGCTGTAGCGGGGGTGCGGTGACAAGGGGATGGTCTGTCGGGTGTGAGAAGCGACTTGGGTAGCAGAGCTGCCGCGTCCGAAAGTGAAGGACGCTTTATCACGCTGCCAAAAGCCCGCGGCAGCGCCTGGTTTGCATATCAATGTACAGGCTCAGCAGCCCGGCTTCCTTGCTCGTTCCTATCTCTCCTGGTAGACACACAAGCGATTTGTGCCAAGTTCAGCAGCGGTAGAGAGTCACAGCAGAGCACTTTTGTTTGTATCTTGCAGGCAGAATGAATGCAGATATCTTCCTTCCTCTACATGTGACGGGTAGTTTGAGGTTCAGTCTTAATACATTCTAATTTAGTGTGGTACAGTCTGTTTAGTGTTAGCTTCTGGTTTTCTTGCCAGGCTAGAAGGCATTGGAAGGTGATGAATCAGCGGATCAGCAAAAGGCCTGTATGAACAAGTTCTCCTTTTATTTAAGGGAGTTTTATCCAGTAGGAAGGTTTTAGCCTGTGACTATCAATATGGACTTGTGTGTTTGTACCTAGGGAAGGTACTTGTGAGAGTTAATGAATCTGCATTGATGCCTGAAGTATGGACATGGGTGATGCATGTCATGTTTTCACCTTAAGTATCAGCCACCACTGACACTGCTCCCCATATCTTTGGGTTCATCCCAGACTGTGGCAGGAGTCAAGATAGCGTGTGTGTGTAAGTGCAGCACACGTGTGTGCGTTCCTTCTCCAGCACCTGCAGCAGTCTTTGTTGCTTCTGCCCCTGGCAGGAATGCTCAAATGTCTGTAATTGCCTTTTCTGAGCTTCTTTTTGTCTAGTGCTTTTCTGTGTACAGGACTGAGAAAGAGCTGCTGGGACATGGGCAGGTTCCTGCGGTTGTTTCTCCCTCAGTTGTATGTGCTGAGCCCAGAGGAATGCTGAGTGAAGTTCTGCTTCATGCCCTTCCTGCCCTTGACATCCTGTGCTGTCTCTGCATCCTGCTGCAAATTCAGCCACCCTGCAATCTGTGTTCCTTCTGATTGGCACCACACTTCATCCCTTCATCAAAAACACTGCATGGGAAGGGCTGGCCTGTGAGGGTGAACCTGGCTGGCGTGCTCCAGGTTTGCTGTTGGCAGAATCCCTGAATCCAGGGTGGGTGGCAAGTGTGAACTGGAATCAGCTGTCCTGCAGTAATGCTGTGCTGGCTTCCCAGTCCCTGGGAGGCTGTGGGAGGGGGTGTGTGTGTGAGGGTTTGTAGGTCTGTGTGCTGCTCAGAACACAGTGGCTGAGCCATGCACAGCGCTGGGATCTTGGTGGCCTCAGTTCAGGTGCTCAGGATCTGCAGTAAAATATAGCTGGTTTTAGGGAGTGGGTCTTACACATCAACCTGCTTACTGCATCTGAAGCAATGTCAGTAGTCCCACTCTTGCCTGGCTGTCCTTCTCTGGCTTTATCTGTGAAAAGCTTGTGAAACATTGTGAACAGAGATAAGAAAACATAGTTGCATATTGTTTGGGATTTTTTGGTTTGTTTCTGAGGAGTGCTGAAAGGTTTTGTTTTTTGAGCTTACTACAGAATAATTTAGATTGTGAATTACCTCTAAGATGATTTTTCTTCCACTTGTTGAAAAAAATTGCTGTAGGTCCTCTTGAGAGGGTAGGAAATAATGCTTATTTTGTTCTTTTTTAAACTTATGTTGAGATCTCCTTGTCATCAGGAATAGAATTCACTTACCCTCCCAATAACCTCAGTCAATGAGGTGCCTGTAGCTGGGGAATCAGAGAGGTCTAGGAGTCAGCTGAGGAACTGCAGTGACTTTGTAACTTACATTGCATTTGTTGGACCAGCTCTGGTATCAGCAATTTGCACGAGTGTGATTTGAACTGGTTTCTTAGATGATTTAGTGTAACTAGTACAAGAGGTTCAGTGAGTACTTTTCTTGGTTCAGAGTAGTGTATTTTGGGTCAGATACACAGAACCAGCATGTTCCTACAAAAAGGAGCAGAGTTTTAATTTTCTCTTCTTTTGTGGTGATAATTGAAAAAACTATCTTCAGTTGGACCCCAGTAAGAGTCTTGCATGTGAGCTGAGTTTTTAGCCTACGAGTTACCTCTTCACTTCTTGCCTCATGCTATGGGAAATCATGCTTTATTTATGTACTAAGCATTTAAAAACAGCTGGGTAACTGCTTTCATCTTGCTTTGCATGATGAATACAGAAATACAGCAGGAGGTGAAGGAGACTTTACGTCAGACTTTGAACACATAAAGTGAGTGGACTCTTTCCTAATAGGTGCTAATGATGATCTGGTAATAGCATAATAATGATTTCAGTACTGAATTGGTGAAATAAAAGCACTCCCTTATGGATACATTCACATTTCTGTTGTGTAAGTTAGGGGTGTAGTGTCTAACAGCATTCAGTGCAGCTGCAGCATTAGCTGTGCCCCTGTTTTCCTTCAAACAGGAACAAGGCTAATGTGATGTGCTGCAAGCTCATGCCTTGGATTGTGTTGTTGCAATCTCTTTGTCAGTTCCCACCGTGAAAGAAAGCTTGGAAAACATACAAGAGATACTTGCTATTTATAATGTATTGAATCTGTAGTGCTTCACAATGTGGTGTGATACGTATCTGCTGTGACAAGCTTCTGACTCTGACAGAAGTGGCCTGGCAGTTTAAACCTAGAGCTCTGAATAGCAAAACAAGAAAACATCTGGTCTCTGTTGGTGTTTCAGAAACACTGGAAGACTAATTAATTGCATAACGACTAATATATAATAATCTGCACAGTGAGATCAAATAAGGACCAGAAATGTAGAGATGCTTGACTGTTGTCTCATAATGACCCAGCCACCTCTGGCTGAGACTGTATTTCAGTGCCTTGCATTAACACCTGTCAAAATGCATCTCATGCTTTTTGTACCTCTTTATTAAGAAGTGCTCATGCTCTGTTTGCTGGTATGTGCTGTGGTTTCTTTATGCCTAAAAATATATTCTTCAGTGACAGAATGAAGTTCCTGCTTGTCAGAGAGTGCTGTCCTAATTGCGGGGTTAAAGTGTGTTGGAGCTGCTGGGGAAATAATTACTTTGAACTTGAGTGGAAAGGTGATATTATTATTGAAGCAGCAGGGTAGAAGTAGGTTAAATATGCATGCAAGTCACTTAATATGTGGTTTTAAGTCTACAGAGCTGTGGCTTTTGTCTTGTGAACAAATGGAACAGATGTTGGGTGCTCTTGGACTGGGGGTGTGTTTTTGTGTATTAGGTTAGTTGGAGCCTCTTTTATTTGTACCATAGAAATTCCAACAATTGCAAGCTGAGAACATGTTTGGAAATTGAACCACTGTTTTAACTACACAGCTGAGTGAAGATGTGGAGCGAGTATCTGAAAATCCAGCAGAGGAGAGAGAAGAAGATATGGAAGTTCATGAAGATTCCAGCTCTGTTATTTTACCAGGTGAGAACTATTGACCCCAAATGTACTGATTTTTAGGGCCTGTTAGCTACTGCACTGCGTGGCTTTGGTTGTTTTGGTTTTGCTATTTTATTGCACTTCTGAAAGTAAACAAAACACTAATTTCTCTACTAATTTAATTAATTTATTTTTTGTGAATCAGTACTGATGGAAAGCCAAGTGGGTTTTCCAAGGACAAATAGGAGAATGTCTTCTTTGTCAGGAGCTGTGCTCAATCGAAACAGGTTCAGCACTTCTGACTCTGAGATAGCTTAGGATGTCATCTTCCTTGATGTGGTGTCTCACCTGAGTGGCAGTGGGTTGCAGGCAGACTGTGCTAGATTTACATGAGCAAGATGCAATATTGCATAGATGCTTTGAAAGAGATTCTTAGTTAGAATAGATCCTTGTTCAGGCTGCTTTTGGAGGGCATGGAGCAGTGTTGAATGGGTTTATTGCAGCTCAGGGGTGGGCACGGAGGTTAGCCAGCCTGAAAGGAGCATGGCCTTTCAAGACATAATTTTCAGCAGTGCAGTTTTTTGCGTATTAATGTCCTAATTGCCTTGGCTACCATCTCCTGGCATGTAACTTGCCCATGGACATTTGTGGGTGGTTATGTGTGCAGTCGGGTTCACTAAAAGGCTCCTGTTTGCTGTGGGAAGGCACAAACACCAAACTGTAGAGTTGGAGAGCAGTGTGTGGCATGGCCTGAGAGGGCCTGACTCACTAAATGACACCACACAGAACAGTCAGCAGGAAGCATGGCTGCTTATCTCCTTTCTTATGTTGAGTTTTAACACAAAATTTTGTGTGTTCAGCTGTATATCACTCATGACAAAACGTGATGTGGAACTCAAGAGTACAGGAACCTTTTCCTTCGAAGTATTGCCAGAAGAAAAGGCAAATGCAAGGGGTGTGGGTAAAGCAGTGTCTGTGTGTGGGTGAGACTACTGTGAAGATCTAAAGAGAACAAGATTTGAAGGAAAGGAGACTCTGGGAGAGTTGGGTCAGTCTCTTTCTAGCTGTAATTGAAAGAATCCTTCTATGAAAGTTTTTAACATGCACAAGGAATTATGAACTAGAGGGTAACAAATATCAAGTGACTTCTGCCATGGTAGAGATGCAGTGCATACAGTTGGCCATGAGCATTAGAATATTAAATCACTCCAGTGAGGTCTATGCTGCATGTGTAAGAATCACTTCAGACTGGAAAAGGGCAGAAATGAGTTGGGTTTTTTTCCCCAGAAGTAAAGATTAACTGTCAACATACTTTCTTGTGAACTTCAAACTTTGTTTCTCAGTTGTCCTTGAATACAAACCTTGTTTCCTGCCTGCAGTGGCCTTAAGCAGTTCACAGCCAAATTCTGGCATGCGAAAAGGAGGCACAATCTTAGGTTGATTACACCTTGTACTTGAGAAGGAATATCTGCCTGGCTGATCATCAAAACTAGAATTAGCTGTGGTTTTTAAAATCAAGCTGAGTTTGAGGCTTACTTTCCTCTCACATGATTGGTCTTTAAATGAAAATTCAGCAAAAATATCTGTATGTTTAAGTCCCAATCCATGTTCTGTTTGGTTCCAGATGGTGAGCTGGGTACCACTACCCCTTCTTTGCGTTTCAGCAAGACCTGCCTAAAGAATGTTTTTTCAGTAATACTCCTGTTTATTTATCTGCTGCTCATGGCTGTAGCTGTATTCCTTGTCTACCAAACCATCAGTGACTTCAGGGAGAAGCTCAAGCACCCAGTGATGTCTGTCACTTATAAGGAAGTGTCCTTGTATGATGCACCTGGTAAGAGTGGTAACAAGTAAACTGGGTTAAATTCTTGTTCATGTTTTTCTTGGATTGTTTTAAATTTTTGGTGTTCATTGTTCAGAGCCCAGAGTGAACAGAGTGCATATAATACTTAACCCCAGTCTTTAATTTCCTCACTTTAGATTAAAAAGTTGTATTGGCTTTGCACAGAAATGTTAACATTGTATGGGAGATTTTTGGGAGCCTTCATGCCAATAAAATGAATGGCAGAAGCTGTGGAGAATTATGCAACATTTCATAGATAAGAAGAGTTTTCAGACTCTAAAATAAATCCTCTTTTAGGGGAGAAAGTTAATTCCTTTTGGAAACATTCCCCAAACTGTATCATTCAAACAGGGTAACACATAGGATGTGTATCAGGAGCTCAGTGCTGCGCTGGGCAATGAGATGCCATTCACAGTAAAGAGGGTGAATTTCTCAAACCAACCACAAAATAACCACAATGCCACTTTCTACTTCCACCCTGCCTTGTTTACAGCATGGCATTACGTCAGTAGGCAATGAAAATATGATGTGACTGCAGGGAACAATGTTGGCACAGAAATGCAGCATGGCAGCAGAAGCTCTTTGCAGTTTGCAGGAGGAGTTGCTCCACAGGGGCATTTTTGAATAGTGAGTTCTGTTGTTATTATTTTTTTAATTGTCCAGTAACCATTCATAAGTCGAGCCATGGTAGCAAATGCAGCTCAGTCAGTCATCAGAGAGTTTCCAGTTTAACAATAATACTTCTATTAGAAGTGTCACCACATTTTCCAAATGCCCTCTTCAGCAGTTGTGGCTGAAAGGTGTTTTGAGTTGTTGCCATATTACTATAGTTGTTTTTCCCTATGGCCACTTAGCCTAGCTCTGGAAGTAGTGCCTTATGTTTGGACCATATGAATCTGACTTTGAGAGTAAGCAAACTCAAGCTTTTCCCCCCTTTTTTATTTTTCCTTTTTTTTTTCCCATATGAGCTTTTCACCCAGCAGAAAGAAAAAAAGCAGATTTTAAATAGGCAGAGCAGCATACATATAAATCCAAAAGTATTATTGGAAATCCCTGCAGATCAGAGAACCTAAATCAATGTAGTCCTTTATTTTATTGCTCTATTAAAATGATGAGATGGCAAGTTGCAAGCATGGAGCTCTGAAGAAAGGAATAAAGCATTTCATACATGCTGAGTGCTTTGACATCTCACATTTTGGTGGGCAGGTTATCTCTGTTGTGAGTTAATTATACCTAATAAATCATACTTTTTTTTTTTCAAGTTGGACTAGGTTATCTTCCAGCAAACTTGTTTCCAGTAATAAATATGGCATAGGTGATGTAAAAGGATTTTGAGGTTTGGCTCTTGTATTTTGCTAGCTTTCCAAAGCTGAGATAGCTGAGGTTGCTTGAACGTGCTGTTGGGCTGAAACAGGAGGTTTATGGCATATGTGGGTTTCCATCCAGGTGGAGTAGTTGTCTGCCCTACCCAGTGCTGTAAATAATAAGGGATGGTAGCAGTTAGTGCATGTTTGATGGCTTTGATTTTTATGATGATGTCACATTCAGTTGACAGAAGATGCTGTATTCTGAAGAGCATCTTTTCACTTCTATTTGCTCAGCCAGTGATCTTTGATCTGTTATGTATGGTATGTGCATTATTTCCAATTAACACTTGATGTATTAAATGCTAATATCTGAAAACTAAAGCACTACATGTCCCATTTTATACTCCCTGAAATATTTTACAGGTTCATCTGAGATTGATGGATTGGCTGCTGGCTTCTGGGAAACTCAGTAGCTTTTATGAACCTTGAACTGTTGTAACAGAATATGAGCCCTGATTTTTTTCAATGCATTGTAGGGGTTCGGTCCTGGTGCAGTTGGTGTTTTTGTCCTGCTCCAGAAAAATGTGGAAGTGCATGGTTTAATTTGATTGTTTTGTGGCATCTTAAAGATAGTTCAGTATCCTGTGGGATTAAATTCCAGAATGAAAATCTATGTCCTCAGGAAGGAAATGAGCGCTCTCCAATGTTTTTTTCTCCCCAAACAGGTATTGCCTTTTACCCAGGCAAGGCTCGGCTGCTAAGCTGCAAACATCATTACTATGATCACATTCCACCTCTGATAAATCCAGGTCAGCCAGGAGACATTGAATGCACCACTCAGAGGATCAACTACACAGATCCTTTTACTAATCAAACTATGGTAATAACAATATCATACAACAAAGCTTGTTCAGTGTGGGGTTTCTGGTCATAATCGCGTTGGAAAGTAAATTTGTGTACTACATGCTGTAAAAAATTCCTTGCTTTTGGATTTTTTGTAAGCCATCTGTTATTTTGTTTTCAGAAATGTAAAAAACCCCAGTCAGTGTATATATGTGTTATGGAAGATCAGCTCTCCTGTGGGTGTGTGCAGCACAAAACCCTTAATGGGATAAAATAAGTCATTTTTCACAGTGAAGCTCTCCCTTCATTCTTCTCCTAAATGAACTGGGAAGCATTTTCCTTGATATGGTAAACCTAGCTTTGATTGAAGGCAGCATCAGTATCCATTAAAGGAGAATAGCTAATCTCTTTTTTTATGTTTGCTGGGAATTCATACATGAATTCCTGCTGGGAATTATATACCATGTTTGTCACACTTGGAAGAATCTTAAATGGGCACCAAGTGCTTCATTACAAATGCTTTGAGCCAGCAAGATAGGTACACTGAGGAGTAATAGTCTGTCTCAAATTGCCCTTAGAAGTGCAGGGAATCTTGGCTCTTGATAAACAAATGTCAAAAACCCACAAATTACCATATTTAATACTTAAATATTAATATTTAAACACTGATGTAAAGACCTCCTTTTTAAACTAAAAGGAAGGACTGAAGTGGCATTCTTGTTAGCTATTTTAATAGATGTGTACTTAGTAGCAGCCAAGAAACTCTCTGTGTGTGTTAGATTTCTAGAGTATTAGTGCCAGATGGCAAATTAATGAACAGGAAATGAGGATTCCTTTGCTCCTCTCACCATCTCTGTTTGCTTACAGAAGTATGCTTTGGTTGTTCAAGGCCCTCGTGATGTGAAGAAAAGGGAGCTGGTGTTTTTGCAGTTCCATTTGAATGAAACAGACCAAGATTTTAGTGCCATTGACTACCTGCTGTTTTCTTCTTTCCAAGAGTTCGTCAGCAGGTATGTAAAGGGAGGATGAGCCTGTGGCTGCATTGAATTGCTGTCACAATACTTGTGGAAGCAAGGCTTTTTCAGTAAAAATCAGGCAGGCTTTTATGATTTTTTTAAAATGTTTGGAGTGTGTTGATGCTCTTTCATGTCTTTGTTTACTAATCTGACCTTTAAAGAATGTATTGAAGGCTTTTTCAGTGACAAAAACTGTTCTTAAACCGTTTGTTGCTGCACTTCCTAAAAGCTTGGAGTTTGTGCTGGCTTCCTGCTGACTCCTGCTGTGGGTGATCAGGAAGTGTGCTGTCCTGGGTAGTGTGTCAGGAAGTGCACCAAGAGCACAAATATTTCTGTACCTTTTGGGAGTTTTAAAAGCAATTGCTGTAAAGGTCAGATCCCTAGATTGCTTTGTTGTGATTTCATTGAAAGATTAACTCTGTTTCTTTGTATTGCTGGCTTTATTTAAGATTCTACAGAATTACGTAAATTCATATATGGGGTTTTCAAAATTGTATTTTTGTAATGGTTTGGCATTGGTATCATTGGAGTAGCTAATCAACCTTCTAATTTTAAACAAGAATGGAATTAATCCTGTCTTGAACTTTCTTGAAAGACCTGCTCTTTTTTCCACCTTTTGAGAATAAATTTAATGTTTAGCGGTTTAATTTTTCTTTAATTTGAATTCAAGTTCCGTTCTTCTCTCTGAGATCCAGATTAAAAGTTAATCAAGAAATATTAGTCATAATGACACCTGATAGAAATCCTTAATTTGATAATGGATGCTCAGTGAAAAAGGGACAGGGGATAGAGGACCTATGCAGAACAAAATTAGGTGAGGGAAGGAGGAGAACAGATTTTATTGTAGCAAGGCCTTCTCAGAGGCTTTGACGTGGTCATACTGATGCTTTTCAGATGGATCAAAGACTAGAAGTGTTCAGACATGATATCTCTGGGTGGCCAAAGACCAGTTAGTTGGATTTTCCTTTTGTAAGGCATTTCTGCTTCAGTGAAGACATCCTAAGTCTTTCACTGTTTTCTGTAACAGTACTGAAACACCTCATAAAATGCTAATATTCTGGTGTTTTAGGCGTTGATATTTTAGGGTGAGAGAACACCAGTTATGGGTAGTGGTGTAGAAGGTGCTGCTTGTTCCTTATATTGTTTTTTCCTGGTTTTATGGCTTGTGCTCTGGTTAGAAATGCTAGAAATGCTTACAAGTTACAAATGTTAGAACAGCTTACAGTGGGACCCCTTGCAGCAAAGTGCTCAGCTCTTTCTGTACTGCCAGGCACCAGCACTGCCTGAGACCACTGCACTGCCCTGGTGCAGCTGGCTGGGGGCAGGATGAGCAGCTCAGTCTGTGCATCCTCAGGCCTTGGAAGCCACATGGGAAATGGGGATGTTTGTTTGGGGTTGCGTCCTTTGTGCTTGCTTGGGGCAGCTAGTAGGAATAGGAGTTAAAACTGGTTTTGAACTAACCCAGGTGCATGGTAGCATTGGCAAGGGAAAGATGGCCTTAGTGGTAAATGATCTGCATGCCTAGATGGAATGCAGGAAAAGAAGCAGCTGCGGGCAAGAGGCCAGTGGTGTCTTTTCTGCAGCATCCTCCCAAACTTGACACAAATGGTGTGGCTTGTCTTGCTCAGTGCTGTGTTTGCTGTCCTGGCATGAACTGGCTGGGCTCAGGGCAGGTTGGGAGTTTACATTTCTCCTGACTATGAAAAGTGCATGTGAACCTGCACTGTGTATGTGGAGAGCACTCATTCTGTCCAGCTTCCAGCAGAAGAGAAAATAGAAGTGATTTCTTGTTCATCAGCAGATGCTAAATTTAGCTGAAGGGAAGTCTGGCTTAAGATATCTGTAGAAACTGTGTCCTTCCATACAGCCTCTGAAAACTTCCATTACTGGCCTCTGTTAACTGCTTTTCCTGACAAAGTGTCTCGCTGGTTATGAGAGCCCAGAATAACACTGTGCCCAGCAGTTCATGTACAGCGTTATCAGAGGTGCACAAGCAAGAAAAAAATGGCATCTAAAGACTTGTAGCTTTAAGAGATTTTTTGTGGTGTAGTAAGTGCTGAGGACCCGAGCAAGTTCCAGTTGTTTCTGTCAAGGGCTTTATTCTCTGCAGCCCTTCTGTTAAAATTGGATCAGACTCCATGAAACTGGCACTGCTCACTGGTTTTGTTCTGGTCTCCACAGAACACTGCTGCACTGTGTGCTGTTGTTGGCCTCTGAGCTGGAGGGAGATGCTGCTGGCTTGTTTTTCTTTTTCTTTTTTTTAAGGTAGTGGCAGCTGCTGTCTGTACCATATTAATTGGAGGGAGTGAAATAATGAAACCCTTGCAAACTACCCAAAAATGTGTGGCTAAAAATGCAAGTTCCTCTCCTGAACTCTCATTACAATAATACATGAGGTTTAGAAGAAAATCCTGAATGTATTCCTGACAAAACTATTGTTAGTGTAACATGTCAAATAACTTACGGTGCTGTGAAATGATGGATACCAGTATGAACAGATCAGAGATTATTTCAGGGTCTAAACAGAGCCCCATGTTCATGTCTCTGCTCTGGATTGCTGCATGCAGAGAAATACAGCATAGAAGGATTGAGGCTTTTGGTACCAACACCAGCCTTGGCTGTTTGAGAGTTTCCTGCTCTGGGGAGACACAAAAGCAATAAACACAGATTGGTCTTGAGCCATCAGTGGGTTTGGCTCTTGCTGTTGCATTGGAATCTGCTGGTGGGATGTCCTGAAGTTCTGTGGCTCTCGTGGGGTGGTCCATAGACACTGGTGGTAAGGGATCCACTGCAGCACTACAGCCCAATCCAGAAATAGGTTAGTGACTCCCAGAGATAAAAGAGAAAAAAAACCCCAAACAGCAACAAAAAAAAGGTGTAGCCTGTGTGGGTTGTCTGTCTTCGGTGGGAAGAGGGAATTAAAAGAAACTCCCTGGAGAACTGTTTTTCAGCTTAAAATCCCTTTCCTGTCTTGTGTTCACTTGGTTTTGTGTGGTTTTAAAGCTGTGTTATTTGCCCTCTGCTATAATTTGTACAAAGCTTGTGCCTCTCTGCTGTGCTGCTCCTGTCCACCCCCTTTTTTTCCCCTCACTCTGTGGGGGCAGTGGTCTGGATTATGGAGATGCCTCTCAGATCACTTCTCCACAGTTTCTCCAAAGATATTATTAATCCTTCTTTTTCCAGCCTGCAATTACTGTCGAAGGCAAAGCATACTGCTGCTGTCTGCCTACCATGGAAGTTGTGGCTGTAACGCTCAGCTCTGTCTCATAACTTCCTGCCTCATTTTTCCATGTTGGCTTGGAAAGC
Source organism: Passer domesticus (assembly GCF_036417665.1). Classification (NCBI taxonomy): domain Eukaryota; kingdom Metazoa; phylum Chordata; class Aves; order Passeriformes; family Passeridae; genus Passer; species Passer domesticus. The sequence goes on from NC_087476.1 coordinate 90,212,397, forward strand.
TTTTCTAGGTTGCTGTATTTAGCCAGCCATTAGGCATATGACTGGCTGGCAGATGCTACTTATGTATGTTCCTCTTGAGTGGCAAAGCACTCCAGGGCTCCCCTGTGCTGTCCCCTCAGCTGCTGCTCTGCCCACATCCCAGGAGGGGAAGCAGTTGCTGGATTAGGTGTTCCCGTGTCGCTGGTTTGCTCTGGTGAGGGGCAGGCAGGCCATGGGCTTTGTCCTTAGGCTCTGCCCACGTCTTTCCTGTGGGAGGCAGAGAGGTGCCAGCCTGTTGGGGTCACTAAACAAGCACCTTGTGTCAAAATAAAGATATTCCTAACTTCCTAGGACATTCTGGGAACAGCATCTGCTTTGATAGCTAGCAAAGCGTGTTAGTTTTTCTTTCCAGAAACCCCTTCACTTTTCTATGCATGTGCACAGTGGAATTCTGAGTCCATTGCCTGAAGCCCTGACTTGAGAGAATGGCTTTGCTGGGTTTTGCCCTCCCATGGACACGTGTGTATTCATCTATTAAGCCTGAGCAGGTGCTGTGGTACAGAGTAGCCATCAATTTGATATTTAATCAGTGCAGTCCCTTTGTTCCTTGTAGACAAGGCACCTTGGTTTGTAGAAAGAAAAGAGGCCCTGAGTTTGAAAACTAAGAAAAAAAGACAAGAAAAGTGCAAATCCGGTCAGTGCTGGACAAATCTTCCTGATTGGCCTGTTCTGGAACAAGAGCTTGCTTCTTCACCTCTGCTTTTCTCCTTTGCTTCTTCGCATTTTTCTCCTGGAAGACAAAAGGAAAGATGAAGGAAAAGATGAAGGAAAGCACCTTCATCTCCTAAAGAACCTGGTTATGCACACCCTCTGCCACAAAAGCAAAGAACACTCTTTCCTTTCTCCTATGTAGATGGATTTAGTCTGGATCAAAGCCCTCTCCCTTCTTTTAAGGACCAACATACCCTGGCATAGCTCTACAACCTGAAATCTGTCTTAGTAAAAATAGCCTTTAATGATTCCTGACTTCTCAGAGTGGTTTACCCCTTCTTCTCAAATGAAACCTTACTGGAGAAGCAGCTGCAGTGCTGGGCTTATTCCACAGGGATGACATGAAAATGGCTAAAATCACAGTACTGAAAAGCTCCAAGTAAATAGCATGGTTAATTCACTATGTCCTGTGCAGCTGGTAGGGAAGAAAGGGAGACCAGAAATGCCTTAAAGCTACCCCTTTACTACTTGCAGCATGAGGAGTGTTGCAAGCCTTAAAGATTTACAGTTGCAGTATTAAAAAGCAAACCCCACCCAAAACACACAAAGCAGTCCTGCTGTTCTGGGGGCTGTGCAATCACAGATAGCTGTGATTGCACATTGGGATAACAGTTATTGCAGGTGGGAGCCTCACACCAAAGCTACAGTGCTTCCAAAAGAGTAGGATTATACTGAATGTCAGTTTCGAGGCATTTTAAGCATGTATGCATTGTAACTGGTTTATTTGGCAACCAGAGATGAGGTGAAGTACCCTGTCCTTCCTCTTGGCCCTTCCTGCTGTCTCTTGCTTCCTAACATGGTGATGAGTTGTTTCCTGAGGTCCTGGCTCTGCTCCTTTCCGTCCCAGAGGTGGCTGGTGAGCAGAGCTGAACTCCCTGTGGGGCAGAACAGTCCCTACTGGCAGGCAGAGCTCCAGGGTTGTAGGGCACCAGGTGAGTCCTCTGCAGTCAAGGATGCACCAGTGAAGTGCTGCCATTAATGAAAGCATCACTACACACGATGTTTTAAGTTGAGTTCAGCAGATGGAGAATAAAAGGAATTGTGAACATAGCTTGAAGAGCCTAGGTCTGACCTTCTCCTGACTATAGTGCTTGGTTTGATCAATAAAGTAATGCTTTTTTTTTTTTTCCTTTAGTCCAGAAAAAGCAAAATTCATGAAGGACTGTGAAAGCTCATACTCCAGCTGGAAGTTTTCTGGAGGCTTCCGAACTTGGGTCAAGATGTCCTTGGTCAAAACAAAAGAAGAAGATGGTAGTGAGACTGTTGAATTCAAACAAGAGGTAAAGAAAAAAAAAGTAAAAAAAAAAGGTAGTACTCATAATGTTTTGGGAGTTTGGTTTTTGTTTCATTGCATCCATGATGCCACTTTGCAGTGAGCAATTTTGGCTCTAGTTGCTCTCACTTTCTCAAGAAGGCAGGATTCTGTAGAAGTGTAAATGTCTTGATGTGCTCAGCTGTTGTGGCCTCATGACAGAGCTCAGGTAAACATCTCCTAAGAGGGAGGCCAGAAATCCAGGCCTCACTTGGGTTATGGCAGCTGTAGTCTGAGGTAAGGGTCCCAAGAGACTGACATAGAAATATTAGCACAGCAACCTGCAGTTCAAGGTGGAGAGCAGTTGCCAAAGGAATTGTCTAAATAACAGCTACTGTTGGAAAGAGGTATTGTTTAGGTTGCTACTGATGTTAGGATGAAGAGGTAAATGTAAGCCTTGTATCCTTTGTAGCATTCTTATGTCTTTTTGTTTGGGTTTGGAATTTTAGGTATTGAATGTCCTTAGAAACATGGAGTAACTTATTGCATCACTTAAAACTAGAAAATATGCAGGTGGAAGATGCAAGCTTATCTAGAGAGGAAATGAGCCTGACTTGCATTCCTGTTCTGTTCACATTAATGCATGGGAAAATAATTATGTTTTGTTTTGCTTCCAGTGTTGGTTGGAAAGGCAGTGTCTCATCAGTGGTGAGAAATTAAAATTTTAAGAGCTGTCCTTTCCAGAGGGTGTCTCTTTCAGAGATTATACTTTCTCTTGGTCCTTGGTACTCTTGGAAAGAGTGTTCTGAGGAGAGCAAAATGAGGCAGAATCTTCAGTTCTGTCCTTAGTTCTATCTCTTAGGTGTTACATGGCACAGCCTTAAGGGAAGCCCAGAGCTGTGACTGTGAGGGGGTTACACTCCTACTCCACTAGAGAAGGACAGGAGGCAAATCCCAGAGTCATGCAAGTCCCACATTAATACCTTGCTCTGGAGGAGAGGAAAGAATGCATCAGTCTGCTGCTGCCATGTAAGCACTGACAGGAGCTGTCTGTCTGTCCTTCATCACCTACAGCTCTGTATCATTTGCCATTTGGTGCTTACCAAGTATAGGAGTTTTGAAAGTCTTCCTTTGTGTGCCCAAGTCTAATGTGTCTCAAAGTGGAAACAAAAGGCTGGCTCAAATTCAGGGAAAAAAGAGCTTTTTGTGACCATAAACATCTATTTAGTTCAGCAGTTATGGACTGATCATCTGAGTAAGTGAGCACTGTTACTGGTTTGGGTTTTCTGTTTGTTTTGTGGGTTTGTTTGTTTGCTTTTAATAAAACCTAGGAACCAGGAATCAGATCCCTATTAATAATACAGCAGAAATTGAAACAGCTCAGACATAATTTGTACTTGCTTTGTTTGACAGTACAACATCTGCTCAAATTGCACCAGGAAGTCCATTAGCCTTTCAAATCCAAACCTGGGAGTTGGCATACTGGAAAGATGGATACAAATACTAGGTCAAACAGAACAGTCACTCACTCTGCTAACCAGCCCAGCAGTCATTCATTTGTATTTTCTTCCTTTCCCATTGCCTTTGTTTTGCCCTTGTGTATTGTTTGTTTCCTGGTGTGCAGTTTTCTTGGATGAGTGTGGTTGGGGCACTGGTACTCTGCAATAAGGAAATTAATGTGCAAGTGTGGGGCAAGTGTTGGAATCCAAAATACAGGGAATTCTCAAAACTTTGGGCCTGTAAGCCAAAGCTTAGAATTAAACACTGGATTTGATCAGAGACCTTGGAAAAGGCTTCCAAACTCAAATGCTAGAAGCAAGAATGTGGATTTGTAGTTTAGAGCAGAGACATGTTAAGCTAAGTAGAGGAAGGTTTAGAGTTTTAGGGTACAGTACTGTAGGTTTGTATGTCATAACATGATTGGCTAAGAAAGCTTACACTGTAGTATGAGTCCATAAGACAAAATATTTAGGGATTGGGCGAAAAACAATCCTTGTTGGCAGTGTTTTATTGGTTAATAAAGGTCTTGTAACAAGAGGTCTTGTGACCTTCTGAACAATGGGGTAAAGATGTGAGGTGAACTCACCCTTCCTGCCTGTGTAGAAGATAAGGAAAATAAATTGCATCATCTAAAGCAGCTCACAGGTCCTATCTCTGATCCATTCAAAACTCCTCACAAATCCTCACAGGCAAGTCTGCAGCAAAGGTGTTTGACCAGAAACCACAAGCTGGGGAAGCTCCATGTGCTCTGAGTAGCCATGACCAGTGTTCTGTCTCCTGCTTTGTCTTGCCTGCAGCTTAAAATCTCTTCAGGGCTGGGGCTGTGCAGAAGACTGAAAAAAACCCTGAGGTATTTGTAAAGAGACTGCACCATGGCAGATTGCAGGCTTTTGTGGCAGGTCATCCCTATTGCCATGGGGAGGGCTGTAAGGAGATGAAGAGAGTGATCTGCTTAGAGACTTCCAACTGTGCCTGGAAAACTGGGCTCACAAAACACAGAAAAGGCATGCTCTTCCATCATCTCTCCCATCTTTGTGTCACAGCCCTGATGCAAAGTCACAGTGCTGCTGGATTCATTGCTCCCAGTACAGAATTAAACAGGACGAGCAGCAGCACTCCCCTCTGCACACACCAAGATGTAAACACTCCTTTGAGGATTGGAGAAGGGAGATGTCCTTCCACCACTGTGCTTCCCTGAGGTCCCTGTGTGGCTCTTGGGCAGTTTGTGTTGTGTCCTAGGAGCAGGGGCAGTTCCAGCTGTGTTGGTTACTGCCTGTGTACAAACCCTGTGTAGTTCCCCCCTAGGCCGGGGGCAGGTGGTACAATACAAGTGTTTTCCTGGGCCTGATGTCTTCATATTTCCCTGGTTGTGGTTCTTGAGACTGGCTTCATGTGGCTGTAACACAGTCTGGTATCCTAACCCAGTTCCCTGTTGGAATTGTGTTACAGCTCTCTGCTGGGCAGCATTAGTTTCAAGTGGTGACCTAATTAATGGGCAGTACTGGGAAGTATGGGTTTGGTTGTTAATTCCTGGGCTTCCTTCCTTCCATGTTCATTCTGCACTTGCTGGAATGTTCTAGTTTATTCTACAATCCATTTTTCAAAAAGAAGGAATCTTCCTGCCACCATTATGTGGTTCTCTGGCAAATAAATTTAACATTCATTCATGAGAACTTTCCAAATGTTGTATTGCTGTAAATAAATGAATTTTGGAAATAAATTGTCCCCTCTTGAGAGGCAATATATAAATGGTATTGTAGTGTGATTCTGAGTGAGAAATAGGGAAATAATATGAACGTGAGACAGAGGGAGGAAACTGCCCTTGCCGTGCTTTGGCAGCCCATTGCTCTAGGTAGAGAAAGGCTGCAGTGGAAGTCCCTAAATAGTCTGGTGTTTTCACCTTCTTACAGGCCTTTTCTGTTGCACAAAAGACTCATTGTACCGCTGAAGAAAGTAACCTGCACTTTTCTCTCCCTTTCCCCAGACCAGTGTGGTTAACTACATTGACCAGAGAACTAAACCAAGGAGTGACCAGCTGTTCTTTGTGGTGTTTGAATGGAAAGATCCTTTCATACAGACTGTTCAGGACGTGAGTAACCCGCCTGTCCCCTCTTGAATCACTGTCTGACTGTGCGTGCTCGTGCTGGGTGTGTGTGTACACTTGCCTCTGTCACCTCACCCCAAGAAGAAATGCAGAGAAGAGTGAGGATACTTCTGAAATTTCAGTGTAGGCTCTTCCTTATGTCCAGTAATGCATTCTGTGTGGAGGTTCCTTGGGCTGGTGACACTCAGCATTCTGCTTGCAGCTAGAGGTACCATGAAGCTAAGAAAAGCACCTGTCCCTCTGTTCTAGCAAAGGGTAGCTTCAGGGCAGGGCTAAAATTTTTGCTTTAATAAGTCTGCTGGATAATTTGATTTAATGACTTCTTTTTTTAAATTGACAAGAAACCTAGGCTGAAATAAGAATAATAAAAATAGCCTAGTGTATGTTTTTATCCATTATTATAATAAATTCATTAGCATAAAGTCAGCAGCAAAATCTAGAGTGTTGGTGTTTTCTTGCCCAAAACCAGAGTGTGAATGCAGACAGTGTGGGACAGGAGTTGGTCCTCTGCACTCCTGCTGTCCCAGCCCAGGCATCTCCTTGGCCTTTAGAGCCCAGTCCTATTCCCACAGCTCTCACTCCTCTCTACCTATGTGGAATCAGATGACGGGACTAATATTTGTCATCTCTTTCAGATTATCACAGCAAATCCCTGGAACATGATTGCTCTTCTTTGTGGTATCTTTCTGGCCCTGTTTAAGGCAGCAGACTTTGCTAAGTTAAGTGTTAAGTGGATGATCAAAATCCGAAGAAGGCATCTGAAGAGGACTCGTCAAGTAACAAACCACATAAGCTGAGACTAAGACTGCCTTTTAACTGTTCATAGCAGGAGGGATAGAAAATAACTGGAATAAACTGCAATCAGCAATTAAAGCTGAAAACCAGGTATGTTTTCTTCCAGAGAGATGCTGGCTGGAGGAACAGCCTAGTGAACTGGCCTTGGAAGTGCAGAAGGAACTAACTCTAGGACAGGTCTAACAAACTCGCGCTTTTCTAGTCCAAGTTTAACAAGTTTACCTCTGTGTATGGGGGAACCACGGGGAAAAGTGGGAACTCACTAATGTTCAGAAAGTCCTAACTGTAGTAAATTGTGAAAAAGTGGACAGTATTTGAATGTTTCTCCAACAGATTCTTTAGTTTCTGCATCAGCTGTGAGCTGCTCCCATAGCACAGTCACTGCCTTGATGGTGCTTAGTGGAAGGTGAAGTGCTCTGAAAACACCCTGGCCTCTCTTCTCCAAAGTATATTTTAAAACAAAATACACTGGAATTCTATTACATGTCATCTTTAAATCAAAGTACAATGACTTTAATATTAAAAAAAATACTTCAAGTAATCTATGGTGTGCCTTCATTGAAACTAGTTGCTCTGAGGTTGGGAAGGAGCTTTACAGGAGGCAGGAAGGCTGTGGCATGAGGATAAGGTGTAAATCACAGCTCAGTCCAGCTCAAAGGAAACTCAAGCAACAGAGCAGCGTGGGGGGCTGAGCTGGTGGCTGATCTCAAAGTCTGTCTCAGGCTGTTGTTTATCCCTCTTTCTGGCAGTCTTTCCTAAGGAAGTAAAAAATAGTCTTTCATCAGCAGGGCATGGAACTGTGATTCTGTTCTATGGGGAATGCCTGCTCACCAACTGTGCTGGGGTGCTGGTGTCTTTTTCTTCCTTATAAGTCCCTTGTTAGTTGAGAGGCCTGACTTGGACGTGTGGAGTCTACAGGGAGCAGGGCACCACTGTGTGTTTGCTCTGAAGGCTTTGCTGCAAGGATGCCAGCTCAGAGTTTGCTTCTTCCTTCCTCTTCCAGCAGAGTACTCAGAGGAGTAAGTGTATCAAAAATACCTCCTCACTGTCCTTCCTTGGTTTTGGCATCTGAGGAAGCCTTTTGGGACAAAATTTCCTACTTTCAGCTGGCTTCCAGAACAAGTTAAGATACTGCATTGACCAGACAGCCTCAAATAGGGGAGCAACAAGTCATTGCATTAAGATAAATAAAATAGCAGCACTGGCTGTTTGGGGGAAAATGTTTACTCAGGGGCCAAAGATGTTTGTATGGGAGAAAGGTGGTGTCCAGTCCCCACCTTGTCTCCAGTATCTCACAAGGATGGCTCCTGAGCTGCTCAGCCTAGTGCACAGCAAGGGATTCAGATTAAGCTGAACAAAACCAGCAAAGGGCAAACACTGCATGGTTGAAGCAATGAAGGCTACTCCATCTTTGGGGCGCGGGGAACAGGACAGAAACCAGGTGGGGGATGGATAAAATCCCCCACACTGAACCCTTCCACGTCAAGAAAACCCCCAATGACTTTGCTACCTAACAGCCTATGCTGTGACAACTGAGCTTTCTTGATGCCTCACTGCCAAAGGAACACCCAATTGTTTCTTCAACAAATGATATTACAGCAGCTATTTCTTGGATTTTACAAAAAAAAAAAAAAAAACCCAAAAAAAACCCCAAAAAAACCCCAATTGTAACAGGTTCTGATGGCTCCTACTGCATTTTTTCTTTTTATTTGCTAATAAGGTCAGAGAAGGTAAGCTGGAAGACAAAGTAGCTGCAGCTGTGGGAGGAGTAGAAAGCATAGTTAAATAAAGGATAAAACTCCTTTTTGCAGTATGTACTATTTTTTCCCCTCAATAAACTCCCACAGCAGTCCACTTCAGTCACTACATCTCAGCTGTCAAGATGTTTTGTTTTATAAGGAAATGTTACAAGAGCAGACCAGTGATCCCAGCCAAGAAACCTTTCTTTTGCATACCTATTTATAGGAGCGATCCTGACAGCAAGTGTTGCACAATTTGGAAGGCTGATGTCCCTATTTGTAACTTTGGGAGAAACTCGTAAACAATTACAAATGGCAGTGATTTACTCCTTGAACCCCTGCAAGGTGCTTGATTCCCCATTTGTGTAAGTTATTTTCATTTAGGCTCTAGGACAGATGAACAAAGTTTGTCGCACACTGGGAACTTTATTTTTTAAGGGCAACAAGGCACTAAAGCACTATACCAAGGTGAGCTGTGCTTGTGTGACTGTCCTTTCCCTTCAGGCAGTGCTAGGTCCCATACCCTCTGTGAAACAACTACTTAGATACAAAAATGAAGCAACAAATTAAGTGTAATACAGTTGACTCAAACAGCGTGGCAGGGACTTCCCCACTTTTGCCACTCAGTGGAAAGCCACACTGGACAGCTAAAAAGTTGTTTGTAACAGCTCTTCTAATTCCACTGATCTTCAGAAACACAAAGATGTGAGGTACAGCACTAAATACAAACATAAAGACTTTATTGAATGCTGCTCAATTCCCCAAAGATCTTTCATTACAAAATTTTTCCACACAACTGCAATTTAGGAGATTGGAATGGTACTCTGATAAAAGATGTGAAAAAAATACTTGATCAAGTAAACAGACAAGACTTCTATTGTCAACTTTCCACCTTTAGAAAACAGACTGCATTTTCTTTAAAGAAAACAAGGAGTAATTTCTTGACATTCTTCCCACCTTACTGAAAAAAATAATAGTAATACCAATTTTGGTCTCATTCTTCAGTCCATGAGATGCTAAAACTAGCGCAGAAACATCCAAGATGGGTCTCTCTTGGACACTGCACCACTCTGGAGGGTCCTTGGGCTGATGAGGAGCATCATTGATGGGCTCTCCCAAGGAAGCTCCATCCTCAGCTGTAGCAGGAGGAAATCCCTAACTAGCCCAGGACCCAAGAGGCAGCAGGAATGGGGTAGAGGCCCTTGCCTCTGATTCTCTCCCTACCCTGCCTCCTTCCTAATGTGAGCATTGTATAAATCTAAATCTGAATCCAATCGGGAATTCAAGGACAGCTCTGTATCCGAGCTCCTTTCAATGTTGTCAGGGGCTTATACTGAATATCTCAAGTTCCTGGTAACGTACCTTGGTTTTATTTGAGAAAATACAGCACAACTAGAAGCCTTTTCTATCATCTTAACCAAAGTATGCAGCAATGTGAAAAGCACATATAAAACAAGGAAAAATGTGTACGTAGCAAACTATACCACCTATGTGCAACACAATCAAAAATTCAAGTCATAATTCTCACCACTCCCATAATTATTTCACTCATTAAGGATGATAACTCAGTTCTATGAAACATTGGAAGTGACAGTATATCAATAATTAGACAAATTTACAATATGTTGTGGTAATGACATCACTTAACTGCTGTATTTAAATTCAAATCTTTACACTTGCCAGAGAAAAAATTTGGCTGTTTCTATTATACTGATGAGGTTTCTTTTGCAAATCCTTATATATTTCAAAAGGGTACAAAAAAAGAATGTCTGCCGAGAAGAGGTGGTCATTTCTTTTATTTGGCACTTGTATTGTGTGCATTGAGCACGTTGTGAGTGGTGTTCTGCTTTTCTGCCATCGCCTTCTTAAGCTTTAACTCCTCCAACCTTCTCCACAACTCTTCACGTTCCAATTCTTTCTTTTTCTCTCTAAAGAAAAGAGTGAAAGATCAATTTCAGGTGTGTTTTAAGCACCGTTTGGAGACACAGTAACTTAACTGTGACTTGCATCTACTAATTCCACTTCAAAGTTTTTCTCCAAAGCTATTTTTAGAGACAATTACAGTTTCCTCAATTAAAAAGAGAGCATAACAAACAAGTACTAGTGAGTGGTGAAACCATACCTTTGCTCCAGCAAATGCAGACAGTTGCTGTAGGGTGGCTTTGCACAGCTGGCTGCTGCTTTAAGGAAGCTTTTTATCACATGTACACAAATTAAGGGACTGAGAATCTTTGAGAGGGGGAAACACAGATGCCACAAGGAGGCTTGGCAGCGGTCTCAGCTGGCCAAGGGTCCCCTGTGCCCTGACTCCAGCAGTGCTGCTTAGTAGGGTAAGCGCTGGTTCTGCTGAGCTGTGAAGAGTTCTCCAGCTCCATTCTCTTCAGACACCTGAGGCAGCACAGCCAGCAGCAGCTGAGACCCATGTCACCACCCAGGAGGGAGCACATCCCCTGCCCAGGCAGGAGGGGAGCTGGGGCCCTCCTGTCCCTCTCTGGGCTCAGCTCTCCCATGACACTGCCTCACTCATGGGACACCCAGCCCCAAGAGCTCCACTACAGAGCCCCACAACAGCAAAGCACCAGCCAAAATCACAGCTTGGACATATTCCTCAGTGGGAACTTGGGAAAAGGCTCAGTACCTTTGCCTTTCTGCTTTGTACGAGCTTGTGAGTTCATCAAAGAGCTTGCCATTCATCTCCATCAGGGTTTTCAGCACATTGTACACCAGTGCCACAATGGTTCTGAAACAGAAGGAGCACAGCTGTAATTTTGTCACGTAGTAAATCTTAACTTCAGAAAACAAGCATTTTATTTCTTTTTTGGATTCCAAGCTTCTTATTCAAGATACTACTGTAAGGTCAGGGAGTTTCTGAAACAAAATCCTCTCCATTTTATTAATTTACAGAGGAAATTATAGTATAGTTAAACATTTTTTGAAATGGCTATTTAATCTTAAATTCCTGACTTCTGTAATTGCAGAGGATATAATTATTCATGCTGTGGCTGTACTTTAAAGCCATTCAATTATGTGAACCTTTAATAAACCAAGTTTTAACAACAACTCTGTAATATTTGAGCAATGAAACATGAGAGTCTAGAAAAATAAAACTTCTGGCTTATAGCTTCAAGAAGGCAGCAGACAAACCACAGGCTCAGTGTGGTTTAGCACAGCAAAGCTCTCCTAGCAGTGTTTCTGGGCAGCAGGAGTCTTGCTAAGGAACTAGAATCAAGAAGATCAGACAATGGATTTGGATACCTCAGTTTCCTTAAGAAACTCACCAGTTTGAGCAATGCTGGCTGTATGTTACGTGGTTGCCTGTATTCCTGCACTACCCTTCTTTATGTGAAAGTATTCATATTCCAACAAACCATCTTAAACATTGTGTTCTCTCCTTTAAACCTACTCATCTTTATACAAAGAAATAAAAATCCAATAAAATCAATCAATAAAATGCCTATCATTAAGCTTAATCACTAAGAAAAAGCAGGTAAACTGTCTTCTCCCTCACTAGCAGTTCCCCACTGACTGCAAGGCTGTGACCTTGAAAAAGGAGTCAAAAAAACCCCTAAGGAAATAACCAAAGAACCAGGTTTGCCTTTTCAGTGCACTCTGTCCATCATGGCACTAAGAAATCTCCCAGTTGTTCATGAGAACCTTGTGCTCATTCCATTCAAAATGCACAGCATCCTTTGCCTGCTTATACACTTATTTTTTAATTTGATTTTTTTTAATACACTGGCTTTCATGTGGTTTGAGGTCAAAAGCTTATTTAAGGTTTTGGTTTTCAGAGAGGAAAAGTTGGATTTTGAGCAAGAAGTTGAGTCCATATCAGACAACCAGATGGATAAAAGCATGTTTTGCTGCCCTCCAAAACAGATTAGAATCACAGGATTAGACTTTCTTCCCCAAACTTCCTTGTCCTCAAGTAGGCAATTATCCTGTGTCTTTTACTTCCTTCATAAAGAGCAACTTCTGCCTGCACAGAGGAAAGAGGGACATCCTCCAAATTTGATGAGGTCCCAAATACATTGCTGGTCCAAGGACTATTCCCCGAAGTTCATATTCAGACACATCATCTAGATAAAGCCAGAATAATTGCAAAGCCTCCAAAGGCTGAAAACAGGACATCTGTTTTACTGCAGGGCTGTGGGAGGCTCCTGCTCACCCTGGCTTTTGCCTGTACAAGCTTTATATTCTGCATACTAACTTGCAATTTAATTCAGGGTGCTGGCACCAGCAAGCTTTGCTTTTCAGTATTTAAATACCATTACTGCTTTTTTCAAACACAGGAATACCAGTATTTCACTTGTGGCACTAAATAGAAAGTGAAGTAGTCACTCATTTCTCAGTCCTACCATCCTTTATATGGGTTTATTCTCTGATAGGATCTTTTCCTCTTCTTATCTCACTGATCAGCAATAAACACTTATGAAGGCACAGACAGCTGTATTCATCTGAAGTATTAAAGGACAGCAAAGCATAAACAGAAGCAACCCTTGGAAATGGTTTTGGCCTAAGTAGCCCTAATTTGCATTTTGAACTAACACAAAGCATCAGATGTGATTACAATACAAAGATCATCATCCAATTTCCTCACACTTTTTCAACAGATTTCAGGTCTCCATCACAAGAGTGCAGAACAGTGAAAGGACAACACGGCTGAAAGCGACACTTGATTTAACACCCAGAATATCATGGATTTCATCTGATTTAAGCAAAAATGAAGTTACATTTATAAGCTCCCAATCCAAGCCTGAAACAGTGGACAGTTTATTTATGGTGCTACAGATAAAGTGAAGCATTACATACGGATTCCAGTGTTCTTTGGAGATCTTGTACAAACTGCCAAACATAATTGGCAGAATTTTATCAATGTTCTCCTCAATCAGGCTAAGAATGTATTCATTATTCCAGAAGTACAAAGCTCTTTCTGCAACCTGAAACACAAAGTTAAGGGTTTATAACATCCATAAAATAAGTTACCACAAGGTTTTGCCTGGGTTTTTTAATACTTATTTTATTTACCTGAAAATGTGAACTTGACACACTCTTAGATATTTGCTTAAATAAAGGCTCTTCTATTTTTTTGAATTGTGTTGGTTCTATAACATCTAAGATTTCTTCAATTTCACCTAAAAACATTACCTGTTTGTTTAGAAAGGAAAAAAAAGATGAGAGTGTTTTGTATCACCACTGTAAACAGAAGCTAACAAAATACAGCTAATACATTAGTCATGAATCCTGCAAAGAACACTGTTTGTCATTACAAGGCATTTAGACATACACAGGGCTTTTGCAGCCTAAAAGAAGTCAATCATCACCATCAGCTAACAGGTTACAGCTCTCCTCTTGGACTTTTGTGTAAATACTGAATACTTCATCAAACCACTTCTCCAGAAAATGGGGTTTTGCAGTTAAAAAAAAAAATAGGGCATCTTATTTCAAGAATGGTTGCAGAGATTATCAGAGATCACCAAAGCAGCTTTTGAAGTGATAAGTAGTTAATTCCCATACAAAACTGCAACCAGCAGAACTCTGTGTAGCTGGCACAGAAAAATTTATTACCACTTGCAGAAAAAGAGACCACAGTGTTAAGGGGCCCACTTTTAAAGAGTTATTTGGGATGGAATCTGGTGGGATAAATCAAACTCCTGGTTTTCAAACTCATTTTTAACTACATAGAAGAAACCAGACTGCATCACATGACAAAGGTGAGTGTCTCAAGAAGCTTCAAGAACTGCAAGTTTTCTGCAAGATCTCTTGAAGAGCACAGCAGAGAGAAGGTTTGTGAATCTGCCCCACGAGATTTTACATCACAGCAGACACCAGAAATGAGACACAAAACCAACCTCTTTCTGACTGCATGTTTTTGGCCAAAATTTGAGCAGTCCTCTGATTACCTGTATGAAAAATACAAACAAGTTAAAGCAGGACAAGTTTCTACTAAATACTTGATATAAAAAAAAGTACTGGTTTGCTTTTCCTTATGCAGAGGTTCAATGAAAACTGAATAAACAGTCATATTTAAATGTTTGTCTTGTTGAAGTTATCAGAATAACTCAGACCCCTATTGCTTTGTGTGCCTGTGATTATCCCTTCACACTCTGCCCCCATTCCAGTACTCACATGAATTGACAGGATGCTGATCACATCAAAGCATCACAAAGTGAAGTTAACCCCCCTGTAGCTAAATTTCACAGATTTTTTGTCTTCTACTCATCCATACTTTAGGGAGCACCTGCCTTGGCATCAAAGGTTTGAAGCCTGAGAGGAAACAATAAATGCTGACGGGGCCTTGCACAGGAGCCATGGCCACCAACTCTTCCTTTTCTCTGCTACAATTTGACATGTTAGACTGGAAACTCAAGTAAGAAAGATGTGAACTTGCAGAGAAAATGTGTTCTAAGATCTACATTTGAAACTAGCTTACACAAGACTGGAAAAACAAAACCTTTGGGAAAATTAATTGGAAAGTACAGCCCCCAAGAGGAACGGAGGGAATACAGCAAACAAGGGCCAGAGGCATTTTTCCTAGAAATAAACATCTCACATGGCATCTAAATTACAAAATGAATTCTGGCTTTAAAAAAACGACAAAAAAAACCCCCTGCAACTATGCTCCAGAAGCAGAAACATTCTCAGAGTGTTATAAACTTTCATTCTGAAGAAAGGGCCTCTACTTTTTATGATACAACAGCACCTAACTGATCATATCCAAAGGGAAAATTTACTCAATTATTTTAATACCTTCCACATTTGCTTTTTGTCATGTTGATTTTTTTTCTTCAGCTTTCTAGCTGGCTGCTTTATTAACAACTACATGTACTATCAAAAGTGTCATTCCAGAGAAAAAAGTCAGACTAAAGTGCACTTCCTAGCACAAATTACTGCAAGAATTTTTAAATATACATTGCTAGAGAAGAGATCCATATTCTCAACTTGATAAAGAAATAACATGTTCTGAGTATAACAGTGCACACCTCAACAAGATACCTATTCCCTGCTCCTCCTTGATGGAGTATCAGTTTCCAGCATGACTGTGCCTTTATATTAAAAAGCTGACACCTGCACATTTATGTTCATGGATTGCTGCTTTTACTACACAAATTAATATTCTTCCCTGAGCTACAGGATTCTCATGAAGTGGGTTATAACTGTAGGCACCTGCTGGAAAACAACTCATGTACAGGGACTGCACGTTCCATGTAAAGGCCATTGCACTCAGCAGGGTTAGGTAACAAACTCCTCTTGTCAGCTCTGCAAACATCAGGACTGACCTGAGGCAGACTACCATAGCTACAAGAGCTCGGGTTGAATGTCCTCCAAATTGACCCTGAGTGACAATCCCTGCCAGAAAAATAACAGTAAGGTATGTGTGAAGACAGCCTTCTGATGGAGTTCTTAAAATATTACTTGACCTAAAGCCAAGAAAAATTTCCAATGCTATCTCATCAGTTGACCCAAATTTTAACATTAACTTTTCAAGCATTTCAGAAAGTTTCTTAAAGCTTCAGTTCTTATCTTATTAAACTTTATTTCCTTTATAAAACAACTTTTACTACACACTAGAGAAACAACCAAAGCAAACACAGCTAGTGACTCTGCAGTGAGTTCTTGTGTCTTCTCCAGCCTGAACTCACCTTTAACTGATTAAGAAGCAACCCAACTGTACAGACCACAGTCCAGATGAGCCTCAGAACTGCACTGTGGCACTGCTCTAAAGCCCTGCCTTGTTCTCAGCAGTTTGGGCTTGGATCCTGCACCACACTCCTGCAAATTTGTGTCAGGAAGTTCTGACCTTGTCACGCTGTCACTTCATTCAATCTTGCAGGTTTTTATGCAACACTACACATGTTCTGCTCACATCTCAGCTTTAACTGTCAAAATGCCTGGGCTGTTTCCTCACTTGGCTTAAGGAATATGGGTTACACAATTCCTTTTTCCTCACCCTATCTCACAAAATAAGCTGTTTGACCAGTGTGGCCAGAACACTGCAGCACAGGGGGAAAGATGCTTCAAGTACACAGGGCAAATCCATAGACACCCTCCACCAGCTACAAAATAACTGGGCAGCTGAAATGGCTGTGCAGAAAACAAGTGACCTCCAAGGGCACTCAGTGAAGATCAATGTTATTTTCCCAAAGCTGTTCATATTTTTTTTTAATAGAAGAAAATGTAGGTCTTGCATAAGCTCTTCATTTTTCAGTCACAAAAGGGGTAAAGTATTTAAACACCAACATAGCCCTAATGGAGATATTCCTGATTGTCCAACTAAACCCAGTGTCTTTTATAGCTGGCCTGACATCACTCTGTGTCCTGACGAGCTGCTGCACTGCCCTGAGCCTCTGTTCTTCATAGGCCCTGCCAAAGCCTGTGCACAAACCCTTTTAGCTGAGCTGTCAATATGTATCATGGGAGACCCAGTCTGGCAAAAGCCACACATGCCTGAAGCACCTGAGTGTTGACTGCCAAGAGGCAGCCCAGGAACTGAAAAGGACAGACAAACACCACATTTGGAATTTCAGAGTTGTTCCTGTCTAAATGAAGTGTTGTTATTCTTTTCAACTTTTATTTCAGGATTGTTTATTCCCTAAAATATTTCAACTTCATGCAATGGCTAAGCACAAGCAATCTGTACCAAAACCATTGAAATTTTAGTTTTTATGAGGAGAGAATACAGTCATGACATGCATTCTCATTTGAGGTAGTTTGGTTGAAACCAGAAGTTCAAACTTATAGTTAAATTTGTGCTCTATCTTGGCCACAAGTTAAGAGATAAGTGCCCTTTCAAACTCAATTTTCTTAACTATTCTAATTTCATTTCTACCCCCCGAAAAAATCCTACCTCTCCATCTTTAATCAGGGTAACACAGCACTGCTGCACAATTCAACAGGTTACACTGCAGTATTTAATTGAAATTAAAAATAGAAAGACATCCAACTGAAAAACACTTACAGGCTCTGTTAAAGTTGTATCTTTTTCCAGGAACTGTACAACACAATAGGCAAGCTGGAATGTAAGTCATATGGTTATTTAGTTTATGCAGACAGTGTTTGGACATTGCAGCACTACTAAATATCACAACTTCTAATGGAAGCACTTCAGATCATGGTGGGGAACCCAACCCAAGACACCCCTACACAGCCATTTCGTATTAGTCCAAACTAAACAAAACAGCAATTAAAGCGGCAAGGTATACAGGCCTGCTCTATCTTAAAAAAACCTTCCTGCATACAAAAAATCACCTTTTCTTCTCAACCTAGAAAATTATTTTTAAGCTTGGCAGATATCTCCCTAACTCAGATCCCATATCCAGACAGATTTTTCTGAACATCAACTCCAGTATTAACAATACAAAGCTATCACTTTCAAACATCTATACTGGGGTAAAAAAGGCCATACTTCCAGTAAAAACCAGGTTGTAACACAGGTTTGACTGAGCACACATTGCACACTGCTCAGCTGACATCTACAGCACACAACATTCAGTGGTAAGATTACAAGTGAAAGAATTTGAACGTTTTCCAAGGCCACAAGAGATGAGGCTGCTGCCCAGCTGAGTATCCTGTCCCAGTGCAGACGTGGCCAACAAGTGCCTGTGGAAAGGTGGAAGGAGTGGGGAAGCAGAATGGAACTAAGTCACCAGCACTGCTCTCCCAGCCTCTCCTGGTTTTTGTGTAGGGCCTGCTCAGGCCAAGGATATTTAATGTTATATAATTACTTAGAGTTTAGTTACTGAGCACATAATTGATTAAGTAAACAATACTTAATTATGCAGAAACCATATAACAATACTATTACTGAACTAGTTAAATATCTTAGATTCCATTAAGACTAATTTTAATATAATTCACAGAATTTCACAATATAAAGCAAAGACAAATTATGTAATATGCATTACATTTCAATACTCAGGATGCTTGAATTTAAGCATCACCTTTCTTTTTTTTTTAATCTTTTATGCCTAAGCAGATAATTACAATGCTGTAATTGCAACAAGTCTAATTTATTTCTTTTGCTCTTAGGCTACTGATGCATTTATATAGATTAAAAAAAAAATAAATGTCACACATTAATCTCACAAATCCCATCATATGTGTATATTCAGTACAGTAATGCTTTACTGTTCAAAGACACAAAGAATCAAGCTTAGTTCATCTTTAAGGCTTTAACTTTGAAGGGTAGATTGTATTTTACTCAGCAACAAAGCAGCCAGGCCACTTGGGATTGCAAAGCAGATTTAGCACTGGCTTAGGCCTTTGGGATAAAATGAAGCACACAGTGCTGTGTGTGCACCTGGCACCAGTGTTTTATGAAGGGACAGAAGAGTGGCTTGGTCAGAAAGAAAAATGTGACTTTCAGGTACAGCTGAATTAATAGGGTCCTTTCAGTAGCCATGAACTGGATTAAATGTATCCCAGAATAAAAGGGCAGCTTGTTGTACTGACCTGCCAGTGAGAACACCTTTGGGAGGCGACTGGGCCCTTTCATTTCACTGACTCATTTCATGGAGCAGCAAGGCAATAAACCACAACAAGTGATTTGCTTAATTTAAAAACTTCATTTGAGAATTAGGAATTAAGTGAGCCCTTCACTTGATCCTGTTTGTAGACTATACAGTCACAACAATTTCACTTTCATTAGAAACCCAATTTCTTGTATCTTCAGTCTGTATGGAGCTGTATTAGTGAGCTAAGTTACAAAGCAAGTTTTAATTAGCAAGAGCAGAATTACTTCCAATTTTTCATCAACCATATTCAATACTTGTAGTGCCATATGTCTGGAAAGGACACAGATTATTCCTCAAACAAAATGCTGAATGTCTGTGGCAAGTGTAAGAATCAAAATCAGCTGAAGAACTGCAGCATTCTGACAGCATGTCATGGATCTACATAATTCCTGGCTGATCCAGAGAGCTACTGTGCATTTCTGCTATTTATAAATGGCAACAACATTCTCCCTCCCACCCCATCACTGGTGCAGCTTTAGGAAGAAAAAACCACTTCTGAAATAAATACCGGGCCATACCCGAGGTTCCTTTACACACAGCATTTAAATCACATAAAGGAAATGACAACAGCACAAGGCCTTGGGATTAAATGAAGTTTAAAGTGTGACCAGACTACAAGCAAAAAAGCTTCCAACTTCAGTTGATACGTCTTTGATTCACTGGTACATTCTTTCACTTGTAATATATGCCAAATATTATCTCAAAATTGACATTTAGCTATAAGATCTGGAAGAGTTTTTCTAAAAGTGACTGAATTTGCAAACATTTTGGAATATTGATATTATAACATAGTGCTTTAAATTTGATTAGTTTCAAATGTAAATACAAAAACCCCACCACTCTTAAAAATAGGCAAAAGCTTACCTGTGCATGAAACAAAGCTAATCCCTTTGCAGTATGCATGGGAATCAGAACTTTCATAAGGAACTGTTTGTGTTCTGCTTTCAGTGGCAGTGCAAAACCATTGATAATACTGCAAACATGAATAAGCAGGATTTATTTTTATTAAAAATTTTTTTTCCTAGCAAGTCAAGAATTTCTGTAAGTTCAACTGAAACTCCATTTCTGATTCAGTTTTTAAACCCGATTATTTTGAAGCTCTACATGTGCACAACCTTTAAAATGAGAGTTTAGACTAGTAAGGAATACCAGATAACCACCCTAGAAGCTAAATAATACCCATTAGATGAGCTGAAGTATTTTTATCATGACCTCCATTAAATAAAATCATCTACAGTAAGTCCTGCTGTCTAATTGTAAAGCTTAGATGTATCAGGAAGCTGATCCATTTTGCCCACCATCAATAGCAACTTACAGAGAAAAAAAGTTTATACAATTTTAACAGTGCACTTCAAACACTTGTTTTGAGATTGCTGAACAACCTCTCCCTTCAAAAACGAAGTTGAAAAGTTGTGTCATTGATTCAGTCCTCTTATATTTAAGAGCTGATGAGCTATAGACAAGACAGAAATCCTTCAAGAAAAGGTTAGTTTCTTTTGCCCCTTACATTTTAGGCAAATCTGAGAAAATAATGGGATCCCTATTACTTGATTTTTCATGAAAATTTGTTCCACAATAGCTTCACCATATTTGTATTTTTAGTCAGACCAATAATACAATTTCCTACTGTGAAATGCGTGACAGTTTTGGAAAGGCTTTAAAAAAATACCAGAGAAAAACTTCAAAGTTAAATTGAAGTTAGTGAAATAACAACCAAAAAAAAGTAACTAAAAACCCCTAGCACTTACAAGGCTTTCCTGAATAGAACTGAAGGAAAACCAGCCTGCTGAAGATTGAAACAATTCAGCACAAGGGCAAAAGTTAACATTCATTTTCTGAATCAAAGAACAAGTCATCTATCAGGTAGACGATAATCAGTAGATAGGTCTGACAAACAAGAACCCTTGAGAAACATTTTTTGCCTGTCATCTTTAAAACTTGCACTGAAAAAAGAATAATTTATTCTGTGTCCTAATTTGATAGTCATGTGGTAACCCAGACAGTATTAGATTATCAGTGACTGCACTTCATCACTCATTACTGTAATAATTCTCTTCCCCCTCCATTCCCAAAGCAGAAAAGCTGAAGCAAACATTCACAGTATAGTTTTACATTTTTTCTGTGTCAGATCAAACTTACCTTCCTAATATCTCAAGAAGTTCAGCAACACCATTGAAGTGTTCTGTTTCATATATAAACCTGTTACCAAAAAAGACAACCATCAAAATTCGCCACAGAGGCTCACAGATTCCAAAGAAATAACTTTTACTAAGCTTCAAATATTTGAAAGCAAGATCACAGACCAAATACAGATCTTTTACTTCAAGAACAAACCACTGCAGACCCAGACTGTGAAGGCAAAATAAAATATTCCTCAACCTAGTCACACACACACGGAGAGCATACCTGAGGAAAATGTTGTTTATCTGTTTCCTGATGAATGCTCTTAAACCGAGGAATTTTCCATAAATTCTATGAAGAACTGTCTTTAGGAAATCACGTTCTCGTGGGTCTTCACTGTCAAAGAGCTCCAACAACTTTAAAAATTAAATTGAAATGTATTACTTTTGAAAGACTTAAGGTTTTGTTTTGTTACTACCCGATTTGAATTTTACCTTTAATTTGGAAGTTTACATTAGGAAAAAAAATAGAATCAGTTTAACTGTACATTTTGTTTAGATGTCAATAGTAGACATTAAAAATTATATTTTTAATAATGTTGATTTTTTTCTAATGAAGTCAAGAGCTTCATTCTTTTCCTGTGTACAACAGACACTGAAGTCATTCCAGGAACTATTATACCATCAAAACAAAAATGCAGTTGCAAACATGAGATTATCAAACTGTAGCTAAGTGGTTTACAATTGTTACTTAAGAAATCAGAATGAATCAAATCCACATCCTGTATTTACAATTTTGCAATAAAATCCTTTACTGCTTATCTCAAAACTTGTGTCTTGATGGCCAAGCAAAAGCATTCCTACACAAGAAATTTTACAGTTAAGGAGGGGGTCACAGAATAAGCAAAAGATATGTAATTACTAACCAATTCCCTATTAATACAGACTAAATGCTGCAAGAAGCTAACAAAACTTTCCACACACTTCTTTTCTTGTAGAAAGACTTCCAAGGATACAGAAAAGACCATGCTCACTCAGAAACATAAAAATTAATACTCCAATCACATTACAGACCATAGTTTTTGTTGTTTTTTTAACTCTGCATGGCTGAGCAACAGCATATTCAGAAATGTTAGCTGCCTTGAGCAAGTCATTAACAGCTCAAGCAGTCACCAGTCTCCTGCTCAGGTCTGAGCTTAGGTATGTGTGTACCAAGCAGCACAAGGGACTGGAAACAGCTGTTCAGGAACTTGGTTCAGGCTCATTTCAATTTTATATTTAGCAGGAATTTCTCAGGGTCACTACTCCACGTTTTTTCCCATATATAGCTAGCTGCTGGTTGCATTGTCTCTATCTTGTACTCTAGACAAAGATCGAGTGAAATGTCAGGAACAAACTCCGCAATGCTACTCTCAAGGACCACAGGTCAATTTGTAAAGTGGACACCCATAGCCAATAGCTCACCAGCAGCCTCAGGCTTAAATTTTGTGTGTAAGTTGAATAAAACTGAGAAGGAAACACATATACAAGAACAGCAGAACCAATTAAGTAGAAATTAAATGGCAGTAGGAAGAGAAAGTATCCACCTTGTGGTTTTACTTTTCTTTGCTGTATTGTGATGGCCTGCCAGCACTCACTCTTCAGATACTGAGCAAACAAGTATTTTGACAAACAAAACTTGGCAAACAAACATTTCAACACAGTGAAAAAATCCCCACTAAATTCACCTTGAACCAAAAATTGTTATTGCACTTCTACACTGTAATTCCCTGAGAAGTTATATCTAATATGAAATCTCACTTCATTTTCTTGTTCACAGTTGCTTTGCATGGTAAAGCATGACTTTCCCAAGTAATTTCTTACTTGATTTTCCTTCTGTGGTTAATACACAATAGTAAAGAGAATTACACTATCTAGGCACATGTAAGGAGGTGTTGAAACACATTTAATGTACACTAAGTACATAAACTTTTTACGAGAAAAAGTTTGCTGTAAGTTTTTCCATGGTAAAAAAAAATTAAAAAACAAACATAGGACTAAAAAAATATAATTACCACTTTGTTGATTTGGCTGGAATTAAGTTACAAATCATGAAAAACAGAACTTTACAAATTCCAAATATCTTGCATTGCAAAGCACTGAGGTTGATATGTGAAAACAAAGTGTTCCTGAAGTTACTAAATACATATAGCCCCTGTGGTACGATGCGCTGTTTATTTAGTGTTTGGCACTAAACCACTGCTGCAACAACTGAAATTTACCCTTTGTCAGCAGGAAAGCTTTAAGAGTCCATCTGATAAATTAAGCTCGAGAGGTGATCTTTAAATCCCACTTGCAACTTTAACACTCTGCTCTTACCTGCTGCACAAATCTCTGGTCAATGTAGCGCTTCGCAATGCTGGGCTGAAAATCTGGGCTCTCCAAAAACCTCAGGAAAAACTCATACACCAACTACAAACAAGGAAATGAAAATTTTGAAGTTAGTAAGTACACCATAACACAGATCTCAGCCTTGTCACCACCATCAAAGGCAGTGGGACTATTTACATGCTCAGAAAGTACAAAAGGAATTAAAGCCCAACACATCACTGCTTTACCACAGTTCCAGCTGGAATTCACTGAAATAATTACAGTAAGTACCCAGAACAGTCAAAGCTTAATAAATAATCTCCTGAAAATACCACTAGTGGACAAAAAACGAGTTCTAAATGTTACATTCCTGCCATGTTAAGAACATATTACACAGAAATAGGTTACCAAAGATTGAGCAGCACTGACAGTTAAATTAAGTGCTCTAACATTATCTAATTCCTTAAAGAGCTGAAGAAACATCTACTAAGTGTACCTGAAATTAAGTTTTACCACAAACTCTGAAAATGAAAAGTTGTATTAAAACAGCTGAATGAATTCACAGAAACTGAAATAGTTCAGATTAAAATTAGGCTTAAATACAATGGAAACTCAGTTATAATATCAATTATGGCTTGTAGCATATTATTTCTTCCTAGTTCAAGTTCCTATTTGCTACAATCCCACAAAGCCCAGAGAAAAAATCCTGACAAGAGGTAGAGCTACCAAAGGCCTGGGCCAGCAGAGTGGCATGAAGAGGCCACAGCACAAGTCCCATATTTTGGGGTTCATCAGAAGTCCAAGACAAAACACTGCACTTGTGAAACAATGGCAGATTAATAAAGAACACAGAAGGCACCTCTTCACTAGAACAGAACTGAGAGGAAGGATGCCTTATGTTTAGATTACATTCAGAGCTGTTCATGTTCTCAATGCCTGTTTCATAACTCCACATAATTAAACAGCTGATTAGTAATAACACTACAATGCAATTTAGGTACATAATGCCATCACTGACTGGGCTTCTAAATAAAACCCATGCAGAGCTGTGCTCATACTCAAAGGCATGAATTTCAACTATTACCACTCTGAGCACTTAACTAAACTGAGAGCCAACACCTGAGTAATTCGTAATTATAATTAGGAACCTCACTTCAGAAAAATGCATGACAGTAAGTACTTTTATGTAGAACATTTGAGCTGACAGTTACTTATGAATAGCCTCAAGGAGGGTGTTCTGTATCTGCAAAGCAGAGGCTCAGAAACTCATGATACCCTTCACTTTGTCGCCCTGTGACAGACTGTAAGAACAGCTTTTCACATCAGCAGTTTACGTAGAATAACAGGATTTTTAGGGTTGGGAGGGATCTCTGGAAATCACCTAGTCCAACCCCCTGCCAAGGCAGGGTCACCTAGAGCAGGTGACAGAGGAACAGGTAGGGTTTGAATGTCTCCAGAGACAGAGACTCCATGACTTTCCTGGGCAGCCTGAACCAGTGCTCTGCCACCCTCAGGGTCAAGTTCCTCATGTGTTTCAGCATATGGCCACTTCTCCTTGTCCTGTCACTGGCACTATCCTCTTGGCACCATAACAGACAACCCAAGAGCAGAATTTTAAATGCTACCATACTCCAGCCTCTGCCTTACAAAGTGCACAACCATGGCTGTTCAATACCTCCACCAGTGACACAGCCAGTGGAACTGAGAGTACCCTCAGCATGTTTGCAGGTGACACCAACCTGAGCATGTGCCTTGAGCAACCTCACCTTGTGTAAGGTGTCTCTCCTCATAGCAGGGGGCTTGGACTAAGGTGATTTTCAAAGGTCTCTTCCAACCCCAACCCAAAACATTCAGATTCTCCTGATCTTTTTCAAATCAGCAACTAGGTAAATCCGAATAGAAATGGGCAACATACAGCCAGAGGGAGGTTATATAGCACAGCTTCATAGGGATTAATTTGGAACTTAATTCAAGATTTCTGTAATAAATTCCTATACTAAATATTTCTGTCAGTGACAACAACAAAGAACAGCCATGTGTGGTAACTGCCACAATATTAGAAGCTACCATCAGCAGGGAAAATAGAAAATAAAATATGTCATGTTACCCACAAGAAAGGGTAAATTGACTCTGAAGCTCTGGAAGAATAAACACAGGATTAAACTCAAAGATTGTGAAGTCACAGTTGGAGTTGCAAGAAAAAGCTTTGCAAAGCCTTTGCAAGCCCTTAACTGAGAAAGGGTTAACCATAGGATGATTCAGATCCATCCTCACAATGAAGCTATGGAAGTGACAGATGAAATCCTAGGATATTCCAGGAAGATACTGACAGCACAGACAGAGATGCACAGACCTACATGTGCTTGAGGAAATTTATTAAAACCTGAAAGGATACAGAGAAAGCCACCAGAATTGTCACAGGACAGGACACTTTCTAAGAGTGAACACTAAATTAGCTTTTTTCCATAAATAGATATAGTGACTGCAATAGACATCAAACAGATGAACTAAGTGAAAAGCACAATGCTGCAACATCTTGTAACAAGCTGTCCAAGATTAAATTCAGGATATCGACTGGGTATGGTATCAAATAACTTTGGAAATCCTTGTGAGCCTTGGGAGACACGTGAAAACCTCTTTATCCAGGGCATTTCAGGAATCAAGTTGCAGTGGCCATTTCTGGATAATCCAAACTCCCACTTCTCCTGTATGCTAGTGTTTGCAAACTTCAAAGCAGAACAACAACAACCAAACCAGGGGCACCAGAACAGATCCTACCTAAAGAGACAGGCATGCTCAGCTTTTTTGAGTCTAACAGAAACATCACTTTTGGAAATACTAAATCGGGGAAAGATGTTGCATTTCTTATTTTTTGTTCTCAAAACTGGTCTGCTTGGGTCAAAAAGCAATGAAATACAACTCCTAATGCTTTAGTGATTCAGTCTTGCAGGAGTCTTGCAATTCCACCAAGTCTTCAACTCCCTAAGCTTCAAAATGTACAATGGCTTTAAATGCCAACCTGTTCAACCTACTGTGGCTGTTAAAAATCATCTTGAGCACTGCTTTAAAGCAACATCTTTCTAGTGCCATTCGTTTTACTGAAGGTCTGGAGTCTTTTGTTGTGGCTACATACACTGGTAACTTACTAAGCATTCGAGCAGAGAAGAGTAGAGGAACAGATTTCTTTTCTTTCCTCTCCCAGAAAACTGCCTGACCGCCAGATCAGGATAGAATTTGGAATTGATCTGTCACAAATCACAGCCACCAAAACATCCACACCTTCCCTCTTTAAGCAGTCCTTTAGACTATGCCAGAAATAACAGTGCATTTTGCTGGGGAGGAGAATGGCTGCGCACAGATTTTGTTCCACACACAAAATCTGACATTTCCAGCAGCTTTGTGCTCCTGAAGGGCAATGAGCAAATCATCCAACTTAGTCTTCTATGGTCCAGTAGCACATCAGCTGTAAACGGACAGAGTGGGAAACACAAACTGTTTCCACTGTGCTGCAAGGAGTGATCTATTCCAAGGACAGGATGAACAACAGACATGGGAGAGGGAAATCCACAACCAGTGACCAGACAGCCTGGCAAAAACTCCCTTAGGAAACAGCAAGAAAGAAACCTGAAAATACAATTTCAAATAATACCACAGGCTACAAACCTCTTTCACTTCCTCTCAGGCAAGCCTAAGGCACAAGTGAACTGATCACAAAATCCACAGGCCTTTTTCTATGAACAGGACTAGAGTTTAATTATGACCTAAAGTGAACTGAGGTAACATTTACAAATTTTACCTCTGAGACACAGGTATTTAGAAGTCAGATGGTGCTGCTGCTGACTACAAGAGGCATTTGCTTAGCTCTTGCACCCTTCCACTCAACAAAGACAAGCCTCTTCTCTAGTTCAGTTATAGCCATTTCTCCCATTAATTAGAACTGGCCATATATAAGAAAATAATTATCACAGCCTTTAATCTGCAGAGGTTTTTTTGTGATAACTTAATTCTTGTTTGATTTAAGTCTGAAATACTATGCTGAATAGGTACCTTTTAGAGTCAGTATTAGAAGTGCAGTTTTTAAATAAGAGCATTTGTGGATGCATTAGAACTGTAATATTATAGGGGCAGAGTAGCATTTTAGCTCTTGAGAGGAGAGAGCAAATGGTATGCAGATGTGCAGCAGCTTCATCTACCCACTGCTAGGAGTTGCTACTCCACTTTCTTCAACAGACACTACTTACATAAATTCAGCAATGAACTACCTGAGATATGTGCTTGGACATTTACAGCTTCTAAGAGTTAACTGAAAATAAAATAAAATTCAGCAGCATTTTAAGTCAATCACGCGATGGATACAGCAGCACTACAAAAATCATGAGATGGCCACAGAAGTGCAACAATGGAATAACCATGCAACTGTTACCAAACAACGCTGATATTGTCAAGTTTTGGCATGGAGGGAGGGAAGAGGGTGGGGAAGAAGGAGGGGATTTCTATTTGCTCAAAGGACAAATAAAGGCTATTACTCCATTTTTTGTTATTGCCACGAGAAAACAGAACTGTTAATATTAACTTATATTTTATTGAAGCAACACTAAAAAGTTGCTCAACTGCAGAAAACAAATCTCATAGGTGAAGAACATAATTACCTAAAATATCCACAGTTTTAAGACATACATCCACCACAATTTAACAGTGCAATCCCTCTGTTTAAAAAATAGTATTTAAGCCACTTAGAAGAGTTACATTCAGCCATATTTATACATGCTTAAAAAAGCACCACTTTTTTTTCCCCTCTCAAGTACAAAAACTCAATTGTATTATAAAAGCAATTTTCTTGTTTTTAACAAAGGCACAAAATGACTGAAATATCCACATTTCTTGCCTTACAAGAAGGCTTAGAAGTAAAGGAATCACATACCTGTATGTGGGGCCATGAGGCTTCAAGAGTTGGCTCATCTTCTTCTGGATCAAAATCTGGGTTATCACTAGGTGGAAGTGTTCTGAAAATATTAGAACTAATCTGCAAGCAAAAAAAAATTACTTGTATTACAGTCTATGCTTTCACAGATCACACTCATTAAGGTACTGCATTTACCCTGAAACCAAATGAAACAAAACCATGCAAAAAAAGTAACATAAGAAACCTCATTTTTTCAAAACTGCAAAATACAAACAGACAGAAGTCTGTAAAATGTCAGTAAAAATAAGAAAGTAACTTTTTTCTCAACTGCTTTACAAGCTTGGAGCTAGACACGGTCCTATTCCAGAATCCTCCCTGAAACTACGGAAGTTAAAAAAAAAATCAGCTTCCCTATCAAAAATAGTTTTTAACTACATGACACCAAGAGCTGTTTTTATATAAGACCACAAATAAAACAAAACTAATCAATTATGATTTAAAGAGCACTCTCTCCACATAAGAGAGCATGTCTGTCATGTAAGGCAGACAATCCCAAAAATGTACCTTATTTCTACAGTTCTTTACTTGATTCCAAGATATTTCTGTTTACATTTTTCACCTTTGAATATTTCAAAATGTTTCAAGAGTTTGGAAAGTTAGAAACACATAACCATTCTAGCTTTTCCATTTCACATAGTAGCTACTTTTTCTTAAAGTTACTCTAGGTTACATTTAATATGATATAGTGACATCAAATAAATTTCAAAAGGACAAGTTTAAAAAGGTTTCTTCAAGGATTTCTGAAGTATACTGAAGTATGGATAGAAAACCATTCGGATGTCAAAGGAAAAATGTCATCTCTTGCACCAGATAGCACATACTTTAAATCTCTAACACAAACAAAAGAGAACATGCAGCTCAGATAATTTCTGCATTTTCTACTGTTCTTTCAGGAACAAGTTTAACCTGACTTTTCCAGTCACCTTTGTTAACTCTTTTAGACTTTTTGATCAAATCTGTTTCAAGTAGCTGCTTATCACCCAAGCCTACTAAGCACAAAAGAAACTGTCAGTTTGCAGAAAGTCCTCCTGCACATATTCCAAGGAGTCTCCAAGGTGTTTGGAGAATCTAGCAAAAGGACTTTAGAAAGATCCTGAAGTCACCCAGCTGGCTCTGCACATAATGATCAGCTGCCTCATTAAACAAGATACACAGCTATTGCATAAACTGACTTTCCATTTCCTCCTATGCCCTTTGCTCTGTGTCGTGTCACTGTCTCCTGTTGGGACACAGCTCTGCTGTCCTGGACTGGAAGGGCAACGAAGCTCTGTGGGGATGGGCTCAGCTGTCTCTGAGCTTAATGCACAGGAAAAACAACAACAAAAAAAAAAAAAAAAAACAAAAACCCAAACCAAATAAAACCACCGAAACAAACAAACATCCCCACAAAAACAGTTGTCCTTTAATGCTGTAAATACAAAGGACTTGGGATTCCAAAGCTCAAGAAGAAAAGACTGGGGGAGGAGAGGAAGGGGAAATAGGAGTCACATAGGGGAAATAGAACATTAATTTTAATCAAGCTCAAAAACCAGCATTACAGTCCTGGCTCTCTTATTTGCTTTGTTTAATCTCACCAGGTATTCAATAAAGCCCTCCAGCACATGAATCAGTCTCCTACAGAGAATGTTCTACCACCGCTTGCAAGTGCTCTGGTAACTTCTCCTAAAAACACTTCTTTTTCTTTCTAGATGCATCTTGCTGAACTGAGCCAGTCAGCCTTTAGCACAGAACCTCAGAGTAGTGAGTAATTGTCATGTCCAAAACAGAGCTACTAAATACACTTGTGTTAGCAGATTCATTAGCAAGCCTCTCAGCCAGGCCTTTGGAAAACCAATTGTATGATTTTCAGAGTACTCCGTACTTCCACTAGCATTATTCATCTCTCAAGAATACATGAAACTTCAAATAAACCTTGCACCTTTTTTAGATACTAGCATGTCTTCCCCCCCATAAAACAGTTAATTTACTTTATTATGCTTGCAATACTTTAGCAAATTCTTCTCTATATCCTCTCATATTATTTAAAACATTTTTATTTCCTAAGAAAAAGTGTCTTATCCCAAAACTGTGATTTCAGAAACACAAATCATAAAAGGTTTTTAAAGCTGGATAGATTTCCAGAGAAATCCAGCATCAGCTTTCTAAATTAAATCTCATAACTTCACAAAAATGACATCAGAAAATGTGCCAGTTATATTTTATATATATTTTATTAAAACAAAAAAAAAAGTAGCTTATTGTCTGTACATTTGATCTAAACATTTGAAAGGTACTAGGTTCAATTCCAATTTCTGAGTGGTTTTTTTTCAGTGCAGATTGAGGATAGCTGATTTCTTTTAAATTCTGAATTCACAACTCATACAGCCTGTTAGGACAATCTCATTATATTAGATTGTATATGCTGCTGGGGAACAAGGGCAGCTGTTGATGGGCACAAGGAGATGAAGAGTTATGTATATACTGAAGAGACGTTTCTGTCATGTTCCCAAAACTGATACAAGGTAGAACTTTCTAATTTCCCAGGAAGTTTTAAAAATTAAAATATTCACAATGCCAAACCCTAATTTCCTTTTAGCCTCAGAGTACTTTTAACTGAGAATTTCCAAACAGAGAAGACACTAGTTTAGGGTGACCCAGAACAGAGGTGCACTGCTGTGCTACAACTTCAAAACTATTTGTAAGCAAAACTCCTCCTCAGCTGAAGGAAAATCAGGTTACCCAGGGCACCAAAAAGATAACCTACAGTGTGAGTGTGTCCTGCACAACAATTTAAACAAAGACTTCTTTTTACGATGTTGTTTTATCCTCAGTGACTTGAAATGACACTGGTTGTTTCAGGGTCCAAGCAGAGCAGAGACAACCACAGGAGCCTGTGTGATACTTGGCTCAGGAGCTATCCTGCCAACAGAGACCAGTGAAGGAAAGAATGCCAGACACCTCCTCACCTGCACAGAACTTGCCCATGCACTGGTCAGAAAGAACATTTTATTTCCCTTCCTGCTTTCTTTAAGGCATTGTTGACTTTGCCTCCCCACAGCTCAGGCGACTGAAAGGAAACCTGTTTGAAACCTGAGGCTGTTTCCCCTGTGAGCTGCAGAGAAGTTGTCCCAGGCCTTGGGACAGACAAGGAGATTTGGAAAGAAATTGTTTTGGTCTGCCTCTGCTGCCACTCTGGCTTTTTTTCACGGAATTTTTTAGTCTGCCTTTTAGTCTGTTCTTTACTACCAGCCAGATTATAGCTGGATTTCATTAAGGCCATTTCTACTTTTACATTCCCAAAACACACTTCAAACTCTGCAGTAAAACTCTTTTTTTCTTTTAACGTAGGAACACCGAACAGCCTAAAACTTAAAACCCCAATAAAACAGAAGTGAAACAGTAACTGTTCAATCTCATACAAGTTTTGCTACCAAGAAAGGCCTCAAGCCTGACACAGGTGTTATGTGGAGGGAGAGACAGACCCATGCAGATTTTTTTTCTGAAAGCTGGTACTTCGTCCTAATTCACAGCAAAGGCCTTTTCTGCTGCCAGTTGCCAGGGAGATTAGAAATACTATTCAAGCTTGGAGGGATCTTTTGTCTCAAGCTCTCAAAAAGCTCTCACTGAGCATTTAAAGCTCTCACTGAGCTTCTTCTCTTTCTGTCATTTTAGGGGAAAAAAGGAGATGGAAATTTGTTATGGAAGGAAAAAACAAGCATCCACAGAATCCAACCATTTGCACAACAAAAAAACCTCAAAAGAACAGCTCAATACCACCTTATCTCCAAGAAAAGAAAACAACCCAAATATAAAAGAAAACCTCCCTTCAACAAGTACTATGGGCTAGTTAGTATATTCTTTCTTCTAACAAGGGGCTACAGAGGGCACACAGAATGAGAAAATACTGCAAGGATTCAGGCTTGCTGCCACCAGCAGCAAGAAAAAAAAAGAAGCCTAAGAAGATGTGAACATACTTTATCTTTTATTTTCTTATGAAGAAAACATTTAGGACAGAAAACCAGGTCCTTTAAAAAATGAGACTATACAAAACCCCCCAGTGTCCTAGATTTTTCTGTAAAATTTAATAAGCATCTGCTGAAACAGCTGAAATTATTAAAAGGGTTCCCATAACCTTAGCCCTTCAGTATAATGGCAACATTTCCACACTTATTTACATTAAAGATCTGATCTTCCCTATCAGCTGCCCAGAAAAAAAAAAAACCCAGGCCAACAACAAAATGAACTTTAAGAAAAAAGCAGCTTGCACTGTATAGAGAACTACACAAGTTGCTGGCTGTATATTTGAACTGTTCTGCTTATGCTCCTGAGAGCTCTTTTAAAGTCAGCATTTTATCTATGTAAACTTCACCAAAGTTTAGAGAGCCATTAATGTAAATACATGGGCACTAAAGCCATTGTTTTTACATTTCACATTTCTAGGGGAAAAAAAAAATTAGATTATTCTCAAGTGGCTTTCAGTTGCATTCCCTGTACATGTAGTATAGGCAGATCAAAAACATTACTTAAGTAGCATTTGAAAAGGCACATAAACACCTGGGAAAGTCAGCAGGTAACCACAAATATTTTGTTCATTATTCAACAAGCCATTAGCAGCAATTTCATGGGACAAGTCATCCTATGGTTTATAACTCCAGCAAACCACTTAGGCTGCTCTAGTACAGCTCTCCAAGGCCAAAATAATAACAAACAGCCATAAAAAGTATTTACAAAGTAGAGTTGCTTTCATATACTGATAAACCTTTCTGCCGTCACCAGCACCCGCAGCAATCACTACCAGAAAATTTTAGCCTAACTCTCCATTGCCACTGGTAAATAAAGACAAGTAGCACTGAAATATTGCCATTTTCTGAAAGAGAACAACTTTAAAGCTTACCCAGAGAGCAAGTAGCTGCAATATACTAGTTCTTTCACTTTAATTAATCTGAATGCATCATGCTTCAGCTAATAATTAAAACTTGCAAGTTGTTTGTTTTTACAAGCCTGTCTGAGCCAAGTTATCATTAACAAATTATATTATATTGGATAAGCAGTATAACCAACCACAATTCTGAATTAAATGGCATTAGAGTCATAAACTGATTAAGATACTTTATTAAAATACAAACTACAACAAGAGCATTCTACTTACCATTTTCACTATGTCAGCATAAGCTGATTCAACAATAACTCCACGATTTGTTGAAACATATTCAACCAGTTCATTCAGTGTTGCTCTCTTGATTTCTTTGCTTTTCAGGTCTGAAACAGAGTCCATGAAGTCAAAGAGCACACAACACTGTTGCAACTTCTGACAAAAAAGATCCTGCTGTTCATTGAAGGTGGCATCTATAAAAGAAAACAAAAAAAACCAAACACTTAAGTCTGTAGAAGCAAATACAGGATTTCTAAATCTATTTTGTTGACAAGAATTTGCAAGCTATGACTTGGTTTTTTTTTTCAGTGGGCAAGAGTTGTGCTTCATAGTCAGCAAGCTACTAACAAATTATTAAGCAATTTTGCCAAAAGTATCTGTATGTCAGAATGAAACATCCACCATCCCCAACTTTTGGTACACGAAAGAAATAACAGACCAAGACATGGCAATAAATTTATTTACCAGCAACGGGTTACTGAATTAACTTTATTTTGAATACATAAATATTAACAAGTCTCAGCTCTCCATCACCAAAAGTCATATCCAGAAGCAGTGCATCAAACTAACCTTTCATTCATCCGATTTGTCTCATTCTGTTCCCTAATCCTTTATTATGTAACCTGCTTAAAAGCTGTAAAATCTGCTTTGAAGGA
This sequence comes from Passer domesticus, assembly GCF_036417665.1. Lineage (NCBI taxonomy): Eukaryota > Metazoa > Chordata > Aves > Passeriformes > Passeridae > Passer > Passer domesticus. The sequence goes on from NC_087476.1 coordinate 90,246,267, forward strand.
ACCTTGTCTTTTTACCCCAATGCAAAATGCTTCACATACTTTTGGCATCATGTGATCAACGTTTCTCTGAAGAAAGAATTCCAGTATTTTAAAAGGATTAATCCTGAATTTTAATGCCTTGGTCTAAATAATTTATGACAATCTTAGTCATATAAGGGTTTTCCAGATCTTTTGGCCTATTAAGACAACGTGTTTGGCTGTGACTTAGCATTTTCATTTTAGCGTTCAGTACCTCTGTAATCTGATAAGCAGAATTCCTCCATTAGCATTTCACATTTACTCCAAAAGAGACGGATTACCAAGCACTAACTACATTCTTCAAAAATTTAATACAACCTTAATATGTCGTAACTGTTCCAAAGCTGCATGATCATAACAATCATTAAAAGTCATGGTTTTAACTGAAAATTTGGTTTAATGTGTCTTTTGTTCTTGTTTTCAACTGTTTATAGGGGTTTGAAGCCACTGGACCTATACAGCATCACCTCATCTATCAGCCAGTTGGTATTTCACTCACTCTGGTAAAAAAATAGCACTCCCAATTTTATCTCCACATAAAGAATGCTCTCCCCTGAAGAGTTTTCAAGACTGGTTACAGCCTGACTACATCCCTTAGCACCATTCATTCACTGCAGTATTGCTATGAACACTGCTGTTCCATCACCAAAAAAAAATTATCAAGACAAGAAAATGCAACTGGGTACTGAAAATCTTAAGTCACACTTTCAAACCTGAACAAATCAGGAAAAATCTCATGCTTCTCTTTAACGATTTATAATTATTCTAATTCAACAAACTTCACTAAGTTTATACCTTTAACAGTATAAATAAAGTATAAATATAATTATCAGTTCACTCTGATAATGCCTGTTTCTCAAGTTTCTACCAAAGCACCTTTCATTTAGTGGCTGGAACAACAACAGTCAACGGCAGGTTGAATATTCAGCAGTTATCTGATAGACTTGCTTCATTTCCATGAGCAAAAAGTAATTGCTGAAATGGACTGACACACCTCCAGTGTAACTAACCCATGCTGCCCTGCAAACTCAGGCACCAGGACACTGCCCTGTGCTGCCTTTCCCCGCCTGACAGGTACCATCCATTAGCTGAGCACAACAGCTTCAGGGAGCTTTTGAGCAAGCCAGCAATTGCTACTCCCTCATGAAGAACGATTCACGCTTGTCAATTCTGCCTTTTGAACCGTTTTTCTTTTGAAGAAAAAACCTTGCAAGATGCTTATTTCACTCAGATAACTACAAAGACACCAATTGTTACACTCTGCAAAATAATGAACATCAGCTGTAAAAACATTTGTAAGTTACGTAACATTTCAGCTCAGATCTTCTAATATTCTACACCGGATGGCATGAGTAAGTATTGTATCATAGCAACAAAGCAATAACAGTGACATGCTGAGGATAAAATCCAAAAAAGCCGAATTTAAGGAACCGACACAGGGAGGGCAGCTTTTTTTGTTGCTAGCCCCAAGCTGACAGCCAGACTAACAGAGGAACCAAGCCTACTCTTATTTTCCCTCACTACAAACTCAACTATAGTTTGAGTTACAAAGGTCCACAAGTGAGGCACAGATAATACAATACAGTTAGCTGATAATATTTTTTTTTTAAATTAAAAATGAAGTATCACTAAGCAAAATTTACTTAGAAGTTTCAAAAACCAGCAGATGGCACAGGAATACTTCTAACCATGGCTCAAGGTTAGACTAAGGACCTCAGGTTAAAAGCCAGAAACGGGAATTCATACAAAATAATTAAATCATTTATTACCTTCCCTAGGATACCAAACAAAGTCCTGCATTAGCCACTTCTGGTTAGACATCAGAGTAAAAGAGAATCTTTCCCCTGCCATGCATCAGCAGTCCATTTCATTAGCAACCTGATCTCTCCCAACTGGACACATTTCCTCAAATGAAAAACCTGCCCATTAATCTATTTTGTTACTATTAAAACATTTAAAGTAAAACCAAAGGAAATATCTTCTTCTAAGCATACATCCTTTTTTTGGACTTGCAAGGGGAAACAATTACTTTATCAACTTATCATCTCTAGTCATCTGCAAGAGAGGAAAATTATGTGCAACCACGGCAAAAATAAAGTAACAAGAAAGCCAGTTCTATTCTATCTGCACAATCTGTCTTCACATGCTCAATCCCTGCTTGACACATTGCACATTTGTCTCAGGAATGTTATGAAAGGTACCATGGGAACCACCAAGTGATAGAGGAAAATTTGTTTGTCATATAGGGCTCTTAACTTTTCAAAGCCTTGCCTTTATGCCAGCACAGTGAAAGCTAGACAACTTTATACCACAACAAAATCCTATCACAACAGTTTATTCTAGTTGTAGGCATAAAACAAACTGTGCCACCATAACTGCAAAAATACTGGAGCTTTTAGCTTTAGTAGTTGAACAATCCACAGCATGATTTTTAAACCAGCTTCAATCTAATATTCTATGAAGATTTACATCATACATGTGGAGTTCAAGATAATTGTTATTCTTCAAACACCCTAAATACCATAAAGACCCCAGAAGATCAATTAGGTTCCAAATAGACAGTGGATGCCTCAATGAAACAGCCCTGAATCAAGCATAATGATAGGAAATCCTGAAGACAAAAATTTAATATCCAGCACCAAAAGAATTATTGCAAATTATGATCCACTTTAATCATGACTTGCCTCTGGTCATTTCCAGGATAGATAGTAGACAGCTTGTACCTGATTAAAATACTTAATTTGATTGTTGCACTTCATAATACTTAAATTCTCCACAGACTATTTGTACTGCTTACAAACCCCCACTCATTACAGACAGCAGGCACGATAATAAAGGACAAAAAGTAACAAGCAATTTGACTTGGAAGTTCTTCCTAAGCAGAAGTTTTAAAATGCTGAAATGGCGTGACTGTACAGATTTGTCTCTAAATCAAATGCTTTCAGACTCATAAGGTCATCAATGCAAATCTAAGCACGGAATATTGAGTTAAGAGCCTAATCTTTCTAGGACAGGCCCAAGCAAAATATGGAAAGAAAAAGAATTCACAAGAGCTACCTCAATGGTACATAAATGGAGACAAAAACACACTACAACAATATCTTCCTACAATATATTTATCTCTTACGTTTACAAGCATTCCTCCTGGAAGAAAAAGATAGATAATTTTCCTTTCTCAACACAATTGTTTATCCAAGACCTTGAGTACAAACCCAGAGAACCTAACATAATCCTTGATTCATCAGCAGAAACCAGACTCTAAATCCACAAAAACTCTCTCAACAACACAAACGGCAAGTTCAAAATTCATAGTTTTCCTGCCAATACAAAATAAACCCCCTAAAACATTTTCCTTTTTTTTTAAGTCTCACTTAACTAAATATTTCCACTTTTTCCAGAAACAGCTACCCTAGGAAGATGCAGAAGCCAGAGAAACAACCAAGAAGCCTCTGTCTGACAGCCTCTTAAAGCAGTTCACTACATAGCCCTTTCAGGCACTTAGAGGATAATGATATTACAGAATAAAGTAACACCTATCTCCTTAGAACTTGGTGACAATTCTACATAATTCCTTGACAAACTGAATGCATGAAGAGGATCATGTCGCAATTATGCTGCATTCCACAGTGCAAAGTTTAGGATTTAGTCTCTGCTGCCTGGTTACACTTACTGCACTGTACTGAGCTCAGTGGTGGAGGGATCTGCTGGAGCAGGGTGAAGCCTTAACACTGACATGGAGAGAGGAGCATGTGGACTATGAGACACCGAATCTCTAGGCTTGGTTTTGGGGCTTTTAATTTAAAGGAATCAATGTTTTTGTACAGCCTGCTCCTTTCAGGGACATTGTCAGTCTGAAAAGGAGGTAGAGTGATAAACTCTGCCCCACTTACATAAACCAAGCATGGGGAGTTCCATTTGACATAAATTTAATATTTGGTTTTGGCCCAGAGAGCTCATGTGTGTATGATTGTTGTGACCTCCCCTAGCATCTGAGTGTCAGTGCTGACGTTACAGGCATGGCAAAACAATGTTAGGAGATTTGGTTTTGCATCAACTGCAGTTTTGGTGCAGTTGATGTTACAACAGGGCACAGAGTGTTTCCAGGTTCTCAGAAACCTCCATCTGCAACCTGACAGGCAGCAAAGTCATTGGCTGATAGAGACTGAGAGAGGTCTCTCCCCCTGCTATCCCCTTTCCCATTTACTCCTCCCTTCTTCTCTGTTCCAGTCACATCCATCCATCAGCACTGGCTCTGGAACTTGTCAGGCTCTTCCTAAGCTGCTTTAACTCAATAACGTGGTCATATTAGTGAGGTTAAATGGCTTCTGGAGGAGCCTGATGTGCATCAGCTCTGGCACAGGATTAGACACGGGAGCAGCAGCTCTCTGCAGCGAGCTGCTAAGTTAGTTTACCATCTCCTCTGGAACCATATCACCCCAAGTACTGAGGCATGAGATAATGCAGAGGTAAGATTTTTCAGTTAAGTTAGAGACTTTTGAGACTAATACATTTTGGATTTTGCATTTGTTGTGAGATTTAGTTATTTTGGGGATTTTGTTTTGTTTTAAATCACTTTAACCTCCTTTTTAAAGAAAAAATGCAGCCCCTGTATACTTGGCTGCCCAAGCCAAGTACACTTGGCTGGTAGTGTATAACATTCCCCAGTAACTCCCTACACCCATAAGAGAACTTCCCACAATTCCAGCTTTTGGCAGCTCAACAGCCCCACTGAAACTGGTGGGGCTACTCAGACGAGCTCTGTGCAGCACCATAGGCATCCAAGGAACTTTTCATCAGTATTTTCAGGTTTTCCACATTAAAAAATCTTGGTCACCCTAAAGAATAAGCACTATTTTTTAGCAGACTAGTAGTTGTAGGTTTTCCCTTTGCCCCCTCCAATCAAGATTTCAAAGAAGTGTTTTCAAATTACCTATTACCCCAAAATCTACAGCTGTTGCTAGGACTCCAGAAGGGGCTGAGTGAATTTTTCTCCATGTTGTCAGTAAACAGAACTCTGACTTGCCAGGACAGATAAGGGACTCAGAAAAACATAATGTATCCTAAAAGTTCACCAGCTCCTTGTTCAATAGTAAGTTTGTTCACTAGAGAAAGATTTGGAAGACAATGAAATAAAAATGCATTTTCAATAATTATTAAAGGGAAATTTATACTACCTATAGGAGATAAACAAAAACCAAACCAAACCAAAAAACCCACACAAAACAAACACAGAAAGGACTTGGCACAGAATTACGAAGTTGGTCAATCCTGTCGAGGATCCAGGTGCTCACACTACCATTTAACCTCTCCATTTCAGAAATCAGGACTGCAAAGGGGCAATCAAGATCACAAGCTGAGCTTCTCCTATATTTCCATTTTTAAGTTAACTACTCTGCAGATGGCCATCAGGCAAGATTTGCATACAGTGGCACCCTCCACAAGATAAATCTCCAGTCTCTTTTGAAATAGTAAGAAAAACAGAAATTTTGCTTATTGAAATAGTCTGAATTTAAACTTAATTCTGTGATACATGCCAGGGAAGACAAAAAAAAGACAATCATATATTAGAAGTAAAACTAGATGAGAATAACAATCAACAATTCCTTTTATTCACCTATGGCACTGTGATTTAGAGAGTTAGTTACAAGAGTAGGCTACAGATAATTTTTAAGTCATTTAGTAAAAAGTACTCCTGGAAAGCTGTCTCCAACCCAGTAAGATATTGTTTGTTCAGTCTCATCTGCTGCTCCACGTGGCCAGCAGTTGACCTCAACAAATCAGTCCAGAAAATCTGAAAAGCCCATGCTGATCTAACAACATCTGTCACCAATTCTGTGACACAGCTTCTTGCAATGATAATGAACTGCAAGTATCTTATCTAGATTGATTCTACCTTCTATCTTCCAGGCTTTCTTATAGCCTCATACAGTTAAGAGTCTCCAGCTACTACCATATTAAATCCCTTGATTTTAATTAAGATTTGAGTCAACCAAGAGACTTCAGAGAGTAAGAAAGTACTAAAATATGCCACTGAAATGCTTTTGTATTAATAGCCCTATTTCTTACTGGTTAATTACAGAAGACAGCAAGCAGTTAAGATGCAACAAGTAATACAAATTCCTCTTGGTCCTTAAAGTTAGAGTCTAGTAACTGGGCCTGCCACAATTCACTTTATTTCTACCACACTTTCTAAAATAAGAAGAATTAAAGCCCTGTTGATTCTTTAAACAAATAAAAACTCACCAAGCATACCAATCACTGGAACAGGAACAAAAAACACCCTAAAGTCACCCTTAACAAAATGTACAAGTTTAACAATAGAAAGGTTACCTCAAGAGCATGCCAGCAGTTCAGAATCTAGCCGAAATTAACTTCCATGGAACAACAAGAAGGAAAAGCAAGGGAAAAAATTGTCCAGTGGACTGACACAGTTGAATCAGTGTTGCTTTTGAAAGTACTGAGTTGTTGAGGAATTTGCACATGGCTAACCACAAGAAGTTTTGTTCAGAATAAAATTATTTATTAGAAAAGGCAAAGAAGTTTCACTTCTTACACAGGTGCAGTGTTATATTTTCAAAAAACAATTAACCCCCCACTGCCCTTGTACTTGAAACAAGCTCGCTCCCACCTATAAGTCAACTATAATGCTCTTCAAAGCATTCATTTATGGTTTTGGCACATACTGCTAATGTATTTGCTGTCATCATTTGAAACCCATAAAGCAGTTTTAGTGACTGATCATATGGCAGGGTAAGCCTTTTTTGAATATACCCAGAGCCTCTAAAAAATAATTTAAAACAGGAACCTGCCTCTTTAAGGAAGAGACTTCTAAATTTAAGGGTGATAAATCTTACTGTGGAATCCATATACATAGCCAGGTCATTCAGTAAGGAAAAGAGAATAATTAGTTTTTTGAATGGGAAATGGTTTCTCAGAAGATGTGCATATGGGATAGATGGCACCTTTAACTTAAAATTACACAGAAATTGATACACAGGCCCAAGAATTCAAACTGCTTTCCCAAACAGAAAAGACAGCTCCTAAATAGCTTTTTAAATATTGAAATGCAACAAAGGATTTTGTAATAGTAAAATAGAGATGCTTTCAAGTCTTCCTAACAAGAGGGCAAATAAATACCAAGGTAAAGCCCTGTGTATGTAAACTGGTAATTTCTTTAAAGTCTAAGTTAGGTTACACTGAATGAGCCACAAGGTGAAAGTACCCAGAGATGCTGCACAAGAACTTGTTACTCCAGGTAATTCACTCTTGTGCCACGAAAATTAACCACCAACAAAACCCAAAGGACTACAGAAATGGAAGGACACTACAGACCAAGCTTCTGAGAGTGTCAAATCAAAAACATCAGAAGGGACAACTGGTATGATCCTCCACGTTCCCAAAATATGACCTTATTTACACTTTTCCACAAATAAATAGTGTTTCTGTAATGGCAAGTGCTTCTATCAAAGTGTAATGGTTCAAAAAATACTGGATTTTCACATGTAGTTTTGAATATGCAGTAAAGCCCTTGAGGGTGTGACAAGGATGAGGGTGTGAGAGTGTCATATCTACCCTGCTAAGAATTAAAAGAATAATCTGAGCAGCTCTGCTCCCTGTTTTGCCCCCCCAACAGCTGTAGTGCTCTGCACAAATTTTACCAGGGCACACAGACAGCCAAGAAGCAGGTGACAAAGGCAGGTGCCACACAGGCTCAGTAAAAATTTCAGCTTAATACCCATTATCTAGGACTGCATTAATAACATTTTCAATTCACAGGGACACAAACACGTTCCCTGAACAAAATGAATTTATTTCTACATTGTAAGTCTGAAGGGACAGCAACTCTATTTACAAGTTAAGGTCCCTTTACTTTAGGTCAACTGCAAAATTCCTGTCTGACTGACATTACGGTAGTTTATAATTAATGAGTGGTAATTACGAAGTATGCCATAAGTGGATCTGTGTTCCATACTATTAACAGATTAAAAATCTATTAACTTCCCCATCATTTCCTCACCATATGTAAGTATAAAATTATTTTTGAGTAAGATGAAGTTGCTCCAGTTTGATACCACACAAGAACATGCAAGTCAACACAAATCAAGTTTGCTTATTTTCCAGAAACTGAAGAAACACTAATTTTCATAAGGCAATATTAGTGCTAACTGAAATATAAAAATACCCTTTATTGAAACGAAGGGTAGCTATAAAACACAATTTAACAGAAGTACAGAAACTTATTTTGTAATTAATTTAGCACTTAGCTTTTAAATGTGAAGGAGATGCATAGAGGAGTAATTTAATATTAAATGCATGTCAGAGGAAACAGCCAATCTAACTTTCCAAAACACAAGGAAAACTCACCTCTTCCTTTGAATTCCTGTATAAATCTGTGTGGAAGTTACAAGTACTGGATAAACTCCTCGGATAAATACATAGTTCACAAATTGGCTAAACAAGTGCTTCTTACTTTTCAAAGCCTTCTCGGATCAATAAGGAGACACTTTATAATTCTGTTGCAGTAGCAAGAACTATGATGAAGTTGGACAGGGAACACAGGTGAAATTCTGGTAGTGCTGTATTCAGTGACCCAACTCCCATCAACCTGAACAAGAACAGATCATCCTGAGCAGACAAACAGCAAACATTCATGGGACCTCTTTGCTAAACTTAAGTGAAGTAGACATTTTGTCTCAACCTTTTCTTTATGAGGCTATTTTTTCATCAATTTCAAGCATACTCAAACAGTTATACTCTTTCTACCAAGAACTCTAAATATGAAGTGTTCAGTAATGAGGGAACCTGCACTTCAAGTCTTCTCCCATTTGGCAAAATCTCTTGGCTATTTTTAAACCAAATTTACATAATTTTGATGTATTTGGTTTATTTTGATCCTGCTTCCTACTCTTAAGGGAAAATGAACAAATATGTATTACCAAACCCTGTCCTTCCTGACTTTACTGTGGGACCAAGCCCATGCCTCTCAAGAGGTTGGTGATACATCTTCATTATTCTTCTCAAAACAAGAACTGCTTTCCTAAAGAATCCAACTATGTGAAATGCACACGTTTGTTTCCCATACATAATTCAAGACCTAAGCTCAGCTCTATTTGTTGCTTTTACATAGACAGGGAACCAAAATTCTGCTGCTTAACAAGACTTCAATCTTATATGTATGTCATATTTCAAGCACAGAATTTGTCAAAAGTTTTACACAATTACACTAAATTGGAACCTTTTTAAAAAAGGTTTCCGTCCCATACTCTCACATACAATTTCACTTGGGATGAAATTAATAAAATATAATAACTGTGTCTCTGTATTTTGAAGGACCAAGCATCTACAGAAATAAACCTATTAAATCACTTCTAAAAGCTCACTTGTTTATGCAGTGGTGCACTCTGCTAATCCTTTAATACAGCTATAGTAAAAATGAAGCTGTTTCCCCCTTCATATTTAGAGACATTGCTGTGACTTTTTATTCCTGATCATTTTCAGATCAGCCTTACTGCCCCATGCTATACCGTCCTCCTCTGAACTTGCTCAACCCACCTTCTCTTTAATTTCTGAGAAAATCCACAGTGCCACTTTCATTGTCTGTCACCCACAGCTTGTCAACTCTCCAAGCGTGTGATGGTCTCAGATACAAACTCCTAATCAGTCATTTGAAACTTGTATAGCATGTGGAAAGCTTTTCTCCTATTGTAGGGAGTAACTTTATAATCTTTTAAATTCTTAGTGTTTAAAAGAAATTATTTACTAGAAATAAAACATCTCCCTTTTGCAGCATTGTTCTTGAATAGACACACACAAATATAATTTTTACTCTCACCTCGACATTCCAACTCCTCAGCAAAATTTGTATTTCTCTTCTGAATCCTATCATATCAACAAAGCTGACAAAACCCATCAATTTCACCAAAGCTTTGCTTGCCAAGATCAAGGTAAACAATGGAAAAGATAAGAAACTTCAGATGAGAATGAGACTAATCTTTTCCCAATAGTAAAGGCAGTGCAACAGCACCATTTTTATTTTTTAATCTATAGCCCTTTTTTTCCACCATATCCATTGCAGCAGTACATGCTATTCTTTAGTAGGGTATAGGTCTGCTGAGTTCTGATCAGACTACTGTTTGTTCCCATAGCCTCCATGCCCTTAAAATACTGAGGACCTAGTATCCTGCACTTATATTTCACCAGCTTTTCCCAGCTTCACGTCCTACCCCCAAAGGTACAGTTATGCACTCCTGAATTTTAAATTCTCAAGATAAAAACCTCTCATTTCTGATGTGCAGAACAAAAACCCCAAGCCTGTGAAGTTTCAGGAAGATCACAAGAAGTTCAAAATCCATGGCTGCAATGAAAATTTACGAAGAAATTAAAAGAGAACATATTAAGAAATAGTTCCAGAAAGCTTCACAGCCAACAGGAGTGATGAGATTCCAAACACTGAGTTCCCTGCAGCCACTGGAGAGGAGATGGTGTCTGCCCTCTCTTCCTACTTATGCTTTTCCATCACCTCAGCAGTTCCACACCATGTCTCCTCCACCTGTAACGTACTCCTGGGCTCTTGCTTGTAGAAAATGACAGGTTTTGCTGTCTAACTTTGCCTACTGCTGTCCCAGTTTGGACAAGAAGCCCAAAGAAAGCCACACAGAGCAGCCTCTCAGAGCATGGCAGGTGGGAGCAGCACAGCAGATCCTGAAGGAGCTCTATGTACCAGCTTGGTAAATACCAACTCATCAGTCCTGCTACTGAGCTACAACAGCTACAATTGGACCAAAAGAGAATTTGGACCACATAAGATTCATCTGCATGAAGAACCACATGCTAAGCTCTGAAGTATAGCAAGCATTAAACCTCAACACAATTCATGGTTCGTTTTCTTTTTAATATTGACACTATACAATTTATCTTTCCTCTAGTGTTCAAAGTAGTTTGAATTGGTCTTGCTGAAACTAAGAAAATTAGCCTGAGGAAGAGTTGCAAATAAAACTGTCCATACTTGGCATGGAAAACTTCAGTCCAAACAGTTCAGCAATGTTGTGAGCAGCTGAGAATAAGGTCTTGTGGAAGAAAACTGAAGGCAACCTTAACTATGATGAACTCTGCTTTCAACTCAGAAACAAACTATGAAATAGGCATCTTGTAGAAAACATTATTCACTGGCCACAAATTCAGCAAAACTTGAGAGAAACTACTTCAGTAGTTATCTGATGGAATCAATGATGCAGACTTTAAAAAGAAGCTGTCACCATCCAGTTTCTAGCAGAGCATTTTGTCAAGGGAGTCTTCTAAAACAGGTGTTATTTACTACCTATTAATCCCACTGGGCTGCTGCTCCAACCCTCTAAATCCACGTGCTGCTGAAAGCCATAATCTTAACCTGCTAGATTAAAACAAGAGTCAGGACAGCAAGGGTACAGAAGCTAAATTTTACAGCCTTCACAATGGAAGTGTCTTTTTTTCCTCAGAACACAACACATATCCCCTCTGTGCTTTAAAAGAATATTAATCTCTCCAGAACTGTTGGTATGACACCTTTTCAAAAGCACTGAATGATTTTAAGACAGACAGATGTTAAAAAACCTTCAAATCTATAGACTGAAGTAACCTTTTGATCAGATAGCCTGCAGCAATAACTAATTCCATCTGTATTTCTTACAGCAACTAACATTAAATTCAGCACCTGCAAAACTACTATCTGACTAAACCAGAAAGCAATGAATATGGAAAAAGAAATCTGATACTAAGTTGGCACACGGAAGATGTGAAAGATTGAAATAGAAAAGTTCATGTGAAGACAGTCAATAGGCTCTATATTTAGGAGTTGCTTTTGATGGAAGTATATTCTAAGACCAAAAATTCAAGTCTATGGATAAAAAGGTCAATTTGTTAAGAATAAAAACCAAAATGTTCCACTCCATAAACTAGGAACAGTTCCTTAATATAGAAAATAATTCAAACAGCTCGTTTTTCATGGAACTACTACAGCTTTTCATCTGTTATAGCTTGTTTATTTCTCAAGACTAACTTCACTAAAAAGGAAGTTTTGACTACTTCACAGTATGTCCTGCTGAGATTATAGTAAGAAGTAAACATAAATTCCTCACAGAACATCCTCATTCTTCATCTGAATTAAAGATTCTCACTTTTAAGGAAAAACTCATCTAAGATGATTACAGTTGCAAGGGATGTTGAATACAAAAGGTGGAGGATGGGGGACTATAGAAGAGGAAATAACAATGAATCATGAGGGACACAAAAACACAAGTGAAAATCTGAGAGAGAAAACTGTCCTTTCACTTATAAATATTTATTAAGGCTGTAGTAAAAGTAAAGCATTCTAAAACTTTTGAAGCACATTTTCCCTTGGGGAGCAAAGACAACTTAATATGACAAGAAAATTCCTCTCAGCTGTTTTTAATTCCACTTTTTTATGTCACTCTGAAGCACACACTATGTGACTCAAAAGCATTCAAAGTGTGAGGCTTGAAATGATCCTCAGATTTAACAACATTAAAATTTTACCTATCAGCAAGGTTACTAGGCCTCCCTGCAACATTCCCACAAAAGCTTAGTTTGAAGACAGCAACAGCCAAGCTCTCTCTCAAGGGTTTAAGTAAAGAAAATAACCAGAGTTAACATCTATTTTACACCTTGCATTTGAATGCTGACACTACACACTGGGAGATCTTCTTAATGTCTTCTCATTCCAGTACACTCCACCTCTGTAACTCTCAGCCCCACAGAGATCGCTCGAACTATTGCTAATCCATGGCTGAAAGGTTTCTGAAACACTTTCCAATTCTTCTCTTGTGAGGGTAAGAGGCATCAGGAAATGTTTATTCTTACCAGCTGCAGTTGACATGTTTGGTACGTAGAAGAAAAAAAAAAAAAAATCTATCTGCTTTACAACCTGACGGGCCGTATTAACTGTACTAAATAAAAGCAACAAGTTGTGTTTCCTATTTACCACCTTCCACCTGTATTTCTACATGCTGCTTCAACCAAAAGTGACAGAGACAAGCATGCATACAACTCCTGGAGAGAGTCAGATCAGGTTCCAAGGTCAAGTTGCATCTCTTTTTCAAAAATGAAAGTAACTGCCATGTTCTATTGCAGTCTCTTAAAACAATCTCCTGTTGGGACAAAATTATCACTTCTTAAGACAACAAAAATAACACTCCCTTTGCTAGATTTCTTTCAAAGCAACACTCTCAGAATTGTCCATGAAATTACAAAGTCCTGCTGTGTTCCAGCACATTACTTTGACTGAAGATTCTTCAAAATCCTTTTATTGTGCAAACTTCAGGTAACAAAATGAAAATAAGATTGGGGGGTGATTAAACAATCTTTTTTTCTTTTAAATATAATCAGTGTGTCCTCAGTATTTCTTATTCAGTTGTTAAATTATACAGTAAGATGGACACTGTCCTGAATAACAATGCTTTAGGAAATCTCCTAAATTAACTGAAGAACAAATTACTAAATTATTTTGAGTATCCTGCCATCAGTCAGGTTTTGCTGAGCTTTCACTTACACAAGATAGATAATCATCACACCCAAGGATAAGCTGAATGTTAATCACAACACACAATCTTACCATCCCTCCTCTCCACCTCACTCCCCCAAAAACACCTCTGAAGGGAAGAGTTCCTGCTACTGGGGACTGTTACTCGCTAGTAAGAGATGCGATGCATCACTGATAGAAGAAATAAACAGCCAAAGCACAGAATTTTGGTAATTCAGAGCAGCAGTACAACTAACTACAGAAATATATATTTTTCAGATTATCTGTGTAAAGGCTTTGAAACAGTACAACTCTGAAAGTGTGTCTCACCATCTGAGTTGGCCATTCCAGTGGCAAACAAAGCAGTCCCTACATAAAAGGAAAAATCCCACAACACTCTACTGAAGAAGGTACTTTCTAAAGTGATGGTAATTTCTATTTTTCTTCCAGAACATCTCTCCCTCCAGTAAAATAGATGCAAGTGTTTTAGGCCAGTCTGGCAAACCTACTGGGGAGTTTTAAAATACTGTTTATACTTATTTTAGAATATTATCGCTTAGAAGTGATGAAACAACACAATACCTATAAACAAGATGAAGTATTTCGCAGCAGCATAGTACCAAACTGCTTTTTCATTTAAAAATATTCAATTTTCTCCCAATACAGGTTTAATATACCTCAAGTTTAACATTTATTTGAAGAGGTCTGTAAAAGTAAAAACTTGTTCTAATTACTAAGCGTATGTTGAGCACCCATAAGCATCACTAAAATTACTGTATTTTCCTTCTCCAGCCCATCCATGGGAATTCTGGCTCATGATTCTACACTAGCATCATCAAAACTATTGCTGAATTCCGTATCAACTTTCAAGAATAAAGCAAAGATGTATCTTCCCAAGACACATGTGATTGAACAAACAGTTGCATTAAACAATCCATTCGTAGAGAGAGCAAACTCTTTCTAGAGCCTTTTTTGGTTTCAGGGGTAAGGAAGATTTAAGAGGAAAAGGGAAAGAGGGAGCACTATGAAAAGAAACCATCCCATGCCCACAGGTATGTTCAGGACAAATCTAACATCACAAACCTAAGGCACAAAAAACAAGCAAAAGGAGTGCTGCTTGACTTTCTGCAAGCTGCCTATTTGGGACACTACAGCTCATAAAAGTATATTTTGTCCACAATTTCTGTTCTAAAGTAGGTCTCCAAGGCAAGACTTCACATCTGAATCATAAGCATAAAGACTGAAGGGATTTTCCTTTAAGAACTTAAGGCAATAAGACAATTCAAACTACTATAAAACCCTGCATAACTGTAGAAATTCCTCTGCTGGTTTATGGCTTCAAATTTCCAAACATCTGAGCTGCTGATGCCATGCAAAATTTCTCTGTGTTACAAGTAAAAAGCTGTAAAACCACACTCACAAAACTACGAGACTTAATAATGCAGAGTTAAAAATTTAATATTAAAGTCCCAGCTCAGCAAAGAATATAAACTTGGACATTTTGCTGATTTAAGCTGGAATTGCTCCCTGCATAACACACGTATGTTTAACTGTTTGCTGGACCAGGACTCAAACTTTCTGAAGTCTGCCACCTATGTGCAGTATTTCCCAAGGGCCTTTACAAACTCTCAAGTGTGGTTTCTCAAACTCAGCTCTGATGAAAATGTATTGACTGAAGAGCGTGGAAACAGCCGAAACTGAATCTTGATTTCAAACAAATTATCCAGGTTATCAATCCCTCATATCAAAGTAGTGGACCAAGACAGGAGCCAACTTTCACAGAGGAAGGAAAGCCCAAACCCCTGCTGTTGTTAAAACTAACACCAAAAACTACTGCAACAAACATGTCAAAAACAAACAAACAACCCTGCCCTTGTTACTCCCCTGCCTAAGCTTATTTCTAGTCAGTAACATTTCTGCTAAGAGCCAGATTTATGATTCACGTACATCTGTCACTCAAAGAGCAGGAAAACGTGACAGCCTTGAAATACTAGAGACATGATTGTAAATGCCATAATAATCAAACTGAAAACAAAAACCAAAAACAACTTAGTACCTAGGAATATTTTTAAGTTTGCTATATCTTATTCAGATTTTGGATATTTGCTGCAAATCAGATTTTTTTTTTCCACCATCATATGATGCAGCTACAAAAGCCTTAAGACGATAAAGCCAGTGGAAGCAAAATTAACATGCTAGGTCACGTTAAGGTAATCGCTCTCCCTTATTTTTCAAGTCCCTGACAAATGCTTTAATAAAAAGTTTTGTATTCCCTCCCCAACATATCCTATTCATAATTTTAAAAATATACAAAAATGTATTCTGATGTTCAACGATGCAGAAGGCTGCAATGAACTTCATTTCTGTGACCTAATGAACTGAGCCTTCTCAAATTTAGCTGCAGCTAAATTTGGGGGATAAAACCTTCACTGCCTGTTTTCTGTTTCAGCAATGCCAGCATCCAGAGTTTCCATTCACTTGAGAGTGTCTCCACACAGCACTGTGCTGGAGGAAGTCTCCGAGGCAGCTCCTGGAGAGCAGCAAAGCGCCGTTCCAGCACCGTCCGGGAGCGGTGCGAGAGCGCGGAGCGGCCGAGGCCGCGCTCCCTCCGGTAACTCGGGACGCCACGGGCACAGCTCCGCTTCGCAAACCCCCGTGGGAGGAGCCACCGCCCGCTCCCAGCTTCCAGCGCTCAGCTGCCCGCGCTCCTGAACCCAACTCAGCGTCCACATTCTCCTCAGTAAGACCTTAAAACACATGCGAGCCAGCCAGAAAAGGGGGGCAGCGAGTTAGTGGAGTCAGCGCCCGGGACAACGGCGCTGGTTTGTGCGAGCAGAGGAGGAATTCCTGCCGCGGGTCCCTACCTGGAAAGCACCGAGGGCAGGGGAGGACACGGCTAAAGGGCAGAGGGCGCGGGGCAGGGGCCGAGCCAGGGCAGGCGGTGTGGGCAGCGGCACCTGCAGCCGGAGGGGAGGGCGGGAGGGCAGGCCCGTACCTTTGAGCTGGGGCAGCGGCGAGAGCTCCACCGGGCTGCCCTGGCTGCGGAACTGCGAGGAGCCCTGCGAGCGCTTCTGCCTCTGCGCCTTGCGCACCGATTTCCGTGTGAAGCCATCCACCTTCTCCGCGGCAGAGATGGCCGCCGACATGGCTGGGCGGCGGGGCGGCTCTCCACGAGCATATATTGCACCGGAGGGAGAAGCGGGCGGGCAAAAAACAAAGGGGCTTAAAAAAAAAAAAAAAACAACGAAAAACACCACCAAAAACGAAGTCCTGGCTGCCCTCACACAGCGCACCGACGAGGAGAGGAGCGGAGCGGGCTCTGCCGGGCGCTGGGGAGGCTCCCGGGTCGCTCCTCAGTTCCTGCTTCCCTCGCCGTTTCCTCCCCGCGCGGAGCCGGCGGGGCAGCGGAAGGGGGGAGGAGGAGGAGGAAAGGGAAAACAAACAAACAAACGCAAAGACAACTTTGCCCGGCGGGGCGGGGGCGGGCGAGCGCCAAACTTTCCCTCCCGGCGTCCCGCTGTCCTCAGGGCAGGCGCGGCGCGACCCGCCGCGGGACGGGCTCGGCGGCGCCGCTGCCCCGCTCCCGCTTCGTTCGCTCCACGTCCCCTTCAGTCGAGCCCGCTGTCATCGGCCGGAGTCGCCCCTAGGCTTCAGCCGGCTCGCTTCCACGCGCGCCTTGTCCGCCTTCAGCCGCCGCCGGGCGCTCCCCGCGCCTCTGCCGTCATGCCGCCGGGTCGCGCTCCGCCGGGGGCCGCCGCGCGTGGCGCCGCCAGAACCGCGGAGCCGCCGGGCAGCGGCCGCGCAACTTGGCCGAGCGAGCGGAGTTGAGCGCAGCGAGGGGGGAGGGGCGGGGGCGGTGGCAGCGGCCGCCGTTGGCGGCGACAGGTGATTGACGGCCCCGAGCGACCAATGGAGGAGGGGGAGAGCGGGACGCCCCCCGCTCCGCCCGCGGCGGCCTGGGGAGAACGCGGGAGTTGGGCCGCGCGCCGGGGACCGGATGATTGACAGCCGGCTCCTCCAACCGGAGGCGGGGCGGGCGGGGTTTCCCGGCGCGGGGAAGGGGAAAGGGAAGGGGAAAGGGAAGGGGCGGGGAGGGAAGCGGCATGGCGGGCACGGCGGGTCCCGCGCCCTCCGGAGCGCGCCCGGGGGTGCCGCTCCCAGGGACACCGCCGAGAGCGTCTTTGACCGGGAGCCGAGCGCGCTGGGAGCCGCGGCAGCGCGCGGTGCGCTCCCAAGCGCATCTCCGTGCCATCTCCCCACTGCTCCCGACTTTTTTGTTTTTCCTTCCACCCTCCCCACGCCTCAGCTTTTTGTGTCTGCTTTCCGGCTCCGCCGGACTCGGCTGTGTGGCGCTCGGTGCGGCCGCGGTGTTTTCCGTGCCGGGCTGGAGGCGCGGCGCTCCCTGGGGCGAGCACGTGCTGCCTTCCCGGGGGATGCGCGCGGAGCAGCCGCTCCCGCCGCTCGGCGCGGGGCTCGGGCTGCAGCCGGGCCCCGACAGGGAGGTGGTGACAGCCGCGAAAGCCACGGGTGTGTGTGCGCTGCGGGGCTGCGCTGGAGCGCTGTCCCATTCCCATATCCAGTTCCCCCTTCCCCCGTTCGCAACTGAGAACACGTGGGATGCCTTACCTCAGAGCCATTCACGTAGAGCCAAGTTCTAACACCTCAGCACATTTCTTTTTACTGTATGGGTTTGAATACCAATTCAGCAAATAAATGTTTGTAGTATTTTAAGCACACACTCAAGTTTCGGTAGCTGTGGTAGGGCATAAATACAGTAAGATCGCCATAAATGTTTGTAAAATGCCTTCGTGACATGAGTTGGAATTTAATCTTTGTGTGAATAAATCATAAATCAAAAGACAAATGAGTATAGCTTTATGTGAATATAGAAGACTAAGAGTGTGGAAGCCTGTTCGGTAGAAACTGCTCTCTCTGTTGCCTTCTGTCTCTTCATCTTCCTTTCCTCTGTCAACACAGTCTCTGACTTGTGCACTTCTCATCTTTTTTGCTTTTGGTGAAATAATCTCTAGTAGAGAGAGGGAGTATGGGCCATTCACCTAAGAGTTGGACTCAATGATCCTTGTGGGTCTTTTCTGGCTCCGAATATTCTATCAACCCTACCTGCTGAGCTGAGCTCAGAGAATCCTTTTCTGTACACTTTAGATTCAATTCTCAGTAGAACATATCTAGAAATTATAGGGTACTAGTGTAACATACTTTTATCATTCTTGTAGGTGTTGTAGACTTTTCATTTAAATTCTTTACATTACAAAATCCATTTTACAGACAACATAGCAGTCTTTAGGCACTTGTCCTTTAAACTGCCAGTTCCTGTATTGATTGCAGTAAAGGAAATCTTTGAATTCCTCACCTGATTCTCACTTCACTTCAAGGCTCACAGCTCTTATTGAGAGATCACCGGGGCCCAGCCCCTGTGTCGGTGTGTTCCTCTGTTCCTGCCTGCCCTCCAACAGCTGTCATTTTCTTCTGCACCCATTTTTAGAAACTGACACTGCCCAGCATGTCCTGGGTACTGTTTATTGGCAACTCAAGCCTTGCTGCCAGTTCCCAGGGTAAAAGAGTCTACCTTAGAAGTTCATCAGTATTTCAGAGTTTGTTAAGGAAGCTTTATGCAAGTTCTAGTTAATGTAATTTTTTTTTTTCTGAGGTTTAAGATGTTTTCCCCAAGGTTTCTTAGGCTTAGAAGTGCTTTTGAAAATGTGCTGTAAAAAATCTGTTGGCAGTTGAAATTCATGACACCAAGACCTCCTTGCAATGATGGGATTTTCATATTGAATAAACTGAAAGATATTTTCAGACTGCATCTTCATGTATCATTTGTAAAAGAAAAATTGGTGAAATTGGAGTAAGCTACACAAAACAAAACATTTATTCTTTCAAATAAATGAGGAGTGCTTTTAGCCACTGAGTTTTCTTTTGCCTTTTTACTATAACTCTTCTGTTTAAAAAAAGAATGAGCAGCATCTCTGGTGACCAGTTATGGTTTCCCAAACTGAAATGGTAATGTTTGCTTTAAGTTACACTTAAAGTCAGTGGAATTACATCAATGTATGAAATTGTTGGAACATACAGGCCTGCTGGACTGGGGTATTTGGAGATAAAAAATGAAAGTAAGAGCTGTGAGTGGCAGTCTGAAATAACTGTGTTTGAGAGGGCTGGAGATTGCCCTTCCCTGCTTTCTGCTTCCTACACAGCTGTTGGAGCTGCTCTGAGTCAGCTTCTGGAGCCCCTGAGTTTTCTGAGTGTAATTAAAGGCACACAGGACCATGCCAGGCTACAAGCTACTGGCTCCAGATTCAATTCATCAAAGTCCACAATGTCCACAGAGAATGTTGTGAATAGTAATTTTATGCCAAGTTATTCTCACTCCTAAATCAGGGCCCTCTGTATACACTGAGGCCTTGATTCTGCAAAACCTCTTGCCTATCTCTAGCTTGGAAGAAGGCTCATTGTCATTCATGATCATTATTCAGAATGGAGAAGCAATATTCTGGAGCAGATTTTACTGAAAGTTGCATTTACAGTTATTTTCATTTAGCCACAGAGGATTATTTCCTGCACTTTCCTGTCATCTTTTTACCTAGAAGAGAAACCTTTGGAAAGGTGAACAAGAACATGACGCATCATTAACTTGCAGAATCCTGGCCAAGTTTGCTTGCAAACCTGGTGCTTCAAGTACCAGGTTGCTACCAGATTTTTGCTGCAGGGAGTTGCCTGGCTGCCAGCAGATGAGGAGTTTACTACAGCTCTGCTTTCCCATTCTTCTATACGAATGCTTGGAGGCCAAGCTGCCAGAAATCTAGCTCTTCTCAGAGACTGTGGGAGGAATATTTTAGTAAAGAGGATGCCCTAAGTGGGTGAACTCTCAGCCAAGAAAGTTTATGGAGAAAATGTTATTTCTCCTCTCAAAATGAAAAGCCCTGTTGACTGCAACTGTGCTTATGTTTGCTACTGCACAACCCCAGCAGTTTTTCAGGGTATTTCATAGAATCATAGAATGTCCTGGGTTGGAAGGGACCTTAAAGATCATCTTTTCCAAACCCGTTGCCATGGGAAGGGACACCTTTCACTAGACCAGTTTGCCCAAAGCCCCATCCAACCCTGCCTTGATGAGGCATCTATAGCTTCTCTGGGCAACCTGTTCCAGTGCCTCACCACCCTCACAGTAGTGAAATTCTTCCTAATATGTGATCTAAATCTATGCTTTTTCAGTTTAAAGCCATTGTCCCTAGTCCCGTCCCTTCTAGTAAGGGTCTACAAGCTCTCTTGTAGACCCCCTTTAGATATAGGAAGTGCTCTAATAGCTCCCTGGAATCTTCTTTTTTCCAAGCTTAACAACTCCAACTCAGCCTGTCTGCAAATGAGAGGGGCTTAGTCCTAGATTAAAATACTTCCTGAACTAATGCCCCAGTAAAACCCAGTGAGATATTCACCTAGTTCAAGATAAATTGTATGTTTACATGTTCTGTAGTCTGTGTTAGGTAGTAGAAGTCTAGCACAAGTGTTCCCAAGTCTACTGCTTAATAAATCCTTGAATCCCAGCGTTAGTTATCTCAGGGCCATCTGTCACCTTCCTCCCAGAGCAGAATTTGAAATTCAGGGATTGGAATTCAAAGGTTAGTTGGCAAGATCTTTTTGTAAGGGTCCTGAGTTTAACTTCCTTAAGTATAAGTATACCTATGAGTACATCGTTACAGTCTGTGGTGTTTTTAGTGTTGGTCAAATGCCTATGTACCCTCATTCCCTGCTGTGAGATAGCATTAGGAGGAAAGTAAAGCAGGCTCAGAACTTTAAAAGGGTATAAAGAAAACTTTATTAACAGTAACTAAAAGAAAGAATAATAATAATCATAAAACCTTTTAGAACACTTCTCCTTCCCCTACAACGTTTTGTTTCCCACTAACAATGCACAGAAACAGTTCAGTCAGTTTATCACTTCTAGAACAGTCTTTCTTCACTTAGGGAGAGGAGTCCCTCTTGTCAATTTATAGAGACTTCTCCACAAGAAAACAGTTCTCTCATGGCTTTTAATTTCCACAAACTGCAGCCGCCCCAAAATCTTCAGTTGTGAAGTCTCTCCCTTTTTTCACAACTTTTCCCACAGCTGTGTTTATGGACCATGTCAACTTACGGGGTACTCTTTTAAGGATGAGCTGTTTGAGAGCAAAGGTTCTCTTTATTTATCTCTGAGATCTTCATCTCTGGGAACAGAGGTCTTCTTTCTCTGGGGGCAAAGGGTCTTATCACTCTTCTCTCTCTGTTCAAACTTCTCATGCGATCACAGCTTCTTCAACATCTGCTTACTTTAGCATAAATGCATTTGCCCTCATCCCCCATACTTTTCAATGGGTTACAGGGAAAAAGAGTCTGATGTATCAGTTACATTCTTCTCCATAGTTTTATGAGAGTATTTCAGCCCCAAGATCAAGGCATCTCCTCTTCCCTCCCATCTAGGACTTGACTCTTTGACTGACCTTGGTGTCTTCATGCTGTTCCTCTACATGTCCTCACTCCTCTACATGTACTCACTTGTCTCTCACTCAAGAGAGGATTGATGTTTGTGGGTCTCATCTGTGCACTGAAAGAGTTATCTCACCCGGGGCTTGCAGATGATTATGCAATCCCTGCCGGGCAGCAATGCACTCTCAGTGACGGATTTCAGGCCATGCTGGGGGCTGTGTTAGAATTTAGGGGGGCCCAGAGTCCCCTGCAGTGCCAGGACAGCCCCTTGGCAGCTATTCATAGAGGTATGTCCAGCTTTCCTCAGTGATTTAACAAATTGTCAATTCTCAAAGCTAATTAATGATTAGTTTTTTGTCAGACATGGAGGAAACTAGTAGCAGCTTCTCTTAGAAAGTCACTTCTGTGAATGTGGTCCAATGCAAAGCCAGCACACTGGAGCAGCGCACTAAGACCTTCCCGCACTCAGGGCACTCACAGGGCTTCCCTTAGTGCTGCCTCCGTTGGTGTCTGGTCAAGGCTGAGGTGTGTCTGAACTTTCTCCCACACTCGGGACACTCGTAGGGCCTCTCCGCAGTGTGGATGCGCTGGTGGGTGATGAGGTGGGAGTTCTGCTTGAAGCCCTTCCCGCAGTCGGGGCAGCGGAAGGGCCTCTCCTCTCTGTGAATCCGCTGGTGCAGGAGGAGATTGGCCCTACTCTGAAACCTCTTCCTGCATTCGTCACACTCGTAAGGCCTCTCCCCGGTGTGGCTCCTCAGGTGGACAGTCAGGTGGGCGAGCCTTCCAAATCTCTTCTGACACTCCTCACACGTGTAGGGCCGTTCCCCGGCGTGACTCCTCAGGTGCACAGTTAGGTGGGAGATCTGGCTGAAGCTCATCCTGCACTCCTCACATGTGTAGGGCCGTTCCCCAGTGTGGATTCTCCAGTGGCAGATCAGGGAAGATCTCTTGCTGAAGCTCTTCCCACATTTCGAGCAGTTGTGGGACTTCTCATTGTGAAGCTGCTCATGGACCCCCAGCTCCATGCTCTGGCCACATGTCTGGCCACCTCTGCAGCCTGGAATGGGTTGTTCCTCCTCAGATCCCCATGATCTGCAGCCATTCCTTGTGTGGGATCTCTGGGCCTTTTTCTCTCTGTTAGATTCTTGCGCTGTGGAGCCTCTCAAAACGTCCTCTTCCACGAGGTTCTGCCGCGGGGATTTGCCCTCTCTGGTCTCCATCTTCTGTTCCTTCCAGAGTCAGAATCCAACCTGGCACGCTGTTGGTCAGGGTGTTGGTAGCAGTCCTATTAACTGGTGGCTGCAGTCCTCCTGGAGTGACAGGTATGGTTCTGTTGAAGCAGGGATCCTGTAGAAGGATGTACGTTTCCTCTGAAGGTCCAGGGGTAGTGCAGATGGATCTGGTTTTCCTCTGGGAATCCTGTAGAAAAAAGGCTGCTCCTCTGGGAATCCAGTGGAAAAAGTCTGACTGAGGTGTTCCAAGTCTCAGATTATATCCAAGTAGGAATGCTTGGCTCCTCCCTCTGGGCGGAGCTTCTCACAATGGGATGATGTAATTTATCAGTGAGACTCAATGGCCCATTAAGAGAAGATATCTCCCCAGAAGGAGAATGGGTTGTGGAAGAGATAAAGAAAACTGCCTAATTAACAGGAGATAACTGCCCCACCTCTAACAGATGGGAACAGAACACATACCCCCAGCTACATCTTGTAACCTAAGACACAAAAAGGCAAAACTATGTGTATGGGTATATGCAGGCAATGGATTGTTAAAACTAGCTCTCATTCCTGTTGTGATTTTAAAAACCTGTGAATTGAGTGTTCTGTCAGACAATCCAGTGTGATTGTGATGCAAATAAAAAATGTATTTTAAGAATTTTGTATGCACAAGCAAAAATACACTGCTTATTGTAACTGATAGTCCAATCAAAATGTATTCCAGTTTAACTCCTTAATTCTGCCTGTGTCTTGAACTGTCATTTTGGGTGTAAGCAGTGCTGTCTGAGAATTCACCAGCAATCTTTCTGGCTCAGTAAGATGCAAAGCATCCCTTAGGGATATAGGTTTACAACTAAGCATTCAAAGTCAGTTAGCATCTTTGCCATAATGATATTTCCTTTGCAAGAATCTACAGAACATGAGCATATGTGTATTAATTAATCTTTTCTCTGTGCTGAAGATTTATTTGCATTTTATATATATAAAATGGGAAAGATCTTCAGCAAGAGGAGTGGTTTCATAGTATTTTAAATGTAACAAATGGTACCTGTATTTATTGAAATGCAAAAGTGACACCAAGCCCCACCAACCAGCTGCCACTGCCAGCCTCAAAAAAACACTGTAGCCTTTCCACTGCCACTTCCTACATGCTTTTGTCTGTGGCAAATCAGACCCTCCTTGTTCTTTTGATTTTTTATGATTTTCTAAGTTCTCTGATGTTTGCATTCTTGTAGCAAACTTTCTCATACACTTTCTGTAAACAACTTATTGTTTTGCATACTTTTATGGAGGAGGAGAAACTTGATAAACTGTTAGTTTGTCCAGTGTCATTTGGAGAGGTGGCACATTTACCCTACAATCCACTGTCACCATTGGAAATCTATAAATGTTGGAGTCAGAAAATAAACTTCCCTTTTATTCCTGCCTTGAGAGCAGCAGCGTCTGCATCGTGTTGTCTCGTGTCCTATAGTGACACCTCATAAATGCCCATGAGTAGAATCTTCAGCTTTAAAGATTGTTCAACGCAGCATTTAGGAAATAAGAGGGAACTACTCCTGGTATGAAATACTTGCATGCAAAAAAGAACACCTGGAAGCCTGAGTTCTTTCAGAAGTAATTCCTAATGCTCAGTGAAGGGAATTAAACAAACAGCAGGGTTTATTCTGTCAGCTTCTTAGCAGGCTAACAAGAATTACTGCATGCTAAGAATCAGCTGCTTGGAAACTTAATGAATGTGGCAGCCAGAAAAGTACAAAACATGGCCAAGAGTTGCAAACCAGATATATATGTAGGCTGTAGTGGAGAGAAATGAAGAGGATAGGGAAAATCTCTCCCTAAATCCAAGGTGGAAAGGCTTTGCTGTACCAGGGTTTCCAAGCACTTTGATGGTGTAAAAGACTTTCTGTAAAGTATTCTTTACAGAAAGTGTTCTAAAGTACTCTGCGTCTAGAATTGTAATTCTATTCCCTTGTAGTTCTATTCTCTGAGGAGAATAATAACAGAAAAGTATTTTTATATTTTCATGTGTCTCTGCTGTGATTCGGTAACTGGAAACAGAGCCAAGTCTGTCGAGCAGCCAGCTCTCCACAGCCCACTGGAGACTGGGCTGGCACCCATCACCTGCAAATCGGCCCTCAAACCAGGCTCAGGTTGCAAAAATACCTTTTCAACAGCATTGTTTAACCTCATTTTGCAAAACCATAATGAGTGATACTAGTCAGGAAGAGTCCTAAATATTGATTTAATTAAAATCAATCCTTCCACTCCCTTGTTAATGAATGAAATGAAGTCACATGCCCTTGTGGATACTACTGATTTGTTGTATGGGTTACAAAGTTTTTGTGTGCAATTGTTTCACGTTTTCCAGTGTTTTCAGAGCTGCAAGAGACTTAAAAGAAACAGCTGTGGCTTTTATGTAATAACATTATTTCCAGAGCTAGATCTTTGGGAAAAAAAATTTAACATAAGACTTGAAATAGAATCATAAGTGTGGCTATGCACACAGAAGAGATTGACATGAGCTTTAGAGAAATATAAATAATGTTTATAGTAATTTACTCATTTGTCCTTTTGTCTGTAACATCCAAAAATATCTATTTTTGCAAGCAGATGCACTAAATGGTCTTACTGGTATTTCAGAAGGCTGTGCCTCCATGTTAGGACTTGTCTACCTTGGGGAAATACGCTGCCCTTCCTACAGCACCAGAGCCGCGGCGGCTGAGTTAAAGCAGCGCAGTAATGCCCGTGATCTTTCCTTATGTAGATGTGCTCTGAGTCACGAGGGTAAAGGCAGTGGAGCTCCTTTCTGCCCCAGTGAAACGTGACGTTACAGCAGAAGCTTTCCCTCACAAGTCACCGTCTGGAGCAGGATTCCAGCTTTTCCCGGCTTCTGCTGAAGGATGGAGCACCTTTGGTGACCTGACTTGCTCTCCGTGCAGCGGAACTGACACCCACAATCACTAAGCACACACCGTGCAGCAAGCTCACTTAATCCTCCACAGCGAGCACATGAGCCACAGTTTGCCTTTCAGTCTGTAAATTGTTCTTTTGTTTTGCAGGCTTTACTGAGCACAGTTTTATTTCATGTGACTGTGCTATTTATGGAGGAGTAAATATTGCCGGGGGTCTATTTAAAAAGGCCAATGACCTGGATTTTTTTTCCATTTGAATTATCTCCAAGAGTCAGACATGTTAAACAACTGATTCCCCTCCCTCCCTTGTTTCTCTAGACTGCAATCATTTCTAACATCTTAGATCAACACTAACTAAAAAGACAAAGATTTTGAGTGAAATAAAACTGCATGTAGTATGAATGTGATCAGACAGTATATGACCTTGCCATTTTTGGAAGAACTGAATTCCATCCTGATTTACCAGTTAACAACATAGTATGTTTTAAGCCTCTGAATATAAGCCTTTTTGTACTGTGGTAGTAATTTCAGTTCATAACTCTAGTTTGTTCCTTTTATTGTTGTTTTTACAAAACTAATTATCAAGTGTGTTTTCACAAATTATAAGTAAATAAATAAACAAGCCATGTTTTCAGAAAGGGAAGATTTAAACAGGCAAATGTTCTTCTTGAACATTTGTTCCTGCAATCTAAATAGCAGTATCCCTTTGCTATTTAAGAAAGTTGAACATTGCAGGGGTGCTATAGTGCTATATTTTCACTTTGAAGAAGGAGCTTTGAGAATGCAAACAGGTAGCTAAATATCTGGAATATTAAATGGATTTGAGCTTTCTTAGAAGTTGAGCCGACCATATCTTTTATATATATATGTTTTCTTAATAGTATACAATGAGTTGATCACTGTAGTGTAATGTGCTTCAACTTGAAATTTTGCTGTATACGTACTTATCTTTTCCCAGTTGTGTAAACTATGAAAAGATAGAATTTTTGTACTGAATGCCGTTTAATATATGCTCTAAAGTCTGTGGTGTTTACCATGTGTCCTAGGTTACAATATTAAAATATATTCTGTTCCCATCCTCAAGAGCTGTTGAAACCAGGAGGGACGTTGTTTTTTTTTTTTTCCTTATCTCCTGTTAATGGGCCTGTCAATGCCTTGCCAAATGGCTCAGAGATAACTCCCTCGGGAGCCATTTCTGTTTATTGGGCAATCAAGGACCCCCCAGAATGATATCAGCCCATTGTGAGATGCTCCACTCAGGGGGGAGGAGCTAAGCACCCCCACCTGGATATAATCTGGGCTTTGGGACAGAGCAAGCTGCCTTTACCCACTGGTTTCCAGAGGATGAGAGTTACCAGATCTTTTCTATGGGATCACCACTTCAACAAGACCATTTTATCTGGACTGCTACCACCACCCTAACTAGCAGGGTGTCAGCTTGTATTCTGACTCTGTCAGCGGTTTTTCTTTTGTATTATTGCATGCATTTTGTTGACTTTTTTTCCCCCTCTTTTCCTAACAAATTGTATTTCTGACTTGGAGTCTCTCATTGGTTTTGCTTTCAAACCAGAACACCATGTCATTTGAAGGCACCCTGGCTTCAGTACAAAGCTGGCTTCAGAAGTTACAACCCACTTTTCCCCTGGAGAGGTGGAGCAGGTGGACAGGGATGGGATTCCTTCAGGCTGGTCTTACTACCATCACACCTGACTGGATTTCTTCAAAATTTCACCTTTCCTGGGGAAGGAGCGTACAGGGCAATACATAATTCAGAGTTCTGATGGTGTAAACAATGAACAGATCTTTAGTATTATTTTGGCTTGAGCCACATCACACCAGGGAGCAGCCATGCTGCACCAGCTGTCCCATACATATGCACACATTTGTATATTTATATATAAATTTACATATACAAGTTCTACCAGTCCCGCCTTATCCTTTGGGAAAATGCAAAGAAGGAATGGCAAATCTTCTTGCCCTGTTGATGTCTTAGGAGACACATTTAGTTCAAGGTGTTGGGGAGAATATTCAACATAGCTATTTGATATTTCTTCAAATGAAACAAAATTGCTGTATTGGAAAAAAATTATTTACGGACAAAAAAGCCTTTCTTTAAAGTTTTCCATTTAAGCCCACCACTTATTGCTCCAGCCTTCTACTTTTTAGTGACCCTTTTCAAACATTGGACTTTACCAGCAGGTTATTTCACACTTCAAATAGATGTTGTCTTCCTTGAGTAAAAATTGTTACTGTGAAATGGACTGCAGTCAGTGACACCTACAGCCTCCACTAAGATGAGAAGTACAAGTGCTGTTTCATTCTCAGCTCTTGTTTGTATTACCTAACAAGAGTTTTCACATTCTAACTCAAGCCATCTTTTAAAAATAAATTAGCTACAGCCTTAATTAGCCAGCACTGGTCAGAAGAGATCAAAATGACTGCATATGCTACTTGATCTGCCTCTTTGCCTCTTTGGCAACTTATATGAAAAGAAAAAATTCAAACTATTTTCTGTCTTAATAGACCTCAGGATTCTCTGTGGTGAAGCAGAATAGTTATAGTATAACTGAGCACCTGCTAGTTCCTTTCTAGATTATTAAATTATATGCATGTTCTCCTACAGGGATATCTGAGATTTCCCTTGCATTTTTCCTTTCCTTTAAAAACTGGTGGCCTGATTATTCTCTACTCTAGTTTTTGGAGACCACAGAACCACCAAAGTCATCAAACTTACATTGACATAAAATGTACTGGTTCACATCATTAAGGGAAAACTCCTCAAATGAGCCCAAAGGTCAGATTTTATAACTAAAAACTTAAATTTCCATTTTTCTTTTTTGTTTTTAAACCCATTAAGTTTTCCTTTAAAAATTTTACTGAAGTGGGTTGCTAGAAAGTAAAGCCATGGTAGGCAGCAAAAGTATGAGCTGATGTGTAAGCAAAGCTCAGTGCTGTTTTAAGAGGATCAGTTCTAAACTGATTTCTATAATGTCTATAGATAAAAATGCCTTCCAGTTTTATTCAGTACAGGCACAGTCAACTGTCTTTTCTCTCCAACAGATAGAAGATGGGATCTCTTATTGATAACTTTTATTGATATCCACCACATATCCAAAGTACTGCAGACAAATTGGTACACTAACTGTATATATTTGATTTCTGTGGTTCATATCCCTGAATATATGTCCTAGATAGAAAACTATTTTTTGTCTTCCACAATTTTTACCACAGTGATTTCAGGGTATATATGAGTTCTTTGCCTTTTGAGATAGAAATGTCTTTCCTGTGGTCCAGTGTTAAATCATTGTTACCCAAGTCTTACTTAAATATCTGTGTTAATTGTCTTGGCTGGTCAGCTGCTGTTTGTGAGGTGAAAGTAGGCTCAGTCCTGCTCCCTGTCTTAGGAAAAAAACCATAAAATATCTCTTTTAAATGACATTTAAACTCTATTTGATCCCAGACATATGGGGTGGCATGTTCTACACATCTGAAGAATTTTGGACAATGTTGTTCTAAGTGTGGTGTTTTTAATATGGAACAGGCTGTTTGCTGCTGGGGCTGTACCACATATTTGTCAGAGTGATGGAGATCCATTTACTTTAATGTCTGTACCAGATAAAGTGGAAAGTCCTTAAATAGGAAGAAGGAACAGGAATTAAAACAATACCAGTTCCCGAGGGTCTCACAGAGGGGAAAATAGGGGAAGACTTATGAGTCCTTCAAAGGCTTTGAATTGGAAAGAAAGACAATTTTTTGAAGCAGGAGAAAAGGACATTTAACCATGAGACACTACAATGACAAGGAAAGGAACTCTGATTTTGAGGAGACAAGGTGAGATGTAGGAAGCTTGTGGATACTCTGCAGGAAATCTGACCTATTGCTAAACAATACCATGGAAAAAACACTTACGAAGCTGGAGCTATACCAAGGGATTAATAAAAAATCCTTATCCCGCCACAAAACCTGTATGTGCTTTGCTTCTCTTTGTCCAGCTGCTCTCCCTTTGGGAAGGGATGCTTCCCTCTTTGTTTCTCACACTTTAGAAGTGGTTGCCACAGCCCAGCCACTTTATGCTTTTCAGGATTATTATTACAGGTCTGAAGAAGCTTGGAAGTCTGCGCAGATCACGAGAAGAGACTGTCAGCAGTCTTGTGAGAGTGGGGTAATTTCCTTAATAAGCAGAATATTGGAATGTTCTATTAATCTG
Source organism: Passer domesticus (assembly GCF_036417665.1). Classification (NCBI taxonomy): domain Eukaryota; kingdom Metazoa; phylum Chordata; class Aves; order Passeriformes; family Passeridae; genus Passer; species Passer domesticus. The sequence goes on from NC_087476.1 coordinate 90,276,615, forward strand.
ATTAATAATAAGTACATTATTTAAAGGTTTTTTTTTTGTTAGATAATGCAAAGTGAAAATGGTTTTCATTAATTGATGTTTTCCCCCCTGTCTGGTACTTTTGTGACCATCCTAATTTCTAGTACTTGCTTTGGACAGCTGTTTTAGCTCTATTACATTAAGGAAGTTCATCACCTTCACCAAAGATATACTGATTGACTTTAGTTGAGGATCTGGCAATTTCTTCAGTCTTTTCTTAAGAAGTTTATTTTTTTTTCTGCCCCCAAGCTATATTTAGTTTTTTTACATTTGCTGCTTTCACTGATGACTGAACTCGTTTAACTGCAAACACTCTGTTACTGTAGGAACTGTGGTGCTGTGTGATTTACTATTGCTTTTAGCTCTGCACACCAGAGTTGAAATTCTCTGTAGTACTTTCATAGGCCAAGTCATTCTGGGTGTCTTTAATCAAAATTGCATGCTGCTACCATTTGGCTACATCTGAATATTAATTAGGCATTTTGAGGAGTAAATAACTTTAATATATTTAGGTAAATGTTAATAAACTGGTAAGAAAAGGGGTCTTTTATGGACCAGGTAACCAAAACAGTAGGAGCTACTTTCCAATATGCAAGCATATGCAGGTAAAAAAGTTTCCCTAAGTTCAATTTAAAGTTAAAGTTTGTCTTAGGCTGGAAATGGGGGGTGTATTCTATTCCTATCTGATGGGGCAGTTATCTTCTGTTAATTGAGCAGTTTTCTTTATCTCTTCCACAACCTATCCTCCCTCCGGGGAGATATCTTCTGTTAATGGGCCATTGAGTGTCACTGCATGGCTGATGAAATTCCAGCATCCCATTGTGAGATGCTCCACCCAGAGGGAGGAACCAAGCATTCCTAACTGGACATAATCAGAGATCTGGAAGACCACAGTCAGCCTTTTTCCACTGGATTCCCAGAGGAGCAGCTGTCTTCTCCACTGGATCTTCAGAGGAAGACTACTCTCTCCTACAAGATCTCTGCTCCAGCAGAACCACACCTGCTACTCCAGGAGGACTGCAGCCACCATTTCAGTTGGAATGCTCCCAACACCCTGACCAACAGCGTGTCAAGTTGGATTCTGACTCTGTCAGCATTGTTTTGTATTACTGCATTGTTTATTTTATTTTTATTTCCTTCCCTAATAAAGAACTGTTATTCCTGCTCCCATACCTTTGCCTGAGAATCCCCTTAATTTCAAAATTATAGCAATTCGGAGGGAGGAGGTTTACATTTTTCCATTTCAGGGGAGGCTCCTGCCTTCCTTAGCAGACACCTGTCTTTTCAAACCAAGACAAATATTTATTGTTCTGTGAGGGGGGGGCGGGGGGGGGGGGGCAGAAAAAGCAGAAACTGAGACAGGACAGTGAGAAAGGGATCACTGCAGCCACAGAAGCATCAATAATCTGGCAGTGTTAAAAATATTTTAAAAGATAACCTTTGGCCAGATTGCTAGCTAAAAAGTGGATTTGATTTGTAAGCAAAGCCTGTCTCTTCTGCTGCTTGATTCCTTCTGCTTTCAAGGACAAAGGATGTTTTCCCTCCCTTATAAGTAAACAGAATTGAACAAAGTAGTACTGGTCCAATTTCTTCTTCTATGAAAAGTAAATCATACATTAGCAATTCTAGGTAGGAAATGGTTAGAAAAAGCAGCATGTTATTCTCATGGTTGCTGTCCAAAATGAGAAGTTTCCTGTTTCCCTTCCTCCTCAGCCAGTCCAGTTGGTGGTCCTGGGCTTTCCCAAGGGCACAGAGCACATCCTGCTGTGGCTGGTACCATAAGGTGTGATGCTTCCCAGGAGATTAGGGTAGCTCCCTCCAGAAAATACTGGTGGGCATAGAGAAGGTAAGGAAATACACATTTTTTATGATGCTTTCAAAGTTAGAAAATGTTGTTGTCAAGTGACTGCAAACTGGTGCTAGTGTGCTTATCAGATTTCCCTTACTGCCTTCCCTTTAGTGTTAGGTATTATTGGTTTCCAAAGATGCATGTTCACCTCCACAAGAGGAAAGACTGGAAAACTGTTGAAGTTCTTTAGTTTTCACTATTGCTTCACGTGAGTTACAGCCCTAAAGGTCTAGTTCAATGTAAAATTCCAAATAATAATAAAGCAGTGGAATTCTATTTTTAAAATGTGTCTCAGAATGGTAATGTCCAGATTATGAGAGCATCAGAAGTTATATTAGAATAGTGTTATGTTTCCATGCTATTTCAGTGTGATGCACTTGGAACTAGCAGACATTAAAATATTGGCTTCTTGACAACGCTTTTAGCCGCGATTTTTCTTCTGTAGATTAATACAAAGAAGGGACCAACAAGCTGTGCAGCAGGGGCCTGGTTTCCTGTGGTAGGTGCCTGAGGTCCTGCAGCACCTCAGTGACCACAGATTATTGTGGGGAGCGAGGTGACTCCCTGTGACCTCCCTGGTGCCCCAGGGCTCCTGAGGGCAGGACACAGGCAGTGCCAGGGCTGGCTCTGGGGTCTGCTGCACTTTGACCAGACACAAACCCCAGGGCTGGAGAGCTCTCACAGAGATCCTCTCGTGCCGGAGCAGCTGCTGTGGTGTCCCCACCACAGCCCACGGGCAGATTTGCGTGGCATTCAGGAGTTGCTTTTATCTTTCAGACCCCTGAAAGATAAAATCCTGCCCTTGTGTGGTTAAACCTGGCCAACAGACTCAGGATTTGTCATGGGGGTTCATCTGACGGGCAGGACAACAGGCAGTGTGATTGTGTAAGTCCCACTTCTGGAAAAGATGGAGCTGCCAGCAGGTTTTGCTGTGGGCAATAGCATGGCCTGCATTTTGCACATTAGCATGTCAGTCCAGGTGGGACTGCAGGTGGCAGCCAGGGAGACCTTGGGCAGTGGCATCCGGGGCCACGGCTGGGCACCACTGCCCCTTTCAGCCCCTGGCAGGAGCAGGCCACCATGGCTGGCCTTGTGCCAGGGAGCACCAGTGGGGCTGTCCCTCAGCTTGCACTGTGTCTGTCCCCATGGCAGCTCCAGGGTCACATATGAGGCAGATCTAGCTCTGCTGCTCCTGAAAACCTCCTTGTCTAGTCCCCAAACTCCTCCCTGGGGGCCGGGAGTGGTCATTAGTCTGTGGTTAATCCTAGTTGTGTTCCCAAGAGATCGTGACCACCAGCACTGATAATATCCTGACTCTCAGATTAGTCCCAGTTTGGGTCACCCCCTCTGTGGAGCACAATGACCAACTACTCCAAGACAGGAGAGGCACATGATTATCAAAATGAAAGGACTTTACCAATGGTGGTCACAATTTGTTTTGCTATAGTGCTGCTCCTGGTCTGAGAACAGGGAAAATGAGACAAAAACAATGCATGATGTAGGGGGGAAAATGTAGTATTGTTTGGGAAATAAGCTTACAAATCTTACTTTTCTGTAATAGTTAATTTAGTCTGTCAGTGAACAAATTGGTTTTTCAAATTTGCCTCTACAACTCTTTCACTTGTTACAAATTCCTATGACACTTTATCAGGTAAAGTGTTCCACTTATAATGAACATAATTCTACCACCACCATGAGTTTTACAGAAGTCTTGTCTAGCATGATTTGTTTTTAATGAGCTCATAAGGATTTTTTGTTTTCATGGACAAAAAATTTTGAAAATGTAATTGTACTTATTCCTTGCTAAGATGAAGTTGCCAGCTAAATGGAATTATAGCTTCTGCACAAGTTATGAGACAGCACTCCTCTGAGAAAACTTGTTTCACTTTCAAGGAGTGTGTGCTCTTAAGTCAGACCTGCTGGTTATTTTAAAGAAATGCTACTGATTTAGGAAGATACATATGCTGGATAGTGGGGGTATCCCTACTTTATGGAGTAAAGTATTGCTTTATTGCCACTATTTGAATTGCCAAATGTGTTGCAAGATTAGCAGTATTTGGTGAAGTCTCTAAATGATACAGTGACATGACTATGTGAGAATCATTACAATTTTCGATGCTTGACTTGTGGATGTGGATGCTTGAATTTGGTTTTATGCATGACAAAACCCTCAATTTCATATTGTAAGGGGTTCATCTACAGGTGTTGTAGGAAATCCCTCAATCTAACAAGCTTGGCTGCATGGTATTAGACAGCTGCCTAATATACAAAACTAGATACAGCCACTTATCAGTTTATCTTTGGATGATATTTCTGTTAAATCAGACTTCCAGTGTGGGAACCTTTGTGTCTTTTAGAGAAGCCATGATATATGTGGTAATTCTGATGTTAAAATCCACCTTTTTTATTTTCTCTTGCTTTATCTCTGTGGGCAGCAAGAAGATAACATCTTTCAGTGCTTGCTACTGCCACTGCCATTCAGGACCAAACACAGGCAGTGGTAGCGTTCCCACAGTCTTACAGCAGGAGACAGAAGCCAGTCTTACAAAATACTTTTAAGGAAGGAAAATTGCAAGGTAATTAACTTCTAGATTCCTGTCATCATGTCCAGGCAATGCAGAAGTCAAGAACTGATAGCTCAGAGAGCTGTCTGCTTGAGTATCTGTCTGTGCCAATGAGTCAGAGCTTGCATCACATCTCTTTTGGAAAGAGAAGGGACTGGTACCTTCACAACAAATCATCACTGTCTGTGAACTGTTAGGATAGGCAGAAATGGGATTTTAGAAATAGGAACTAGACTGTATTTTTAGCTATTAGCTCAGTTTGTTCAAAGTCCAGTAAATTTAATTGCAGATAGATACTCACTGTGATTCATGGTGTGCAGCCAGCATTAGTTCCTCATGTTCTAACAAGGAGCTGCAATGTTTAATATTAGATCCATTTTTGTAAGAGAAAAATATATAAAGTAGCTGGACTGTAGTTCTGTTGTGTAGTTTCCACTGAATACTGCTGCACTTATTTGAGTATTTTTGTGGCTTGAAAGAGTGGTGTGAGCTCTTGTACATTTTTTCTTGGTTTTTTTGTTTGCTTGTGCTACCGCCTTGCACTGTTTTTATTTGCTCTTACAGTGGCCCATTTTTCTTTGTCATTTGTTTTGTTTAATGATATATCTCTCTCTGATAATGAGCTGGCCTCACTTCTGTGATATGTCATCCGAGAGTGTTGCTTCAGCAGCTGAAAAGAAGTGTGAATTTCAACACCTCATGGCTGCAAGCAGGTTTTAAACAAACAAAACAAAATCCTTGGGCTGTGCTGGCTGTGTTACTACACAATAACTGTTCAGAAAATAAAGCAGATGTGACTCCAGGGCCCAGAAATATAGACAAAAGTAGTGCCCCTATCCATAGTGGTGAAAAGACTCCATCATGTTGAATATTGACATCCTCTCACTATTGGTAATGGGGTATAGAGAACAAGTGCTCTTATCAAGCGTTCACTTGTTTGCTCAGGTAGGAAAATTTAGCATCCAAAGCCACCCCTTTTAAAGACCTGGTATGTTTGTTCTCCATGAAACCTGCATCTGATGGTGAGGCTCTGAGATCCAGAGCCCTCCTGAGTCTGCCAAGAACCCCTTGCCCAGGGCAGTTTTCCTACAAGGCTTTGAGACTCTGCACTTCTTCAGGAGCCATGCAACTTCTGCACACTGTTCTTTTTATCTGTATTCCAGAACAGCTGCAGACCCATTCCCCTAGGTGCTGGATAAGCCCACAGAAATACAGTAATTATTAAATAACTTACATATTCCAGATGGATTCATATAAACTAATCTTGGGCACAAAAGGTGCCTGAATTTGGGATCTATGGTCCCTCTACAGTCACTGGAGATGCAGTGGACAGATGTCCTGCTGTTGCATTCTTGAAAACTCTCAGTATGAGGATGATGAGGCATTGATGTTTAAGACACTGAACTACCTTTTGGAGTGAAACTGAGCTGAAGTTTCCACCTCTGAAAGATGCAGTAAGAAGAGAGGGAGGAGGGTAAGTGTGTCACCTTGGATGAAAGACTAATTTGCTTGCAGTGTGCAGGCTATGTATGCACAGTCATGCTAGTGCAAACCAGGAATTTCACCAGATTTCTAGGAAAGAAGCAATACAAGTAGGACAAATGGGCACACAACTGTATGACAGGCCTGCTAGAGTCATGGTCAGATGAAAGCAAAGAAAAAGACAATATGTCAGGGAGAGATGTGGTCTGGGTTGTTTGGCCAATGTCATATTTGAGATAAAAATCGTGGTTTTCTTACTGCTAACCTCCTTCCTACATTTGAGAGGTGATAACTGGAAAATGGTTGAAGGCCAGCTAAGTAATGGATTTTGAATACTTTCTGTGGAAGGACCACTGGGGGATGGCCAGTTTGGGAAAATGTTGAAAGATGAAAGGCAGGTCTCAGTTCAGAAGCTGGGGTGAGGGCATAAGGATGGGAGGCCTCCCATTTCTGCTTGTGCTGGGACTCCTGGGGAAACCTCAGCCCATTTGTGAGGCTGGAGGGGCAGGTGAGCAGCTCCAGAGCACAATCAGAGAGGCCAACAGGACCCTGACATGTCTTAGTTTCTGCTGCAAATGCAGACGAGTACATATTGTGCCTGTTTTGAATTGCCAGAGTATCTAAAATGTTTGAAAAGCCCTTGTTAATAATTGTATTAACTCAAAATAACACACTTGATAATTGCTGAAATTGTAGGTAAACCATATATTTTGGTTATGATTCTGGTACAGTTTGTTCTCCTCAAATTTAAAAGGATGTTATTTTTTCATAAACTTTTGAGAACAACTGAGCACTATGTGAACATAAGAATGAAGGAACTGATTCATAGATTTGGAAGTAATCTTCTGCTGCTCAGGTCTGTTATTGATTTTTTTGTATTCTTAAATATTTACTCTTTTTATCTGGGCTTCTCTGCTGTGTGTGTTGAAGTCCACTGCAGCTGAGTGATTTATGGGGTCCAATGGCTTTGCAAGAGGATCATCACTGGCTGAAGTTTCTGAAAGCTCAGGTTCTTTGGGTCTTTCACTGGGCCAGCCTTTATGAATAATGTAGGCCCTCTCCATTTTTTATATTCCCTAATTTGAAACTCTGTATAATGTTCTCTGAGTCTCATTTCTGAGCAGTCATTTATTTGGGTGACTTGGGACTACAATGACAATCTGTTGGACATTCAAATTACTTTCAGATGAAGTAGTTTTCTTACCTGCTTCAACATTTTATCTCTAAACCTCCCAAATGCAGACTGCAAGTTTTCAAGGTGAGGTGAATAATTTCTGTACAATGTATTTACTCTTGTAACAAATTTCTGTGGGTACAGGCAAGGTAAGGCTTCCCTTTAGAATGCCAGATTAGGTTAAATATTCTAACACATTTTTTCCTGCTCAGAGATGAATGTGAACTGTATATAGCACTTACATGCTTCTCACCCTCAAAATTGGGGGTTTTTGCATCTTAAGGGATATACAAGATTTGCAAAGTGAATTTGATTTAGTTCCTAAATCCTTAAGGCCCGTTTGTGAACTGACATATTTGCAAAGAAAAGCAGGCTGGTGTCAGCACTGGCAGAGACCAGCCACCTTCACTGATGAACATGAGCAGGGTTCTCTGACTTGGTGGTTTCTTCTAATTCAGATTCTAATTATCCTTTAAAGCTCAGCTTTCTTGCAGCAATGAAATTTGGGTTTAAGGTCCATCCTGATCCATCTGTCTGTTTCCACAAATTACAGCCCAAACCAAACTGCAGGTGACCTGCAGCTGGGACAGTAAGAGTCCAGGAACAGAGAGACCCAAGGTGCCAACAGCTCAGGAAGGCACATTGCAGACCCCTGGCATCCACTGTGCTCTAAGGTGTGTTTTAAGCACTGTAAGGCATGGCCTTTAATATAACAAAGTGCAGGTTCCTCTGTAAACTGTCTTGGCAAGACACTGTCACAAGGCCCAGGCACTGTAGACTTTTGTTTTTTATGTACAGTAAAAAGACAAGATAAAACCCCTCAGAGATGAGGCCTTTTGCTCTGTGACTTGCTAATTTCAGTTTCCAGGCATGAGTTAGGAAATGAGTCATATGGTTATTATTTACTCATCAGCTCTGCAGTTTCTGGTGTCTTAATCATTTTGGTTGTAACTGGGAGTGTTACCTTCTTCAAAATAAAGGCTTGAAAGATGAGCAACTAATTGTAGTCTTCACTCCTTTGGTTACAAAACAGCTGCATGTACAGGGCTGGCAGCCATATTAATGCCTAGGATGAGGTACTTTCCTGCAGTGTTTAGAGGGATCTCCCAAGTAATTAGTCTGTAAGGAGATTTAGAAGAGATGCAGACAGTAATACAGGGATCTCCAATTACAAAGCCATAGCCCAAGGCTTTCCAGTGCTCCTGTGCCTGGGTGGACCCCGAGCCCTGCCACCTGCTATGCTTGTGGGGCTCAGAGGTGCCAGAAGATGTCCACAAAAGTGCCCCAAAACTGCCCTCCTGTCCCCAAGGGTTAGATGGCCCCGCTGTGATACATTGATTTCTGTGATTTATTTCTTCCTAAATAAAAGTGGTGAAAAAAGGATTCCACTTTTCCAGTCCTTCATGGCGTCTAATTTTGACGTGGAGTCTCTCTGACTGCATGGCATCCCTTGCAGTCTAGTCCCACTCACATGATAATGGAACAGGAGTTTTGCAGTGGCAGCTCTCTATGAAACATTTTCTGAGCCTGAGTGCACCTGTGGCAGCCACTGATGTGGTGTCTGAATACCTCAAGCACCATTACCACGAGCTCCAACTGCTGCTGCTTGCTTAGACATAGGTTTAAGAAGTGTGGTGTATTTTGGGGCTGTCTGCAGTTTGAAGCGACCCACAACCATGTCTGACTTGCTTGTGTCATCTTCCTTCTTTGTGCAGCAGTTGGGGAGCTCAGTGTCTCGTTGGCTTTTGCTGTCAAATCCGTGTGGTAGAGGCACAGGCCTTCCTGCAGAGATTTCACATTCACCCACAGCTGCTGGTGCTGTAATTGCTCCTTTGCTAACAAGTGCTGTTAGTGCCTTATTTGCTGTCTCTGTCACTGCCAAGGAGCTGTACTAGATGCCACTTATGCTTGGATTACTGCTCTTCTCAGTAATCATTAGACTTTCTCACTGCACATGCTTGTAGGATTCTTCACTTTGCTTCTTTTATGGAAGCACCTACAAGTGCTCCATTGAAATATTAGAGTTGTGGTTTGAATCCCGTATGCAAGTCCATAAAAAGAAGTTGTCCCTGCCCCAGTTAAACAGCTTACAGTGTAAATAAATTTAAAAAAAAAAAAAAAAAAAAAAAAAACACAAAAACACCAACAACAACCCACTGATTGGACAAAGTTAAGCCATTTCAAGCCATTTCAGTACTGCATTTCTGACATTTAGCATCCCTCTCTGAATTGTTGGCAGGATCAAGACTCTCTGAGAGTGTGAGTGCTGGTTCCGGAGAGGCTAAGAAAAAGAGGAACAAATAAATTCATCAGTTATCCAAAGAGTTCCTCTTAACTGCACACAAACCATAACCCAAGTATCACACTGTCATTAAGTCCTATCCACTTACCCACTTCATTAGTTCAGGGATTGTGTTGCTTTTAATCTTCGTGATCTGGGTCATCGCAGGATTCAGGCTGATGTTTGAGTCAGTACGGAGCTTCAGTTTCCTGCTCCTGACACTGTTTTGCAGTGTGTCTGTTCTCACTCAACTGGAGTAAATATGAAGGAAATCAGATTTTTAACCTTGGCTTTTTTTTCTGTAGTAGTCGCATCAGTTAGGTCCTTTCCTTATTTTTTCCCCTAGGTTGTTTAAATGACTGACACGAAATAATCAGGGATCAAGCACCCACCATACTGAGCACTGTGCAGCCCTTTGCTTCCCCAGCTCCCAGAGATAAAAGCTTGAGAGTGTTTGAAGCAAAAATGATTTGTCTTGTCTGGAGCTGCAGATTCGTTCCCTGAGTGTGTTTTACAGCAGCCTCGTACCTACCCCAGCTACAAGGAGTACATCAGTGAAATGCAGGCAGCTTTCCAATGTCCTTCTCACGCTTCCCTTTTGGAAATACAACTGTTTCTGCAGCTGACACAACGGGCAGAGACATCATCTGCAAGTTTACAAGTCCAAAGAGTTGTAGGACTTCTCCCCAGACAGTCAGGCTGTGGCTAACATAGCCAGAGAGTTCTCCATACTAATTTGTAATAGATGAGCCTGGGCTCTCAGACTTCTCATCAAATGGCCAGTGCCAGCTGTGGCAAGAAGACGTGCTCAGAGGTGGTGACTGTCTTTGCTTCAGATGGAAGACTCTCCATTTTTGCCTCCAGCTTGTGACTGCCTCAGAGAAGGAGAGGTTGATGTGTGCACAGGGCTTGAGGGGATGCTGACTCCCTTCAGGAGGCACGGAGGAGTTACTCCAGTAGTGATTTCCTGTTGTCAGTGTTGTAGTGTGTTTTTATACTTTGTAATGGTTTTGGTTTTGGTTTTGTATCCTCTTATTTTTCCCACATGGTTTACCCCTGATTTTACCTCCTCCCTTTATCTGTGTAGTCCCTCTGCTTTGTTGAGATCATCACCAAATCCCCACCCCGGCTCTCTGTCAATCACTCAGCATCCCATCCTCTCTATGTAGAACTTTTGGTCCAGGTCATCGAGTGATTAGTCAGAGGCCATGTGCTGCCCCATACGCTATCCCAAATGTCCAGTCCCTAAGTGTTCATCCCTGAAGTTTCTTTATGGGCCAGCAAAATTATCTACTTTTCGGTTCGCACCTCCCTTTAAATGTAACCTTGGCTCCTCTCCCAGGCAGAAGCCTGGGAGGTGTGGGCGCTCCCTGGAGCTCGGAATAAAACCTTGGATTAGCCCCTGCTAAGAGTCGGCCCTTTCATGCTCTACCGATGCCTCTAGCGTCTCCTCTGCTGCAAGGGTGACCGGCCTAGCTGCCTTCAGTCCCCTTGGGGCAGGGAGAGTGTCCCCCCTCTGTCTGCTGAGTCGGGGCTGGCCGGGGTCCCTGGGGGGCTCCCAGAGAGACGGAGACAGTCAGGAGTAATTATGTCGCTGTTACCGCAGAAGTAGGGTAGATGTACACATGTAGGTACCTTACCCAGATTTGTGGGGTGGCTGTTTGTTTCTGATTCAAATGTCTGATAAATCTGAATGTGCAAGAACCTCAGAGAGAACCAACGTGGGGAAAAACAAGATCTGCACTTAGGGAAACCTCTTTGCAATGGAAAATAGGCTGGTGAGGTAGTCTGGTGGTAAGAAGAAAACTGCCTCTCTCAAACTGTGTTTGTTCCCTACCTTTCTATATGAAAATGCAGGAATAAGCAGGTAACAGTATTGCTTAACTCCCACCTGTCCTGCTGGAATAACCGGGCTCATGCTGGCCTTCTGCTCCAGCTGGTTTGTTAACCCAGCTCACAGGAATAAAGAGGAAGTGAATGTTGTCAGGAAAAATGGAATTTAGATGATCATACACATAGGTTTGATCCGAAAATGTTGCAAGTCAAGCCTGGAATCAAACCTGGGAAGAGGTTTGGCAGCTGCAGCAGCACACAGAAAATTGCAGCAGGGAACGTAAAGGGGGTTCATGATAAAGAGATCTCCAAAGAAAAACCCAGGAGAACTGATAGAGAAAATAGCAAGTTCAAGTAAATGTGAATTTAGTTGGGACTTCTACCTAATTGACACAGAAGTTTTATTAACAAGCATATGATTTTTCTTCTGAGATAGATAGATAGATAGATAGATAGATAGATAGATAGATATACATATAGCCAGTAAAATCTGCACTCTGAATATTAAGTATAAATAAGTATGCACTCTCAGTGTAACTGGACTAAACTGTACCAGTATACTTGCTACTGTGTCAGAAAAGCATTATGCTGCTCTGTGTTAGCATAATTAAAGTAGCAGAACTGGTAAGCATAGATGAATCCTTGAAGACCTTGGAGTGTTGTTTGGAGTCATGTGGAGCTGCTGGCCTCATTTGTATTGCATTGTTTTTTAAAAATGTTTTTCTGTTTTGGTGTTTTACCCAAAAATATTTCCTTATTGCCTTATAATCCCACTGAGAGTACTGTATGTGCTTAACAGCATATGTGGGTTTGTTTCTGAAGGGTTTCTTTTTTAATGTGCCGGGCTGCTGAAGCTTTGAAGAGAAATGCTGAATCACTTTTTTAATGAGGTGTGGAAAGTGAACTGTGGGAATAAGTGGACTTGGCTGGACTGCAACTTCCCTAAATCCCATGGGAGTTTTGAGCGTCTGACAGATGCAAGAGTCCAATGTTAAGAATATGTCAGAAACATGAAGTTCCTGAAGGAAATACTAATCATCATCATATGCATTCTAAACCCTAGCAGCTCCTGAGTTTTTTACCCTGTACAAGCATTTGCCCTGTACCTGCTGCTTCAAAGGAAGTATGCCTGAAGGGAGTAGTTTGTAGCTAGAAGGGAGTAGTACCATTTATGGACAATAAAGTCCATCAATATTATAAGGCATTAAAAATATGCTCTCAAACAATGAGTAATAGTAACATTAATAACCTGTCTCAAATAGTGTAGCTTCAACAAAAATGTATAAATGTATGGGGGAAGATTCTGACCTCCCTCATCCTTTGCCAAAGGCAGAAGCAAGATTCTAAACACCAGGGAGAGGAATAGCAGAGGATTGTCATGCCTCAGCGCTTGGGAAAGATAAGCCAGACTCAGAAGTTACGAGAGGCATTTCTACACACGTCAGTGCAGAGAGGGGACATTTCTCTGAAGCAGCTGAAATATTTTATCTGTTTAGGAGGAGTTATAGCAACAGTAATCAATGATATACTGGCTAAGAAACTTGTGAAGTAATCTGGAGGATTTTAGATGGAGACAAAATATTCCTTGGGGGCCTGGAGAAATATGCACAACCATCTTTCTTTGAAGAGAATGAGAAACAGCTTTTTTTTTCTGTGGTTCAAACAGTGCTAAAAGCAAATGGGCCTTGTCTTTGCTCCAGCTAAAAGGATCTTGCTTCTCTAAGCAGGAATATTTGGATTCTGCCTGGGAGGCTGGCACAGCTTTGCGTGCTCCGTGTGTGCTGAGTGCGCAGCTGGATACCTGCGAAGTGCTGGGTGACCACAGACTTATTTCCATGTATACTACAGCATTCCTGGGGGAGGAGAGGCTCTTAATAAGCCTTTTCATAATGGACGTGTAAGCATGCAAGCTTTATTACCTGCCAGCTCACCAGGAAAGTATGCCATTCCTGCACCAACGGATGTGTAACCAGGGCTGTCTAATTATCCTGTGCTGCCAGAAGCACTGGCTTGCTCTGTCCTTGGGCTTTTCACTGCTATACACAAAGCAGGAGCCTCTTGCTTGCTCCTCTGAATCACTTCTGGTGTTATTGCAGCCGCTGGAGAAAGGCAAGGACATAGCAGGAAAGAGCTGGGCACGCTGCTTTATGAAGAAAATTGAGGAGACGCCGATGTCAGTGGAAATCCTTGACTTAAAAAGTCTGTGCCTGCAGCGTGTATGACACTTGAGATACCCTTTAAAAAAATATTTAAAGGACTTTCTGTGAACATCGTCCATTATAGTAGTTAAATGGCAGGATTTAGACAGAGGGTTTTTCTCTGCCTCCTCTAATGCTTGCAAACTAATGCTCTGAGACAGACCTGCAGTGTTGCCTTTCAGAAGCTGTGCAGAAGAAATCTGATTACAGAAACACTATTAGGAGCTTGAGGAGCAAAAATAAAATACAGCAAAAGAAAGCTGAGGGATTAAGAAGAAAAAGAGAGTATAAACTACAGCCAAACCAAAGCCACAGGAAATGGAGTCTGAATGTAAGAGCAGGCTCTAGACAGAAAGGGATTTGGCAGGAGAGAAATTGTTGCAAAGAGTTGAAAGAAAAATATGAGGCCCAGTCCTGTAAAACAGTGGTCATGATGAATTCTTATCTCTGCAAATGAACCTATTTGCATGACTCTGCTATTATTTTGTAGGTCTAGGATGTCAGAAAAATATCATCTGTTACAAAAGGAAAGGTAACACTGGAAAGGTAACCGGGTAAGAAAAGGGCAATGTATAGGGTAGAGGGATTGCTTGCTTAAAACTCCCTTTGTCTGGGCAGCAAGGATCATATCCACAGAAACAGGTAGTGGCTGTTCTTTACCAGATGGATTGGGTGTTTGTTGGGAAAACAGTGCCTCTGGTTGTGACAAAAAGGGGTACATTTCACATATGCTTATTTGCCAGTTCTTCTGTTTCTGTCAGGGTACTCTTTGTGATGCTGGATTCCTTCCCAGCCTCCTGTAGATTTTGGAAAGTCTCCCAGTCAGCTGCCATGTAGAAGGCTTTGAACTTAAAATGAAAACAGCCAAAATGCACCCAGAGCTGGGTGGAGCCTTCCAATCCTTGTTCCATTTCTTTCTTCCTCATTGGGACCACCAGGAAGGTGTCAGGTATCATCCTGGGACTAGCACTGTTGGCAGTGAGGAAGAGTGGGGATTGCAGCACAAGGTGAAAACTTTTGAAGATAGAGGCTTGGATGTTTAATTGTAGGCCAGTGCCTGATTAGTTTTCAGGATGAAATTAAATCTCTCTGTGGAAAGGGAGGCTCTTGCCCACAACTTGGGTCCAGCTGTGCAGGGTCTGTTGAAGGGACATCTATTTCAGAGCCATAAGAGTGTGTGTAAAGGCTGAAAAGATACTTCTCTTACTGTGGAAAAACAGGTATCATTAGAAAATTTTTGTAGAGAAATCAGTAAACTACCTTCCTTTCAAGGAACAGACACACTGCTGAAAAACATGCCATTTATGCATCAACTGCCCTCTGACAATAAATGTGTCTGAGGTCAGGAGAAACAGAACTGCAAACTATGTAGCTGATAAGGACAAGCAATTAATTTAGCTGAGATGTGCAGTTGGTAGGTCTTACACCAGTGGAAGTTGTGTACAGTAAAAGCTGGCTCATAAAACAAACATAACTCTGGGCAGCTGCTTGGTAAAGTAGCTTCATTCCCTTTGGAAGCAGTCATGGCACTGATACATAACATATTTTATTTGTTGATATGTCTGATATTTGCATACAGGGTCTGAACTGGAAAGACAAAGAGGTACACTGAGATATGATTAATACTGCCCTCCATATCCTTGATACAACAGAGCTTTGTTTACTTCTCATAGTACATTTGAGATGCCATTCTCACCAACCTGAGGAGCTCCAGCAAGTTGTTGATATGAGTGAGAGAGCACAACAACTCTCTTTCTTCACTTCCTTCCTTCCACTCTTGCATAAAGCTGTGGTTGCCAGCACAGGAATAAAAATAATGCACACTTATTTTTGGTCCTCCTTTTTAAAGACTTTATTAGGCTTTTTGCCTGATGCAACAGAATTAGGCTTCAGTTCACTGCAGGGACCCTCACGGTTGCAGTAGGTGGTGCCAAGTGCTGCACCTCCCAAGGGGAGGCGTAGCCAGTCCACGTGTACCTCTCTCAGCTTGCCTTGGGATGGAGGCTAGAAGAGTGATATAAAAAAATCTCCAACCATCTTACAGGGATTTCTTGCAGCTTCAAAAGTGGCTGGTCTGTGGTAAAGGATATCTCACTTAGGAGGGGTTTGAGCCACACAGGAAATTCAGACATCACAGGGATGAGCACTCCATTGTTGTTGGGTTTGTGGAATTTAAATATCCAAGATAAGAGCTTTGTTCCTCTACAAAATACAGGGAGGGGAAGCAGGGAGGGGATTTTACACAAACACAGCTACCCTCTTTTTTTTTCCTCCAGTGCATTTCAAAAAATCTTTTAGTTTTGTTTAAAAATCAGGTTGTCTGTGCTAGTCAGAAAAATGCCTTGTTACTAGAATTCTATCACTTGCTAGATACAGATATCTTGCATTGAGATAATGGGCTAATTTACTGATTTTTAAGAATTCATCCTTCAGAATATATCGTTTACTGATCCAAGCCTAACTTAAGGACATATGCTCTAATCTGTCTTTTATTTCAATACTGTTGAAAGGTTTAAGATTTGTTGAGTATCAATATGTTCAATTTCAATACTGTTGAAGGATTTTTGTTGTAGATTTTAGACTTGAAATATTATGTTGCTTTCCTTGATTACACTTGTCCAGGTATCTGTGTGAGGAAAGTATATTGCTTGGCTTGGCCAATCCCAGTTTGTTGTCCTCTTTGTATCTCCTGTCAGTTCATAGATGTTCCTAAAAAAGCAGACACACTCCTGGCCAGGTGGTGCAGAATTAAGGTGACAAACACAAAGCTATTCAGAAGATTCTTGGATTAATCTCTTCCTGTGCATCTTGAGGATACATTTCACTCCATATCCTTTAGGAAATACTAAGTGTTCTATTTCAGCCACCCAGGCTGAAGTAGAACACTTCGCCAGCCTCAAACCGTAACAAGAAGCAATTTTGGCACAGTTCAGAGACGCTAAAGCAACTTGGGAAAGGAATATCACCTTCAGTAAAGTAATCAAATTCAGCAGATTACCTGGGATTTATTTTTTTCCTACTGAAGTGTCCTCTGCTTGTCACTTAGATACTGTACAGTATCCAGGAGGAGAAAAACCTCTCCACTGAAGAGATCTCTGAAATACAACAGAAGAGAAGATAATTCACTGAGAGCAGTCATGGACAGAAGCTGCAATGCAGTACTCTGTTTTACTGGTATTTAACTTCCTGTAATGTGTGTGGGCCAGGCCCTGGTGACTGTAGGGACATCCTCTGCTGCACCAACTGGGAATTGTTTGAGTCAGCAGCATTGATTACGCTTTATGTAAACACAGTAATATCACCTAACATGTCATGAGGGAGAGGATGATTTATTGATGGTAGTGATGCAACAGGAATATTTTGGTGCCACCAACCAGAGAGGAGAGCCAGACTGCTGCTGCCTCTGGACAGATGTGTCAAAAGTGCCCTTTGCTTTCCCAGCACATCTGCTCAGGAGAGAACCATCTCGCTATAGGGCAGCTAATCTCACTCTCTCAAGGCTTTGTCTTAAAAACAAGTGTTAATCACATGAGAGGTTTGCATACTTGGGTTGGAAAAAGTGCATAATTCAGGACTTTCTAAAGCATGCAGTGTATCTCTTTCAAACTACAAAACATTTGTAAGATCAGTGGTCAGGGATTTATGAAATTATTTATTGTGTCAATGACCATTTAGATACTTCATATCAATGGATTATTCTTCTCTGTTACAGGGGGAAGATTTGTTTTTACCCATGGCCAAAACCTGAAGTCATTATTAATTTTATTACTTAGTCAAAATTCTTATTAAAGGCTTAAGCATTTGGCTTAAGGCTCAGTATTTCAAAGGAGAATGTATTTAGAATAGAAAACAGAAGGAAGATCTTTGTAAACATCCGGATGTGTCTTTAAATTCATTCAACTGACAAATTAAATCTTTTGCAATGCAAGCAGAGAACGTTAATTCAGACATAATTCCCACCCTTCTTCCCTGCCAAGAGATGGATCTGTTTACTCCTTGTGGAGATAACTTTGTTTATGCTCTCCCAAGATAGCCTTAGCCTCTCCCCTCATACCACCTTCGTCAGATGTGAGCCCTGCTAGCCTGCTTTACAGACCTGTGTGATGCTTATCACCTTGGCACCCAAAGGATCTCAAATAGCCTCTAAGAAGAGAAAACTCCAGCGACAGAGGCTCTCGATTGTGCTGTCAGTGAACAAGTGATGTGGTCACTGAGGAAGCCTAAAATGAAAATAAACAGAGTACAGATTTCAGATTGGCCCGAGGGCCCCTAGAGGAAGATTGGAGGAGCACAGTGCAAACCCATCAGCAAGCATTGCTGGTATGTACTGGGCATGCATATTCCCTCCTAAATCAGTTAGAGAAGTTGTATCTGTACAAATACAGGGTACCAGCAGATTCTGCAGGCATGTGTTCAAGTCTGATTAGATACTTCTAAAATATGGAAGTGGCTTACCTGTAATAGATTATATGTTCATCAGTCAATTAGATTTGATAATTCCTTAGGGCAGGAATTGTCTTTGTTGTGGTACATATATGGATGACAATTTAAAATTTAGTAATGTGTGGTAGGAGATCTAGAAATGACTGTAATTTGCTGTGTTTTCTGAAGTCTTAAAACTTCTGCAAACTGAGACTACAGTAGCTCTACATTTGTAGAGTTGTGAGCTATTGGATTTGAGAGATCAATTTTCAGTGTTTTCTCATGTAAATTACACCACCTGCCATCCTAAAAACACATTTTCCCTCTCTGTCCATATATCAAGGCGTAAAAAAGACATTTTCCTCTAAATTCTCAAAATTTAATTAATGAACAGGTATGGTTTAGGAAGGAGTGACCTAAATTTCACTTAGTCCAGTTTCTTGATAACAAAAACAGAGAATGGTTTTCTTCAGTATCCAAACCAGCATGAGGATGAAGCACCTTCATTTGGTGCAGTTTTAATATTTTGAATTCACACCATCCAACATGATCTATCATGTGATTGCTCAGAATGCTATTTTATTATTCCACGGTGTATTCCCCCTATTCCAAACATCATTACCTGAACTGACACTCTTGGATGTTCAACCAGTGATAAATGTGTATAAATACTAATTTAACCTCAACTGCAGATGAATCTGAGCAGATCTCAAACACTAGTGCACAGATGTGAGGCAGATCCATCATTCAAATAAAATGTGTGTTTGTTAGGTAACCTCCTACTCAGGACCTTGTAAAAGCCATTAGCTGTGTTCAGATGAGAATTTTTGCCTCTCTCATATTCACCAAACAGTTGTTATACATATGGACAGTTGATTTACCCACAATTTATTAACCTGGACAACACTCGCATATTTCAGGTATTCCAAAATAAGTCTTTTCTTTGTGATCTGGGAAAAACAGGTAGCAGAGATTAATGGTCTTCAATACACAATTGCCATTTGTAATATGCACCACACATGGAACATTTAGTGTCCTTTTACTCCCTCTTGTAAGTTGCAAGGGCGAGTGCTCGGGGCTGTTGAAGTGTCAGATATTTTTATTTATTTATTTATTTATTTATTTAATTTATAACTGGCTGTGATGCATAATTCTGTCTCTTTGTGCATCTATTAGCACAGCCTCTCACTGCTAGTTTTTTGGCAAGTGATTATGCATATTTTCAACATCCAGCTACACGAAAGGGATTTTCCCACTGGAGCCAAGATGAGCCTTTTGGGAGCAGGGCATGCTCCTCTGGGGCTGCCCAGTGGCCGTGTGGAGATGCCGGGCTGGCAGCTTGGCATGCCTGGGAGAGCAGTGCCAGCAGCAAGCGGGTGACCTCTGGATGCAGTAAAGGCAGCCAAGATCAGCACTCTGCCACCTCATTTGGGTCCGTGGCAGAGTCACAGGCAGAGATCCTGTAGCTCCCAAGCGTGCTGTGCCTGGCCCTGTGCTGAGTCCGTGGTGGTGCCCAAAGGAGCAGCCTGTGCAGCACCCCCAGCCCGGCTCGGAGCACACACATTCAGTGTGCTCGGTCACTGCCTCTACTGAGGGGCTTTTGCCAGCTTGGAGGAGAGATAAAAAGTGAATTTGGTTTCTAGAGCAGCCTGTAGGTCACCTGTAATAGGTCACCCTTAACAAACAGCGTTGACACGGAGCTGGAACAGGGGCAAGTGAATGAAACTTAGCTCTCTCCTATTTGAGCAATGGAATTTATTCCCAGCTCTGACCTTGTGCAAACTCTGTTACCATATTTATCGCATGGAAAGAATGACCACAGCCTCTGCCAGCACTGTGGGCAGAAGGTCTCCAGCCAGGTCCTGGACACTGAGGAGCCAAATGACCCATGGTGGTGCTGGGAGATGGAGGAAGGAGGGATGTCCTCTGCTCTCCCACCTGCATCTGGAGATGCTGAACCCAAATGGCACATGGGGCTGTGCAGGGCCTTAGGCATTGCTGCTCCCCAGGCTTTCCCTCCTCTCTCCCTGGGTGTCTCTGGGGGCAGGAGGGCAGTGCCCCGACCTTTGCCTCCAAAAAGGGGGAGGAGAGCTGGCCCAAGGGCCTCTCTCTGCAGCTGAAGGTGGCACAGGACTGTGGTTGTGACCTTCCTTTCACCCTGACACTTGAGCTCAGCTGCTGCATCTCTGAGGCACGGGTTTGCAACAAGAGATGCTGTGCTCACCCTTCCAGCATCTCAGGAGGCCTGAAGAGAGGGGGATTCCTGCATTGCTGGGAACTCTCCATATGTGGAGACGTGAGGTTTGACTCCATATTCTTAGAAGGCTGGTTTATTATATTATGATATATATTATATTAAAATACTACCTTAAAACTATACTAAAAGAATAGAGAGAAAAGATCATCAGAAGGCTTGAAAGAACAAGAATAGAATGCATAACAAAATCTTGTGACTGCTCACAGCCTCGACACGGGTGGCTATGATTGGTCATCAATTGAAAACAATACACATGGACCAATGGAAGATGCACCTGTTGCATTCCACAGCAGCAGATTGTTATTGTTTGCATTTCTTTCCTGAGGATCCTCAGGAGAAAAATCCTGGCAAAAGGATTTTTCAGAAAATATCATAGCTACACTGCATGAAAAAAAAATATTCCCTTTGAATCCCCTGTGTTGTCAGGGGCTACTTTGCTACTTATACAGAAACTGCCCATCCTGCGCTCCCTTCTCTTCTGGGAATGTAGTTTACCAGAAACAGTGACTGACTTCCCTGAGCATACAGGAAGCATCCTGCTAAAAAAAGAAGGCACATCATGTGAACAGAGATAAACTTCCCACAAGGTGTAATTTTTGCCCATTTATTACTTTTAAATGTAAATGCATCATGGCAAAAAGATAAAGAGGAAGTATAAGAGTGTGGGGGAGAACTCTTTGAGCTCTTGGGACCTGTCTGTTTTGCATTCAGCTGTCCTGAGCCTGGAGAGACATTTGTGCTAAAGGTTATTTCAAAGTAGCTCAAAGGGGAGGCTTATTCTTACTGAGGATTTTTGTTAATCAGCTGTGACGCACCTCAAATCATTCACCTCTTGGGGCTTTATCTGAAATAAGTCCATGTTTTTCCAAGTCGCTGCAGTGGAGGAGGGAAACCTGCTTTGGTCCAAGGGTAGATTCTGGTAAATAGCACTGAGACTAAAAGCCAAGCCCAAGGTGCAGGCTCAGCAGTGCAGCCCCAGGGACCCTGCTGGAGCCAGGCAGCCTCCTGGGAACAGGACACAGGTCTTGCTGTGGACAAGAGCTGTGGAGAGGGATTCCCTGGCCCAAGATTGCTTTTTTGGGTGGCTTATGGCATCACTGCAACAACATGCAAAGAGTGAGGAGGGCTTTTTACTGGTTAAATACTTACTCATTTGGACCATATGACATTTTCTGGAGGCTTCAGCAAACTGAACCAGTATAATAAAATGTCCACCATAAAGAAATTGTCCTGTGAAGCAAATTCCTTTTATTGCTTTAGGATATTAATTTAAATATTATTTCACAGCCCTACTGTAGTGATCCTTTCCTAGGTTTTCCCACCCTTTTCCACAATGAGATGCCAGAAAGAAGGAGAGTTCACCATGAAGCCTTTTTTTTTCCCCAGCTGTGAGCCAGAAAGCCTGTAATTACATTAGCTCTGTGGATTTGGGGGGGGGGGGGCAATGTGCTTTCTCCTCATTCCACCAGTTACCCTGGAGCTGTAAAGTGCATCTCCATAGATGTCCTTCCACGCAATGATTTTAAAACGCTTTGCAGTGGGAGATGCCAACAGCATCAGATGAAATAGAGAGGAATAGCTTTACAAAGGAAGAGAAACAAAGAGAAAAATGTCAAACAACCTGCAGAGAGCTTGCTGCCAGCACAAACAGGGTTCAGCTCCAGCCTCTTGTCCTGTGGGCATCCCCAGGGGTATGGCCACCCTGCTGCCCTGGCTCGTCAGGGTGTGCCTGGCATGAAACAGCACATAGAACTTGTGCTGGGGGATCTAATGACTCATCTGCAGCCTTGTTAAGCAAAACCCACTATCTGTGATAATGCAGTTGATAGCTTCCTGCTATACACTATAGATACAGAAATGTAAGAGACTAACAAATTGCAGCCATGGTAGAGCAAATTTTTGTTGTGTGTTAAGGCTTGGTGAGCGAGGCTTTCCTTTTCTGTGGCTGTTTCAGTCTTGTTTCAAGGTGGGGCTGGGTGCTACTGCAAATTTCACTTCCTTGCCATCCGCTTGCATCATGATTGTGTCAAAACTGCCCAGAGAAAGTAGAAGTGCAGCTGAGATGCAGCTGAGATACAGCTGAGCAAGATTAAACTGCTCTTTTTGTTTGCTCTGTTTATCCTTTCCCTCACCAGTGCATTTCCCTGCATTCCTCTGGTGCACTTTAGAACAAATAAGCCTTTTGAAATTATTCTTCTAGCACACAGAGAAACCACCTCAGGCAGTCATCAAAAACCCAGGCACAATTTAAGTGAGGCATACTGGCAAGAAAGAACAAAGGTGAAGCTTTTTGCCCTGAAAAAGTGTGAAGCTGACCGTTGCAGTGTGATGCAGAGGAGATTTTGTTAGGAAACACACACAAATATGGTAATGTAAAATATCACAGAAGATATTCACAATTCTACTGTCAGCACTTTCTTGCTAATGATGGTTTGAAGCCTAAATTGGACAAGAATTACATGTGATTATTTATCTACTGCTTTTTTGTCTATCCGTAGGCTTAATAAAGTATTGACTTCATCACTCTTCTTGATATGAGTTCCCCTCTCCATAGTGTGGCACTTCCACTTGCCCCATGTCCTGGCCCTTCAAAAGATTCGTAAGAAGTTCTGTAGGTCTCTCATATTTAAAGATTAATATTGACTGCATAAAAATACATTGGTACTTAAGAGTTGAGCTGGGAAAGTATGATTCTAAGGTGTCATTATTTTGCCATGGATGGGATGCTGCAGAATCTTACATATGAATGTTTGATTTAGCACAGCATGACTTCAGTGTGGAATATGAGCCATGTGCAAGCACACAGCACAGGGCACTGAGAAAGCAGACAGTGTTTGCATGCATTGATCTGTCTGATGATTTGATAAATCCGTAGGTTCTGCCTTTAAAATAGCATAGGGGAGTTTCAGAGGCTAAAATTTGAAGATGCTAGTCTTTCCCTAAGTGAGATTTTTGTTCTCATTAACTCAAGCTTCATAGTTTCCTGTGGTGAAAAAGTTTCCAGTTTGATGACGACAATGCCCAGACTGGATGCCAGGCCAGGAAGGCAGGTGACAGCAGTGGGAAGCCAGCTACAGTTACACTGGGAGCTGCCACCAGTGATACCTGGGATACAAAGACCCTATGAGGAAATGATATCCCTGTGTGCTGGAACCTGCTTGGAAGTAAGTGTAGGGAAAATAAACAGCTTTGGTCGTGCCAGGTTTAGTTGGGACTGCTTCCCCTTTCAACAGCTATTCAAATGCCACTCCATTTTTAACATTCAAAATATTTTTACAGCACAGTTTTGGCATGCATTTTCATACCATAGTTTAGAAGGGCTAAGCTAAGGTTTTGCTTTTACTTTTTAGAATGAAACCAGAGGTATAATGCAGCAGCCTCTTCAGCCAAGACCCTGCCAATGAATGTGATTTACATTGTAGTGGGATAGAGAGTGAGTATCAATTAGAATCTAACACCTGAAATACAGTGAGCAACACCTTCCCTTAGCGTGAACAAGCAGAGCTGTGATGTCAGTGGAGCCTGACTGATTTATATCTGTGGGAGTCTGGCCCTTTGCCTGCATAACTCCTACTGGCCATGGCTGACAGGTCCCAAAACAGCCTCCTTTTCTGCTTCTTTCCTCTGGCTGCCATGTGGTGCTCAGAGGATATGTCTTGTAGAATCAGAGACAGCACATCAGGGGAATGTTTTCTTCTTCTGCCTTACCCTGATCCCAGCAGGTGACCTTGGCATCAAAAATCACCCATCTCTGCAGGTATGTGCAGGGCCAGATCCTCAGTGTGGATCCCTACACTTAACCCCTGCTCTGTTTAGTGAGTCAAGCTTTATGTTGAAATGTTCACTGTGCCAGAGGTCCTTGGAAGACAAACTCCTTCAAACATTGCTACAGAGCCTGCCTGGAAGCTCAGGCAATGGAGGCTCCTCAAGGGTTCAGGCACTCCTGAGGGTGAGTGGGAAGCTGGAACCAAAAGCTCCGATGTCTGACTTTGTCACGTCCTGCCCACATTGCAGTGGCTGATGCTCCCCTACTTTGCTCAGTGGTAGAGCTCCCATTTTGTTGTTTTATTTTTATTAGTTCACCAGGGTATAATGTGAAGCAGGCGTGATTTGGGTTGTGAGCTGCCAGCAAGCTGTCAGTCAGCTGCAATGGATGTGCTGTGCCTTGGTCTCTGTCAGCTGATCCTGAAGGCTCCTGAAACTGAAATAGTTTATTGAGGTGGTATCTCTGCACCCCGACCCAGACCACAAGACTCTGTTCTGGTGTTGACAAGAACAATGTACCACAGTGAATTATGGTAAACCCTTTCACCTGGTCAATGTGAGATTGAATTAATCTTGCTGTGGGAGTCGGGGCTCACAGCACCCGAGTGTGGCTAAGCAATGGAAAAACTCAGATGTCAGAGAGAGAAGGGGCTTTTCTACTGAGGATAAATCATCAGCAGGGTTATAGCCTGTTTGGTAAATAGGTTGAGAAGCTGAAGAAAAGCTGAAATACCACTAAACAACCAGAGGTGTTCAGGAAACCACTGTGTGCTACAGCTTTGTAAAATCGAATAGCTGCCCTGTTTTGACCCAGACGTGGTTAATCTTCAGCTGCAGATGAGACACTTTGTTTGTAGCAGGCAAAGGCAGCCTGCAAGGGGCTTCAGTTAGATGTAGAACCCCTACTGTCAACAAGAATAATCCTTGATTACTAAGAGCTGAAGTCCTTGCCAGGAAGAACACATCTCCAAGTTTACACTCTTATGATCAGAAGGATAATCTATCAATAATCCATTTTTTATAAGGAAGAAGAACTGGAAAAGCTGTTTGTGAGCAGCTGAGACTGCATTTTGTTGGTTGCCAGTGCTGAAAGGATGTATTATCACAGTCCTGGGCACTTAATCATTGAGTGGAGTACACAAAAATAGCCAGGAAAGTTGCAGGCTGTGCTGAATGGGTTGAAAGGTTGTGGGAACATGTTCTGGCACACCCTTGTGCTGTGGTGAGATACACGACAAGGGGGCAGGGGAGAGAGCATTTCAGCAGGCCTGAGCAAAGGGGATATACTCTTGTTTCCATATAAACCCTTTTCTCTCTTTCAGCATCATTTTGCTTCCTGGAGCAGAAATAATTTCCATTAGTCATTCAGGGTAACATGTTTCTAATGCATACAATGTGGAGATGTCTTAGCAGCAAATCTAGGGTCCAGTTCAAATGCTGGGAAAAAGCTTTAGTATATTACACAATAAAATATTTGTAAACACAGATGACTTGAGTTTAAGAGGAACTTTGGTCATCTGGAAAATAAACCAACACAAAATTACAACACGACAATAAATGAGCCAAGTAGGGAACCTGCCTGTGACTCTTAAAAAACCACCACAATTGCAAGAAAAACCCAAGGCCATTGTTGGAGCAGCAGGTACCCCAAGGAAAATAGGATTAAGAAACATTTGGCTGGCTACCTGTGGTACATATTAAGAAACAGCCCATAAACCCCAGTCATTGTACCACAGTTAATATCAAGTTAGCTGCCTTGCTGCCAAACCAGCCAAGGCATGAATACTAATGCTGCCCTCAGCTGCCACAGAAATTGTCTCTTTGCATAAGAGGAGTGAAGACCTTTTGTCCTTAACTTGCTTGTGCCAGGACTAAGCCAGGAGCTCCAGCTGCATCTGCAATCAGACAGGCTCTGCGTAGCAGCATTGAACTCGCACCATTGTATTTAAAACTCACTCTTCTCCGCCTCCCAGGGAGAAGATGAGAGGCAGGCTGCACGCACGCCCTGTGGTAAGGGTGGCCCAAGGTGGTGTCCCTGCTGGGTACACAGCAAGCCCATAAAAGCACGGCCAGAAGATGGCTTTTTGAGCTCATCAGCTGTGTGAGCACAGTAGGGGACCCAGCGGGGCTCTCTGGGGCAGCAGCGGGGACAGCAGCGGGTGGCGGCTGCGGGGCTGTGCCCGCAGAGGTGGAGGCGCAGGGATGCAGGCACAGCCTCACAGACCCTCTGGGGCCAGGAGCGGGAATATCCGCGGTTCATGGGGCGCATGCAGCGGGAAAACAGAGCAGCACGGCTTTGTACAAACCCATAGGCAGTGCAGTTCTTTCTCGCTCGGCAGAGCGGCGAGGAGGGCTCTGCCACCACGAAGCGGGAGCAGCAGCAGGGGTCCCTTCAGCCCTGGATGGGCAGAAACACATCTGCAGCCAAACCATAAGCTGTGTGACTCAAAACCAGAGCCCTTCTCTGTGTCATGCTTTCTAACGGGTACAGCTGGGGGTGCCGAGATGAGGAAGTTAAGAAATTAATTTTCATTGACAGTTTTTTTCCTGCTGCCTTCATGCTTGAGAATATCCTTACTTTAATGTTGTACCACTCCCCCAGCACTCTCGCATTACTTTCTTCAAGAGTCACCTCCGTAGTGGAGTTACTGTAGGGCTGTTTGAATAGCTGTTCTTTCAGAATAGCTGTTTCTGAGCAACCCAGTGCAAAACCTGAAACTTATTCAGGCTTATTCTGAAACAAGAAAACCTCATTCCGATGGATCTCCATACTGTGTCATCTCAAAACTGACCTATTTTCAGGAGTTGATTGGGTTAAATCAAAACAGGTGGAAGAAGAGTGTCCACAAAGAGAAGAATCAGGAACAGCCTGCAAATTCACACCCTCTCTTAAGCAGAATGAATTCGCAAGCATGGACAACTGTCCCATTGCACAGAAGGAAAAAAATAGGAGTATATAGATGTGAGTCTGATACAAAGGTGCAGCATGGGCCTCCCAGGCCCTGCTCTTTCTTCTAAGCATCTAACTGGATGAGTATTAGTTTCTCCAGACACTTGCCTGTCTTATGCAATGAACTTTGTTCTTTCACACTTACAGTGATTATTTTCCCCCTACTAACTTGTGCAAACATCAGCTTTCTCTTTATCACTCTTCCAGTCCTGCTTCTTCAAACAACTGGATGTGTACAAACAGCCAATTCCTTATGATGTAACAGTTCCAATTTTCATATAATTGCCTCGCTGTCAGCTACCAGCAGCAAATCAGTCCATTCAAGCAAACAAGAACTCATTGCAGTTATGTCAGTCACAGGTTGTTTTCAAGAATCCAAGGGATCTCTTGATCTCAGTATACAAACTGTCACTTCCTCTGTCAGTGAATCTATGAAAATCAGCAGAACAAAAATAATGGTGACACTGAATAATTCACTAATACACTCTGGCCGTATCTGCTAAACTCCTGTCAACACAGCCTACCTTGCTGTTGCTGGAGCTGGCTTTACAGTCAGACTATCAGTAGTCTGGTTTTTGGATACTTAACACCTCTGGCAAGAACGGGAATAGGAGAATAAACTGGTATTTTTTTCATAATGATGTTACAACTAGAGGGATAAAACCACAACCAAAACAATTTGTCACAGTTATAGGCACGTGGATGTAAGAATTATCAGCTCTCCTAGGTCAGCCTTGTCTTTGCTGCTTGGGTTTGGGTCCATCTCCTCCTCTGCCTCACTCATAATACAACATGAGAGCACACTTATGAGGCAACCAGGGAGTTACATAATTTATGACCCAAACGAAAAAATCCAGGGATGGCACAGAAGTGGGTGGTTGAAGATGCTTTGCCAAAAGATTCAGTCATTCTTCAGACAAGAGAAGTAAACCACAAATCTGAGTGAAGTAAAGACAGAGAGTGGCTTTGGTGTTAATGTAAGTGGAGCTACTACTGTGGCTCTTTAATGTGAAGGAATGAAGCACTCCAATGGCTGTTTTGGGTTTTGTATGTAGAATCTCTTTAGCTCATGAAAGAAGAGAACAAGGTGGATGTCCTATGTTTGGGCTTTCTACAAACAGGATAGAAGATCTAATATAGTATAAATGTCTATAACCCAGACTAAAAAGTGAGTAACCTGAGCCAACAGCCAAAGGACAAAGCTAAACAAATTCAATGTCAGTCTTTTCACAGTATCTGAACTCTAGAACAATTTATGTACAACTGTAGTGGACCTGAAATCATGCAAAGCATTTAAATCAAAACTGAACAACGTCAAAAATAAGAACTGTTGTAGACTCAACAGAGTTAAAAATACTATATGGAAAAATTAAGATGGGGTATTCAGACTTCATTACACATAATGCTTTCTGATCTTGGAGTCTTTGTCTAGGTGCACAAGACTGGAGTAATGTGTCTTCCTGCTGTACTTCTAGTCCCTGGAGTTTTTCCATAAAGCACCAATGAAGATGGAAAGTTAGTTATTCTGATTAGAAAAATATGGAACTCAGAATGAGGCTTAAAATTTAAAGGTTATCTTCAATTGCAAATTTGCTTTTTTTCTTCTGGGTTCATGCTGTCCTCATATCAACAATGCATTATTCTATAAAACAACTGTCATGAAATGTTTGAGTAATTTTAGAAGAAATTACATATCAACTCTTTCATGTTTGCTTTCCCCTCAACCCATGCTTTGCATTGTATTTGGCATTTTATGGAGTGCAGATGAAGACCAGTTCATTATGGGTAAAGCTGCTCTTTGAAGGACAACACATTTATTTCTTGTAGCCTGAGCCATACATAACTCAGAGGGAAAAATGAGAACCAGCAGGAGTAGTGTAGTTTGAACAGCTTTAGTAGCAGTTTGAACAGATTTAGTAACATAAACTGACAACCTATACGTGCCTGTCAACAATACATAGCAGAGCTGAGTCTGTCCTTGGACCAGAACAGTTGCCATGTAGAAAATACTTTGTTTATGAAAAACCACAACCCTAACGAGAACCACGATCCTCTCAGAACGAGACCATGAGTAAGTATTGTGTAGATTTTACACACTCAATTCACTTCAACTGAAACAGCTTTAACAATGGGAAGACTAAAACCTCGACTCTGAAGGTCTGACAACAAATTGTGCAATCCTGGTGCATTGTTGTTGGCATTGTTAAGTCTGGTCTTGATACCCTGGTGTCAACGTTCCTCAGGTGTAAGCGCCACACGCTGTTTCAGTCATTCTGTGGCTTTCTGGTGAAGTATGTGCAGATCTTCCTCATGGAAACTGAAGTAGCTGCAGCCTAGCAAGAAAGAAAAGCAAAACTAGTACAAAACATTTTTAGGTGAACAGCTCATATGTTGCAGGGATCTCAAAAGTTTCCCCTCCATCATTGCCCCAGTTTGCTCAGCTTCCCAACTAAGAGAGTAAATGAAAGGTTCTTTACTACAATCTGTCTCACAGGTAAGAGGCTCACTATCTACAATACTGTCTAAATCCTAGGGTTGTCCCACTGCCATGAGAAATGCACTCCAGCTGCAGTTTCAGCTTCCCTACAGCAGGTAAGAGAGCCGCAGATTTCCAAGACACAGCAAATTCAATGAATGCTGTTGGGTATCCTGGCATCTCCTCAGCATATGAGAACAAGACAGGAGCATCCCAAAATCTGAACCAGAGCACACTGGGCAGGAAAGGTAATTGTTCTATAGTAATCTCTCTCCAGGGAAAATATCTCTGTCTTGTGTTTAAACACATACAGCATAAAGCACAAGTAGTCACAAGTAGTTGTAGGTTTCCTATAACCAAGCTTTCTTGGTACAACTACAACATGAAGGGTCCAGCTGCTATGAATAATTTCAGGACCAGTGGTTTGCCCAGGTTGTATCTGGCGGAAGTGCTGGAAGGGATAAAATCAGGTAAGAAATTAGATAAGCCTCAGTGATGGCAACAACTTTTAGCATCAGATATTCAAGAGTACAACTAAAATTGGATGACTGAAAATTTACCTAACATTTACTGAAATGAGACTCAGTCAAAGACACTGGAGGACTTGGGAGTTGCAGGTATAAGTCAAGTTTGGTTTGTTTTAAAAATGTAAATGTAATATCCTAGTAAAGCCCTCATACCAATGTTTTTAGCTGCTTTATAAGCTTAACTTTAATTTCAGATCCTAGGATGAGCTCTGTCCCAGCCTTCCTGTACACCAAAATTAGGATGATGTAGGTCAAATCCTGCCCTCTCACTCTTGCACACTTCTTGCTTTCTTCTAGTTTTCCATTGAAGGAACTGAAGGCATTATTTAATGCCCCACAGTTTTAACATGGGTAACAAATTCTTTTACTACCTGAGCTGGAAGAGAACTTAGCTTTTTCTTCCAATGTTTAAGTGGATTTCCAGTAACATAAACAGGCAGATGTGATGGTGAACATATAAACAGGAGATCTGCCAGGAAAGCTGTTGGCAATATTGTGCCTCTCAGAGCAGAGCTCTACTTAAGATGGCTACATCCTTCAAACATCCAGCTGGGAGCTGCAAGGATCTCTGAGCTCCTGTGTAGCTTAAATCCCTTGAAAATGAAGGACACACCATAAAAATTCTGTTTCTGCGTGGACAGGATTAGCAGATAACAGCATTAATGTATCCAGCTTATTTAGGCCAGAAATCATCCCTTTTGTCCATAGTCAAAGGGATCAGATAATTCTTTGTGTCTGAGCAGGAGGGAACAAACAAAGGGAGAGGGGCAGCTAGGGAGAACTTATTTCAGTTGTTGGCTGCCCTACTTACAGTTTTCGGTGAAGTGGCCACTGCCACAGAGTCCTTTCTTTTGGTACCAGGACTGCAGGATGACAGGGGTCTGTCTGATGTGCTCTGGCTGCCAGCTGTGCCAGTCTGTAACTTCTCTCCCAGAGCGGACAACCAATTTTTTCTTTCAGGAGAACTGTTCTCTTTATCTACTACTTCAGGGTCTTTCCCACGTGGAGATCTGAAAAGATCAGGGGAAGTTTGAGTGTCTGATGGATTAGTAGGGGTTCCAGAAAGGGACGGCTCTTTTGGGCTGTGGCTGGAGCCTTCATGGTCATTACACAAGTCAGCCAGGCTGAGAGCGTCTTCATCAGAAACTTTTTGGTCTGGAACCAAGTGACATAAATTCAGCTTGGATTTCTTAGCTGCATGGTCCAGCTCAGTCACGCAGCTACAGTCCTGCAGACACTTCTGCCCTGCATCAGCCTCCTTGCTGCAGTCAAGCCTTCTCTTGGCACACTTTTCAGATTGTGGGACTTGAGGAGGGCAAGCAGCTTCCAGGAGACCCTGGGTGACTTGAGTGACTTCTGCCAGGGCTTTTCTAGGAGAAGGAGCCTTTTTCTCCACTTCTGGAGGAGAAGAGCACGGAGTCTTTGTAACCCAGTGTTTGATGGACATTTTGGAGGAAGGGATCAGCTTGGGGGATGCAGAGGGGCTGGTTCCAGGTGGCTTGGCTGGGGTGGAGGCTCTGCTGGTCGGCGTTTTGAGAGCGGCAGTCGGCGTGTTGGTGAGCAGTGGACGGTCTCCAGAGTGAGTGGGAGAACAGGCAGCAGGCTGTGGTGGGGAAATGCACACACTGCCCGCTGCCAGGGCCTTGGCAGGAGTGCTTTGTGGGCTGGCTGGTGGCCCTGGGAGGGGAGAAATAAGTAGTCTGATGAGGAACACAAACCAGCAGATTAAGGACAGTCTTTTTGAAAACACCCCTTCCAACTAGGAGATGAATCAGTGCTGACCCTGTGATTCACATATACCCTTTTGAACTAAGAAGCTGTACACATCCCTCTAATTTTGGTTAAACTGGTATAAGTCCTGTATAAAATCCTGTATTACACTGATAAAACATAATGCAGTACATTTGTGTAATGTCTGACATCTATCCCTTCAGCACTGAGTGCTCTTACATGAGCTACAGCCAAAATGAACAGACAAAACCAATCTTGAATGTTCCAAGTGTATCTAGCCTTGCTGGAGGTTTACATTTTGCTTTTCCAGACAACTGCCTGGCAAAAAGGCTGGTCCCCACCTACCCTGCATCTTTAACAGCTCCATAACTGAGCTGATGGACAAAGGTACTGTAAGCAGGTCCCACAGCTTATTACAGTACCAAGGAAGCCTTACACTGTGATGCCCTAGCACCTGAATAAAGCTCCTAGTCAGGTGTTACTGGCTGCAGATTTTAAAGACTTTTTGAAGTGAAGGACATAGTTTCATTCTCTTGTCTTTATGCTAGAGGACTTTCTGCAATGTTGTATTAGAATTGAGACAGTAGTTATTTACCACACCCAGGGAAGCTTGAGAAATTCTTCACCTACTGAACAAGGACTTAATTCCAAAGGAAATAAAATCTCTCAACAAATGATTCCCTGACAGGTATTTCACAGTGGCTTCTGAGCTCACCAGCCAAGATATAAATGCCCCTGCTTGTAAAAGAAAAATTTTGAACACTCAGAAACACCAGTCATAGGCAGGGACATAAGGACCTCACTAACAACAGTGGGAATCATATACAGCAAGGATCTCGGTCTGCAGCAATATTAGAGAGTGTTATTTTAATTTTTTCAGATGTTTTTATTTCCAGCCCCCTCCCACAGGAACATGTTAGTAGGTTTGTAAGATTCCTGCTTTCTCATTCACCTAACTCGTGGTGGTGCAATTAAATGGGGTAGTGCCTTAAGTTACTCTGTGCACTTCCACTGCTGGGCACAAGAGCACTACAGTTTTTGTGTATACCAGGAGTTTAATCCAAACTCCCCTCTTTGAGCACTAGTACTGCACTATAAAGCACTTCATTAGAGCAATGAGAAGTCTAGTGTGAGCAACCTGCCAGTTTCTTTACAATGCTAGGCTGTCTCACAAACAACATGTTGAGTGAGCACCTACAGGCCTGGTTACTTACTATACTAAAACTCTTCTGATCCTTTCACTGTATTATCTAACAAGTATCCAAAATACAAGTGCTGCATCAGAACAAAATTGAATAGGATCCCATATTAAAAGATCCCACTACAAATAACTTCAACACAAAAAACAGAGTTAAAGGCTCCTTTCCTGGTAAGATATGCTACTTCGTAACAACTTGCTTCAATCTGGGCTATGCAAATATAACTGCCAAGATTTCTTCTCCTAATCTTTGGTTTAATGAGCATTTACAAGACAATAGTAACTCAGCTGGGAAATTAGTTGCTCACAAAAATCTAAGCTCCTAGAGGGGAAGAAAACAGCAAGCTCAGCACCTCTTGATCCATAATGACTATGACAAATTCATTCAGCAGAAATATTGCATGACTAGCTGCATATGAGCACTTTGAATCCCAGACTGGTCTGGAAGTTATGCTGTGGACACACTGGATAATGGAAAAAGAGTTATCCAGGGAGTAGGATGAGTGTCATGCCAAGAAGCAAACACAAATTTGAGATAAAGAATATGAAGATCAGGCTTTTTTTTTTTCCCCCTAAGACTGCATGCATGATTCAGGTTCCTACCAAGCCAGTTTGTAGCTGTTTCCATTTATGCTGCCACTGCACATGGTACAATACTGCAAATACCTGCAGTCAACCTGCATCACACCAAAGCAGGTTATTTTGGGTGTTTCCGACCTTCTCTGCCACAAATCTTCTAGAGCAGTATTATCAATTTCCAGATTTAAGATTCACAAATTGCCTATGCACAGGCCTGCTCCAGAAATTTGGTTACACAAAACCACAGAGAAAGTAGTACAACTTAAAGAAACCACAGAAGTAATTGCCAAATAGGAAACTCTGGTTGCTACACTTGATGATATAGGTCAACAATCAATACACAACCTCAATCTCCTAATTTGTTCGTCAGAAATGGGTGGGGAACCACCTAGATTCATCCCAGCAGGTCTGAAATAGTCCTCTGCTTGCCAGCTCTGAATTAGTCTCTGCAGACAATTCCTATATTCTAACAGCACGTGTTTTGTGTTCAAGAGCCAAGGTCAGCAGGAAGCCTGCTCTTGTGTTTGCAGTGTCTGTGTACTTCCTCTTCCCTCCTGTGTTACTTTAATGCAGCAAGAGCAAGGAGAAATAAGTATTTTTTAATGGCATTATTGCCAAACCTGACTTATAAAATTTTCATGGATAAGATACTTTAGATCTCATGGTTTTGGTTTAAACCTATGCTTATTTCTGTTTTTCTGGCACTAAAACACGAAGGTATTTTTGAGCGCTCTCTGAGGGCTCAAAAAACAAAACAATTTTGCACACACAAAACAATTACCAGCTATGTAGTGGTCCTGGCACTCTCCCTCCCATTGTCCTGCAAACTTCCTGCTAGACTTGTTACTCACTGGTGAAAGGTTAGAGGTAATGTTATTCCATTAGTGGGATTTGGAAACCTTCAGCCTTTATTTGTGCTAGCCAAGATGAAATTCATTTGGAGGGTGGCTCGAAAAGATAGGTGGAATGCAGGAAGTCACAGCAGCAGCTGCTGGGAAGCTATTGTATTCTTAGTTTCAGAGCTACTCTACAGAGAAGTTCATCTTTCTTCACTTTGGGGAGAGGGCAGTTCTCCTCCTTTCACCTCTCTACTGCAACGAAATGCAGGTAACAGACAAATCAAAGTTAATATTATGATCAGGGTTCCTTTCTTCTGCTCTAAGGTACTACCTGCTTAGTGACTCCCTTCTCTACACATCTGCTTACTAGCTCAGAACATGCTGCACAACTTGTCTGAGTGCCCAGGCTTTGTAGAAAGGTACTGCATTTTTCACTAGACTTAACAGATTAATTCTGGGGCATTACAATCATCATGATTGTCTACATGGTTTTTTTTAAAGTACTTTCACTACACAACATTTCATTTGGCTGTATATGGTCAGTACCATTGACTGAAGCTGAAGAAATGATAGCTGCACCTGAAAAATTACTCTGTGCACAGTTCAACTATAGGCAGAAGCAAACAGGTCAGAGTTCCAAGGCTCTCCATATGCTGTCAGCCCTTTGCTGGGTAAACTACCAAACTAGAAAAAGCATATGATCTTACTGCTCTCAGTTAGTATTTGACAGGGAAATAAAAAAAAAAAAAAAGTGAGTTGTTGCTACAGTGACATCTCCTTAGGCTGTTCAATTATCAAACTCTGCTGAAACCCACTGAAGATCTGGCTGCTCAACAAGCTGTGTCAATGAATATTTGCTTTGCAGTCTGGCCATACAGACTTTGCCATGCTTGTAAGCCACTTCAGCCAGCTTGTCCTGTTGATGGCAGAAGTATTCACAAGTAGAAGTTCTTGTCTGGCTATATGAGTAATTGCCTAATATGAGACAAACCTCAGAAGGCTAATAAGACAAGCCAAAGGCTTTTGTTGGTACAGAGAACCAACAGACAAAATTCAGCAGCCATGCTACAGAGCAAGATATCTCAGCTCAGGGGACTTACCTGCTCCATGTTGCTCTTCTGGTTTCTTCTGAACCACCCAGCCCACCAAGTTGGCTTTCCTTGATACTGATTTCTCTTCCTTAGGACAACGTTGTAAACGCCAAATCCTCACAGTGTTGTCATCAGAGCATGTGGCAATCTAAGTATAAATTTTTGTGTTAGAGTAACCAGGGCACATCCTATGGATCACTGGCTGAGTGAACCAGAGCAGCTCCATCCAACACACAACAACAGTATGAATGATGGTGAAGCTTGACTGAAGGGGTACAAGACTGACCATTAAACAATGAAAACAACCCAACTTTGTTTCATGACTGCACCAGGCAGCAGTATTTGTTTTAAAGCAGGCAAGGCTGCTGCACCCATATCTTTCTGCTACAGAAATCTCAGCCACCAGCAGCCATTTGCTTTGCATGGCTATGTGAGAAACACTGCTCTGCTCAGGGCATGGCACATTTTGGGATTTCAAACCCTCGTTAGACAAAAGCAGCCACGATCCTTTATGCACCTGCATCTTAATCTGCCTCTTTTGCTGAGGACCTCTTCTGCTTGGGGACAAACATTTGCAGTACACCAAGAGGGTGACATTGGATGGCTGCTGCATGAGCTGTGCTATCTCTTCAGTCAAATGTCAGCACAATCTGACAGAGAACCCAACTCTGCCAGGAACACAGCTCTAGAGCCCCACTGCAGCATCACGTGCTCCAAAAAGATCTCTGGAATCCTGGCCAAAGGAGCAGCACCCATCTAACCCACACTTTATGGCTGTCTTTAGGCAGATTAGCTGGCAACTCATCAAGAAATCAATAAGTAGAAAGAAAAAGGAAATGCTGTAGTGAAAGTTCATAGCAATCAGAATGGGGCAAGTGTCTCTACATTGACTTTTGTCACACTAATGTTGTCCCTACCAAAAGCAACCTTGCTCCTCAAATCACACGAAGCAGCTTCCTGATCTGTCTTAGCTCCATAGTTTTCACTTTTCCTCAGGCTTTGGCATCTGAACAATGGCTGACTATTTCTTTCCTGTGTCAGTAGCAATGTGAAAGGCTGAATTGGTCTGCATTTCCAACACATCACGATCAGGATGCTGGGCTACCTCTAGATCACAGATTTCATCTGAAATGCCAGTTCTCATATTGTGCATCTTACACAACGAGAACAATTCCTGATGCTTCCCTGCAAGACTCCCACCTTCCTACACTGTAATGCTTTTCTGAAGCTCTGCTGCAATGGAAGCTAGGGAAAGAAGCTGACTTCTTCAACATCGAGGGGTGGAAGAAACTCTGGCTATCTGGCTATCATTAGGACACTGCTTGGGATTTTTCAGGGTTATTTCTAGTTTTGAGCTAGGCCAAACATTTGAACTAACTTCCTACTTCAGTTGTTTTCCTTTCAGTGACACCTGGTGCATAACTACTGACCCAATTTCACTGGAGGCTCTTTTTGCCATAAAAGGAGCTCTGATTTTGAAAAGAGGTCACAATGAAAAGTGTTCATGTTTTTAAAGGGCATTCAAAACTTCTTGCCACTCTGTACAAGACTAGCAGATGGTGGTCAGAGGGAAAGGAAGATGTGAATATGGAACAAAAAACCAAGTCTTTGGCTTATGAAAGCCCTGATTAAATTATTTCATAGTCTTGTCTCTTATAGGTAGTATCAAACTCTCATCAGGAGAGGTCTTTTCTCATTTTCAATTTCTTAGGATTTCTCAATTAGCCAAAATTATCTGAAAATATCTGATACATTGTACTAATATGACAAGGTTGGATTTCTGTCTCCTAAATGAACATTTTAGTACTGATTGACTAAAATTTTCCTCCCCCCAAAAAATGCTGTTGTCACCTCACATCTACTGTTTTCCAGTAAAAACTATTTTGCAGAAGACAAACCTTAGTGAAGTCTGAAGGACACCAAGCAATGGAGGTAACTTCCTGAGAGTGACCAAGGAGCATCCATGGAGGAAGGCTGGGCTCAGAAACCTTAAAAATTTCACAGAAAAACAAGCAAACAGTCAGAAGGGACACAGCCTAATATACGTCTTCAAGAAAAGCCCCATGTCCCACCTGTGAAGCATGTGGATACTTCCCATCTTTGCTGTCTTGAAATGCATAAATCAAATGCTCTCAGCCTGTCATCATGAGGCAACAACTGAGGAACTCCTCAGCAGCAGTTCATGGAAACACTTGTTCAAGTCCTGCTACACACAGGAATTCTGCCTCCAGAGCTGACAGCCCAGAACATGAGACAAGCATTTTAAGTACCTCTGCCTGTTCCAGGTGAGATGCTGGGAGGCTCATATTCTGAATTGGGTTAGGCAAATATATTCTGCTACAATTTTACCAATGTCCCAATCACAGGTCAATGGTTTATTAAAAAATTGAAACCACTGCCAACAAAATCTCATAGATGACCCTCCACTACTTCAGAACTGGCATTTATGAAACTGCAAGTGCCTGTTCCTTCTCCAACCAGCCAGCTGCAGCAGAGACCCTCTTAAGAGTCCATAGGAAAGTTCTCTCAATCACATTCATTCAACTGATCTCCATTTCTCTCACACTCTTCATAAAAATCTTTCTCCTGTTCTACAGTATTGCTACTTATCTTTGACTTCTGCTCCTGTAAGTGACAGACAGAGCTGAAGCCAGCATTAAGTGGCCCAAAGGAGAAAACACACACACACACACACACACACACACACACTCTGATTCTATCCAAGTCAATCCTTTCTGGAGCTGAGAGTCACCATCATTGATGTGACATTATAAGGGAGATTTATCAAGGGGATTTAGATAAGGTTTAAATAAGGGAATGAACAGATCCTTTACTGTCTGGGGAAAGGAGTAGACATTACATATAGGTTTCAAAGGAAGATGCAAGACTTTGGGGAAGGCTACTGATTTACATTTTTCTCTTGTAGATCACCCACAACAGCCTGCAAAACTGCAGCTTCAGAACTTAAGTTGTTTTGATACAAATATGTTCATCTTAACAGGACCCTTTTTTTCCCCCTGGTATGACAGAGGCAATTACTTGACTAAATATCCACTAAATGCCTTGGTCAGAGCATTCCTTTCACTGCCAAAACATGCAATAGAAATTAAATCTTTATTTAGGGAATAAACAGGAAATCTTTGTGCAGAGAATACCTTCACTTACAGTTAATAGCAGTCTTGCTATTATACATTCATAACAGCCAAAACAGTGGTCCAGTAGCCACTGATTGCTGGAAGGAAAGCAGAGGAAGGGAATTACTCTTTCTAGGACACGGTGGTTTTACACTATAGCAGTGTACATTAAAGGAACTATACCAAATTTATATTCCTGTGAAGTGAAGAAGAGTGCAGAGTTATGGCTGTGTCCACTGTGTTTGGCAGAAGACTGTCAGGCAGTCTGCATGTTAAGTCAGGATTAGCCACAGCACAGGCTGCTTTTTGTGCCTGAATTGACAGGATATTGTTGGGGAAGTGAGGCCTATTGTGGCAAGGTTAAAAAGAGAAACCTAGGTAATGAGACCTTTTTTAGTTACTCCTCACTGGAAACAGCTGTTACATCAATTTTCAAGATGCAGCCTAAAATGGTGTCTATGGTTTTGTGCACCATATGATACAGAATCCCCTCCATTCCAGGGCTGGGACACACCAAAGCAAAACTTGATACAGTTTCCTGAGAGTGATCCACATCAAAGGATTGAAAGAACAATGGAAGCACAAATCCACAAATGGCATTGTTTTATTACCAGGAAGGTACCTCAGATAGGCACCATCTTTGTGAAGAAAAACCTCTTTGCTCTTCAGCTTGTATAACCTTATGGTTGTTCAAGAGTGAGAGTTCATTAATTGATGAACTTTTAATTAAAAGAAAAACCAAACCAAACACAATAAAATAAGTGTTCATTGCCTGGAAGTGACTTGTATATGAAAACAGACTGAAACAGCATCCTTGTCAGCAATAAGTTCCATCCACAGGGCTTCTCACCCAAACACAAACGTAGCACTGCTGTAAAAGTTTCTCAAAGACATAATCTAAGTAGAAAAGGTCTTCCTCTGCATTTTATTCCTCTCTAGATACAGAAAGAGCTCTTCATTAAGGTCATTATAACATTATAACATATAACTACTCATGCATAATCTAATCACGGTTTTCTTCACAGCATAGTAAATCCTCATGCCATGAAAAGATATGATACATATGTTTCAGAGTTAAATCTGTCAACATTTAAATTAAGAAGCCTCTGAATACGACAGATCTTGAAAGAGACAAATGCACTGGAAGTCCCACTTTCTAATATGACTATGGTACTAAAATAAAAAAAATTGATAATTCATTTTATAAATATGCAATACAATCTGTCACTCATATGTGATGGCAACAGAAGCCTTCTGTACATAAGTACATTTTAAATGTGCTCAAATGCTTAAATTTTGAGATATAATGACATCCTTGAATACTCTCAACTGAGTCCCAGGCTAGTTCCAAGAAAGTATCAAAACACGTGAATGCAAAAGGCACAACTCAAGCTCACACAGGCATTTTTGCTGAATTTGCACAGAACACAAGGAAGGTTAAAATTACACCATTTGGCACAGTAATCCTGCTACCACACTCCTGCCTCCACTGAGTGAGCAACCCAGCTGCTTCCAAGTGTTCTCCAAAATAAAGAAGGTACGTGCTCCAGCCACAACCTCAGCAGGCTGACCCTCTCCTCTGAGAGGTTTGTATTTTACTTTCAAACTCATTGTGAAATGGATGGACAAATCAACATTCCCTAAAAGTTATCCCAAAACTTTAAGAGGCAGTCACCTGTGGTTTCTGTCTATTCTACTTCAGTAAGGGCACTCTGTTCCCATATGAGGAACATGAAGAACAGAACTTGAGGCATGCCTTATTCTGAGGTGCCTGCTACTATCTTGGTGACATTTGCATTTCCTACACATCATGGCAAGATGTTAAGTGACAAAGGCCCTGAGCTGTCAGACAGTGCTTTGGAATTTTGCTGAAGGCTCTGGCTGAGCCCTTGCTGTAATACAAAGGCTTTAACTACAGAATCACAGAATCACTACCGTAAATTAAGCATGAGATAAAGCTATGTCTGAAGCAGGAGCTGGAAAAAAGAGGTGGAGGGAAAGAGTGCCCTTTAAAACAATTAAACTTTTAGGTTTCTGCTAATGTGCTCCACTGCTAACTATGAAACGAGAACTGTCTGTCTACTTGTCATAGCTGCCTGAATCAACAGGACTGAAAAAGGATTTTAATGCCCATTAAAACCAGATTAAGAACAGCAATTTGCAATAAGCAGCAGTGATGAGAGACGTACTGATGGCAGGAGGTTAGCTCTGTTTTACATTAAGCAATTACATGAAGCCTTGACAGCAACATACACAGTCCAGGCACAACATGCCAGGAGCTAGCCCCATGCTGCTTTGGGTAGGATTGGGAAGCAGGGAGTGTTCTATGTGAACATGAAAAGCAAAAGCAGCTCCCCCCATTGCCTCACCTTCCAGATGTACGTGTTGCAGTCACTCGAGCCACTGACCAGGAACTGGTCATCTGGGCTGGTGCTGGATTTGACGTAAAAGGTTGAATTCTGGTGTCCACTGAAAACTGCCACTGTGAAGAGAAAATAAAATACAAAAGTAAGTAAACTCCCCACTAAATGCATAGCCCTGGAGTCAGCTGTGCAAGGAAGGCTGATCTTACAGGCTTTTCCTGCCTAGCCACATATCCTTTGGAGAAAGTGGTTGCACTGCTCCTTTGCTCTGAGGCTCTGGCAGCAGGAAGTTTTTATTATTCATCTGGAGCCCTTCAGGCTTCCCAAACAAACCAATGGCAGTTTCATTAAAGCTCTACCTGACTCACATCACAAGCAGGCTCAGCCCTCACCTGGGCTGCCCCACTTCTCTGGTTCAGGTTCCCTGCCTCTTCCTCCCCCAGCCGCCATCACCAGTCCTGCTCCATCAACAAGGGCAGTCCTGCAGCAAGAGCCTTCTTCCACACAGGGGGCAACAAAGGCACTGGCTGCTCCTTCCTCTCACTGCCAGGAGCTTTGTTTAGTCAGTAAAACTTGTATTTCGTCAGTCACGTTCTCCTGTATTTAAACCTTAGTAGTGTTTGCTAAAGCCTTGAAACCATCACCCCAAATGGCCGACATTCCCCTACCACAATGGCCTTCCGCTGGCACGAGTGTCATCTGGAGTGCTTGGCTGCACCATGTCCTGTCCTCTCATGGGGCACAAAGCACAAGTTTCCCAGGGCAGCCCCAGGCTGAGCTGGCACTTCAGCCCTGTTTAGTAGTGGCTTTCACAGAGGAAATACCCCACAGACCAAGAGGACACGTGGTCGCCTTCAGTGGCCTTTAAAGAGTTGCAAAACACCCTTTTGATTCTTTTTGCCCACAGCTCTCCCAGTGCAGTGACCATAAGACAGCGAATCCCTTGCTAGACCAGGCAGCAAGTGCTGTTACAGGAGGATTTCCTGACCAACTAGAGCTGCCTCAGTGCTGGATGAGAGCAGCTGCAGCCGCGGTGAGGGCGGCCCAAGGGCGGGCAGGCGCTGCCCTCTGCGGGAGCTGCACGCCGCGCTCCGAGGAGCCACGGCACAGGAGCTCCATCCATCCTGGCTGCACACACAAGGCAAGAGCTCCGTGACAATGGCCAGAGCCTGCTCCTGTGAGGGACAGGCCAGGCAGCCCACCCCCACAGAGCAGCCAGCGGCACCTGGGATTAACCTCAACAACCAAGCTATTAATATTTACTACTCGCAGCACTTCTGCACTCTGGAAGCATTCCCACCCACCAGACTGCCTTCCTGAAGAGCAGACAGAAGGACACATTGTTCATTTAATTTCAGTTAACTGAGACACTGAGAAAAGGCAATGGAAAATAAATTATGTGTCTGGCTGGAATGCATCTAACAAGTTTTGCCACCGGCCTGTGGCAAAGCAGCTTCGTGCACCAAAGGCTCAGGGCCATCTTGTGCATGTAAAGGTCACAGCTGCAGAGCTGAAGGAATCCAAAAGGATAAAACACCTCAATATGCTGGGGATCCTTTCTTCCAGAAACTGTGGTATAAGTTAAACTGAAAAGACACCTTAAAATATCTGAAATCATCAGGTGATCACTTTCAGTGGATTCATATCTAAAAGTCTGACAAATCAGTGACTGCCAGCAAGCAGAGGATTCAAACTTGCTTCAGGCTGGAGAGCAGCCATTCCTCACTGGATAACTAGAGCT
This sequence comes from Passer domesticus, assembly GCF_036417665.1. Taxonomy (NCBI): domain Eukaryota; kingdom Metazoa; phylum Chordata; class Aves; order Passeriformes; family Passeridae; genus Passer; species Passer domesticus. Next base: position 90,319,087 of record NC_087476.1, read on the forward strand.
AACATGCAAACTACCATCAGTCTCTGTCTGGGTGAACCAGTATCTGCTATTAATTTTATGTGGATAGCTTAACAGAAAATGTGGATCTGTCCTGCATAGCTTTAGAGACAAGAACATGGAATAGGTTTCCTTCATGTTAAACCTGGTCCCTGTCTCTGTCAGAGGGAGTGCCTTTCTACACTCTGTAACATCTATACTTTTAGCAGCTATTTCCACAGATATCATGCTTACCTGGAGTGGTCCTTAAACTTGTCATATTGAACATGTAGATATTGTCATCAGTGCAGTTAGCAAACAGATTAGTACCAGTGGAATCCAAAACCAGGCTAGAATATCCTACAGAGAAAGAGAGAAGTTCTTCACAAGAGAAAAAATTGGAAAAGAGACATTCTCAAAAAAATGCCCAGAGAAGGAAATTTGGAAAGGATCTGTAAAATGTATGAGATTGTCATGGTAAAGTTTCTATGTTTGACAGAACGTTTGCTGAAGAAGAAATGTTTCTAGAATAACATCTACATTTTCTCATGAGAATTCAGGGTGGTATTTAGAAAGGAATTGCACCTTCAGAACAGGCAAGTGATTTATTTGATAGTTTCAAACAGATAACAGGAACAACTTCTTTATTTTTGGTCACTGCTTGTAGAAGCAGTGACCAAAAATAAAGAGAAACTCTCATGCCTTGATAGAACACACCATTCTCTGATTTGCTAGTGATTCAGATTCAATAAAAATCTTTCCCTGCAGGCAAATTATTTCACAACTACCTTCCTGGGAGTGACACTGACTATTACCACATTGATCAGACAAATCAGGAATTACTGCGTTGCATCAGGGCATTGTAAGGCATTAAAGATACAAAGAAGACAGAGAAACATGAACAAGCGTGCTATCATTTTTGCTAACAGTTTCAAGAGGTGATAATATAAAAACACAGTCTATTCTGTTGTCTTTGGAAGATACAATGCAAAGAAAGTTCAATATGAATTTTACTCATGTATAGAAATGACTAGCTAAATTCCTCATCAAGAGCTCTACTGTTCCTCCACTGTTTATGAAAATGCACTGCTGAAGCTTCTGCACATTATTATCATTGGTGCAGTGATATTAAAGTGAGGCATGTTCACTCTTCAACTTGAAAATTTGATATTGGCAATCAAAATACCCTGCAGAGTTTGCCAGTCTGATCAACAATTGGCTATAAAGATAAGAAATGTCACTGATAGTACTTCTTAAATTCACTCTGCACTGTAACAAATCCATGTCCAGTGCTTACCAAGCTTGCGAGTGCTGGTTCCAGGGTAGCAGAAGGACCTGACGGGCAGCGGGTCCTGACGGAAAGCAGTGTAGTTCCTGCGCAAGTCCCACACTTTGATCACACTGGAATAGAAAAGCACGAGTGTCTTCAGCTTCTTAATTTCCCTTTCCATGCTGATAAAGCCTTTTAAGAGCACAGAAATCGGGTTGCTGTTGACTGAGGAGTATCCAGTGCTAAGGGGACAACAGCTGAGCAGGAGCAGAGCAGAGCCGTGCTGAAAGCCAAACAATTGCTCTGCTGGCCATGGGCGAGGAGGCAGCACTGCCTTCTGTAACTAACACAAGACAAGACAAAAGCCTAGAAGCCAACTTCCTTCAACTAGTAAAAGGAAACACATGGGTGCATTTATACTTCTGACAAGTAGTTTTAGTTTGTAGTTTTAAGAATTAAGTCTTCCAATTTTTTTACTTGCTCTTTGGGAGCAAGTCTCTGTCATGAACCATAGGTAGGACGATCAATCTTATCTGCCTCAGAAAGGCTCTGACCACATGGAACCTGCTAAAAAATCAAGTCCAAGAGGATCATTTCCATGCTGATCATTAAGACAGTTTGCTCAAGCTCCAAGATGCTGCAAGGGATCTGGCACCTACGAGAATGCATCTTTTGTAACTCAAAGCAACATTTTCTCAGGCACGCCTACACATGTCCAGGCCCTGACCACCCACCCACTCACATCCATAAAGGCTGTCTAACAATAGTCTGTCTATGTGTGGTCTCATAGGTTCATGAGAATAGAGTGAGAGAGAGAGAGGGAAGCATTGCTCTCATTCTGCCCCATAGCTAAGACTAAAATGAGCATTTACCACATACCACAGTTTGTCAAGCACTGCAGTCTCCAGTAAGGAAGCAAAGCCAATGCAAGCTGGCAGCATAGCTGTTGAGTCCACCTAGGAGTAGCTCTAGGCCTTGCTGGCCACTGAGTGATCTTAGAGAGAAAAATCTCCCAATCTTTTTATGCCACTGCGCACACAGAATAGACAGGAAAGCAGGCATCTCCCCTCCTTACCCATCAACAGCTCCTGCAGAGATAAGAGTATGCTCGTCCTGAAGCAGCACCACAGTTACACTCTGCTGGAAATCCTTAAAAAGAAGAAAAAAGAACTTTATTTTCTTTTAAGGTCAGCAAGATCTTGCTGCTTAGTTCAAGGCCATGTGAATGCCAGTAAAACCTCCTCCTAGCCAGGCAGCAGAACATAGAAACAGCAGATGTCATTTAGGACACAACAATGCTTTGAACACTCCCACCAGTGAAATTGCTGAGAGATAAGTGTTTGGGCAGCAGTTTGAGATTACACCTTTCAGCTCACAGATAAGAGAGCTGCCTTCATCCAAAAGTTTAATAGATTAAAAATGATCAGGTCTTACTCCAGTAAGGCAGTAATGTGCCTGATCAAATTAAGGGGGGTAAAAAGGACAGAAAAAAAATGTACAACTCTCCATATCTCTCCCTTCAAAAAGGGAATGCTGACCACTCCATTCCTCCAGGAGGGGTGGAAGAATATGTATTTTCACATTGCATTTGCCCAAAGTTGGCTTTTATGGCACGTGGGTTGTTAGGCAACTAAATAATGTCCAAAATTAGCCATTGCAAATGACCATGACAAAAAACCCTACCTGTGCAAATATAAATGGAAGCATTTACCACACACAAGCCACATATTTCTCACTATATTTACTTAGGAAGAATTCTGTGAATAACACTGTCCCCAGAAGAGACATTTTGTTTGTTGCCCAGATACCCACCACCAACGGAGCAAGTCCTCTCAGGTTCTGCCTCTTCTTTAGTTTGGAAGGAGTCTGCCTGTCAGCCACGTTGTGTGCTCCATTGATTTGATTCACCTGCCTGTAAAAGCCATCTGAAAGAAATCAAATGCAGTATTGCATTTTATTTAAATGGTATGCTCTGTCTCACCCCTCCAAAATGTACGGTATATCCCAAGCCTGTGGTCTTGCCCTGAGCCATCCTGTGTCTGTAATCCCATTGGCACAAGTCTGATTCCACGCCCATTTTCATTCTCCCTCTTAAACCGTGCGAGTGAGACCAGCCGCCCTTTTAGCCTTTTCCCCCCTCTCAGCCTTCCTCCCCTCTTGTCCCTTCCCTCCCCTAGGCTCCCCCTCCTTCTTTTCCCTCAGTAACCATGCTGTTCCCGGGGATGGGATCCCCAATAAACCCCCATCTAATCAGCGCCCTCAGAGGCCACGTGGAGTCTCCTTGCCTGCCTGCTGCTGCCAGTGCACTCTCAGCCTAGGGGGCCCTCCGGGGACTCCCTGGGATGCTCCCCTCCAAAACGAACCCCAACAATCAAAGACATCTCAATTAGCAGTTTACTTGCAATTTTGCTGTCACTTTAATAAAGGAGGCATCAGCTTGGAATTAGACCTAAAAGGTGGCTTAGGTTAACCTTTAAAATCATTACTGTATTCTGAAAACAAAAATTACTTACATACAAAACCAGTGAGAAGAACACAGTGCAAAAAACTAGAAGTCAGCGTAGCACGGACAATGAAACCAAAACGGATCTAGGCAGGCTGCCTTTGGAAATTGTTACCCCTTGGTCTGTTTTTCACATGCATCCTGGTCTGGAGTGTTCAACCTACCTCATCCCAAGCAGAACTGTGCTCACTGGAAGATTTCCAGTGCTTTTCTACTCTATTTTATAATTTCCTGTTTGGCTTTTTTTCTTGTTACCTTATGAAATGTAGTGCCTTACTGGAGTAAGGCAACTTTTCTACTTTTTTTCCCCTACACCTTCCACCTCAATCATGTGGAGTCAGTCAACTTTTCCTTCACTTGCCTGTTTGAAAAGCCAGGGAACCTGATACAGATGGAAGAGCAAGACATTGTTCAGGCAAAGAAACTGCTGTGGCAGAGCAGAGAACTGGGAAATGGCATAAGGGGAGGGACTGGAGAAGGAAAAGCTCCAGGAAGCAGAAGAGTAGAATGAGCTCACGTATTTATAGGAGGTGCTTCCACAATATATTGAGCTGCTACCACCACCCACAAGCTCTTTTTTTCTACGCTTTCTGCCTTCCTTCCTAATCTGGCAGGAGCCTTTCCAGCTTTTCCTCACCCCTCTGGATGTCTGTGACCTAAGCAATCTCTCCTATCTCATCTGCTTTTGCACTGCCCTAGCAGAATGCATTCTGTCCAGCCACACCTCCTGACTTACACACAGGGAATTATCAAACCAGCCTGTGGTTTGATGCTGCACATCTGGGACTGCTGCAAAGTGGAGAAATGTATTACACACAGATAGCAGAGATACCTATTCCATCCTCTTACAGTACCTAAAGCACTACAGTTATCTGAGAATCCTCTGCTGCCTACATTGTAATCAAAAGCATCAGCCCAAAAAGCCCATCTGAGCAGTCCTTTTACATGAGATTCCAAGCTTTTTTGATACATATCTGAAAGTTCACTTACCTTTCTTGTTGCACCTGGTATCCCAAACCATGATGTTTCCATCTCTTCCTCCAGTACAGAAAACAGCTGAGAGAAAAGAATGTTATTAGCTTCCAAAAGCATTTATTTAATTAACTGAATGCAGTACAATGCCATCTATGTACTTCTGGCTCTTCTGTCCCAACACCTGGGATGCCAATCCTGGAAATACAAAACTCAGGCCATTGTTTTGCCATGCTTTTTAACTAGTTTCCTTACTCTTACTATCCTTTTCTTATTCCCACTAGAGAAACCAGCTTATGGAAAGCATATTCACACACTTGGGTATGGAAGCAGATATCCTATCTTATCTTTGCCTAAGATCAGAAATGTGCAGATTTTAGCATCAGGACACCATCAAATTCCAACTAGACAGTTTTGCTTTCCTGGCTGGATCACTGCTCAGACCTGTGCTATTGGTACCTCTCAGTTTCCAAAGCCCTTTTTTAGCCCTTAAAGTACTTTGCCAGAGGTAAAGAAGAAGGGAAAAACATACAACAGGCAATATCAACATTTACCTTTCTCAAATCTAGAAAAGGCAACTGACTTGAGGCTGCACTGGTGACCTTTGCATATGCCAAGAAGCTCGCCAGATCTCACATCCCACACCTTGGCTGTCTGATCTCCTGAAGCAGTGACCTTCAGAGGCAAAAATAAAAAGCTTAAGTAATTTTCTGTACACAGTTGCCAAAGCATTATAAAAAAAGTCAGATGGCAAAAGACTGCTTACAATCCTGTGTTCCCCTGGCACCCAGGCAAGGTCAAATACAGCATTTGAGTGAGCCTGCCATTCTAACAAGAAAACAAAAACCGAGATTAGTTCAGTGCATCAGAGCATGGTATTTTGCAGAAGACTAAATGGCATCAGACATTAAAATCAGAAATCTTGTTAACAGTTTGCCTTAGCCATGAAAGACAACACAGAACAATTCACCTGCTACTGCTGATTTAAAAGAGTGCATTCAGGCTGCTGCTTTGTAAAGAAGACTCGGCAAAGTATGTGGAAGGAATAAAGTACTGCCTACAATTTATGTTTTAAGGACTTGCAAAAAGCTCTCTTTGATTCCAGCAAATCCCACATTTGCCACATCAAATGATGATCACCTTTTATACAACATTCACCCTTAATGATGAGCTTGCTGGTGGTCTGTGCTTCAGTATCATACAGTCTGACAAACCCTTCTTCATTTGCAACTGCCAGGACGTGCTCCAAATTTGGGGCTGAAAAGAAATTAAAACATATTATGTTAGGTAGCTAACACAAAATCATGCTCATGCTCTTTGTGAAAGCACAGATGCTTTAAATAGGGAATGCAGCAAACATAAAACTGTAAAATAAACAGCATTTACATAGCAACCTAAGTGTTAAAATACAGAAATACTGGCAAGAATTTTTTTTCCTAGATGCTCCATTCAGGAATGACTAAACATGGGCAACCAAAGGGCTCCAGAAGCAACTTTTGAGATGATCCCTCTTTCACCCACTATAATAGTTTTCTGTATCTAGAGTACCTATCATCTACAGCCTCCAGCATTTTCTATGATCTGACTTGAAAAAGCAGGAAGTCACCTTAGAGAAATGTAAAATGTCATGCCAAAACTAGAGTACAATGAATGAAGAAGAAGTTTTGCCCTAAAGATCTGGGAGCTTCATTGCTTACTCCTTTCTCCCATCATGGGGAAATGCTGTGTGTAACTGCCTGGTAACATCCATCCACCTCTGATTTCTACCTAATGTTCTCCACCCTATTACAGCTTTCATATACTTTGAACAAAGCCCAGTTTGTCACCTCACTGACAGTGTAGCCTCACACTGTCACCAAGAGGACAGACCTTGAAACACACACAGATGAGACACTAAAATAAGTGCTTGACAGTTGCTTCTTTGAGGGAATACTTTCCAGCAGTATCTAGGTGCACCACGATCCGAAGTTTACCACAAGCACACGGCAGGAGTAAGCTCACTTTAAGACAAGGAACTGCAGACAACAGAGCCCATACCCTGGGCCCCACCAAAGGTCTTTCAGGAGGCGACTTTACCTGTAGAAAAGGTGCAGCCGAAAGGAGGGACCGGCTTTCCCGTCTCCCCGTAGGACAGGTGGTCATCTTCTTGGCTGCACTGGAAGCTCTCCAAGACATGCTGCAGGGGAAGCGCTGAGCACCGACCTACAAGGAGACAGACATCCCCGTAAGCGCCCCACGAGCCCCGAGGCGGCGGGGCGCGGCGGGTCCGGGGCACGGCGGGTCCGGGGGGTCCGGGGGGCACGGCGGGTCCGGAGGGTCCGGGGGTCGCGGCAGTGCCCGCGGCACTCACGGGCGGGCGCGGCGGCGCGGCGGAGCAGCGCGCGGCACAGCATGGCGACGGGGACGCGGCCGGCGCGCGCCGCGACAGCTCCCGCCAAACCGCCGAGCCCGCCGAGCCCGCCGCGCGCTCTCATTGGTCAGCGGCGAGCGCGCCGCGCCCGCCTCCTCCGACTGGGCGGGGCGGGGCGGGGCCGGCGGCAGCAATGGCGGCCAGCGGCAAGTCCTTCCTGGCCGACGCGGGCTATGGCGAGCAGGAGCTGGACGCCAACTCCGCCCTCATGGAGCTGGACAAAGGTGAGCCCGCGCGGGCTCGGAGCTGTCGCCAGCCCGGGCAGCGGGGCCGGGGTGGGGGCTTCGCTTGGCGCCGCTTTATCCAGGAGCGTGGAAGTGCCTGCGGTAATTCCTGCTGTCTCCTTTAGGCCTCAGGTCTGGCAAGCTCGGGGAGCAGTGCGAAGCCGTCGTTCGTTTTCCCAGGCTCTTCCAGAAATACCCGTTCCCCATTCTCATCAACTCGGCGTTCCTAAAGCTGGCCGATGTTTTCAGAGTGGGGTGAGTAGTGCCCCAGGGTCTGCTCCTGCCCGTTCGAGTCTGATCCTGGGAGCGCGCCGTGCCTCGGAGTGCCCTGGAGCCTGGCGTGTCGTGTGGCCTGTGGTAGCCGGTCTGTTGCGGCTGTGCTTGACTGGAACTTGATTTCCACTCCTTTAGTGGGCTTGAGTGGCTGTGAGTGGTAACGACACGGTTCCTTTCCATCTGTCCTGGTTTGAGGATTCTCTCCCTGACTGGTTTAAGTTCACTGGTTTAAGTTTTGCTTGTTTTGAATAAGCACACCCAAATCGTAACTCATAAATGAAAGGATGATCACATGTGCAAATGTAATCTCTAACATAGCTTGAAGTGTAGCTTTTCCAAGTGACTGCTGTCTAAGTGATGTATATGATGCTTATGTATACGAATCAAAGCTGCTTCTTAAAAGCTTACAAAGGTGAACACTGGTGTTGTGGAATCTTCACTCTTGTCTTCAGGAAGGAAAATAAATTTGCTCAGCACTTGACAGTGGTAATTAAGTCTTCTCTGTCTTAGTCTTGAATGTGTTTTTCCAGTGTATTTGAATCTGTATGTGTGCACAAAACAGGCATTTGCTTACACCCCTCCTCACTGGTGTCAGCAGGTTCATTTCCCTGGAAATGGGCTTTAGTTTGACATTACGTGAACTAGAAAATAAAGCAATGGTATGTTAATATTTTACTCTATCAGTCTACTCAAATGTTTCTAAAACATAGACATCTCCTTGTTTTAATTTGTTCCAAAAGGTGCAGTTAAATAATTTAGTATTTAAAGTACTTGAATTTTTGTTTCAAAATAGCCTGACAAAGAAATGTGTGTATTTTCTAACAGGAACAACTTCCTGAGGCTGTGTGTGCTGAAAGTTACTCAGCAGAGTGAGAAGCACTTGGAGAAGATCCTAAATGTGGATGAATTTGTCAAGAGAGTTTTCTCAGTAATCCACAGCAATGATCCGGTTGCTCGGGCTATTACGCTCCGGTATGTATGGCATGAGTGATCCTGACTGACTTCAAATCTGATGAATGATTCTGATTCACTTCAGACCTGTAGGCAGCTATCAGTGTGGTTGTCTGGAATAACAAGACCAAGTGCAAGGCATTGCATCTGGGCCAGGGCAGTGCCTGGTATCAGGCCAGGCTGGGGATGAACAGACCAAGAGCAGCCCTGCCCAAAAGGACTTGGGGGTGCTGGTGGATGGAAAGCTGGACATGACCCAGCAATGTTCACTGGCAGCCCAGAAAGCCAAATGTGTTTTGGGCTACATCAAAAGGAGCCTGGGCAGCAGGCCAAGGAAGGGGATTCTGCCTCTCTGTTCCCCTGTGGTGAGACCCCTCCTGCGGTGCGGTGTCCAGCTCTGGGGTCCCCAGCACAGGGAGGACATGGACCTGTTGGAAGGAGTCCAGAGGAGGCAACTGAGATGGTTAAAGGGATGGAGCACCTCTCCTGTGAGGAAATGCTGAGAGAATTTGGATTGTTCAGCCTGGAGAAGAGAAGGCTTCAAGGTGCTCTAATTGTGGCCTTCCACTACCTCAGGGAAGCCTACAAGAGCAATGGAGAGCCTGTAGTGACAGGACAAGGGGGAATGGCTTCAAACTGAAAGAAAGTAAATTTAGATAAGATATTGCAAAAAATTCTTTATTGTGAGTCTGGTGAAGCACTGCAACTTCTGTGGTTGCCCAGAGAATTATAGATGTCTCATCCATGAAAGTGCTCAAGGCCAAGTTGGATGGGACTTTTAGCAGCCTGGTGAAGTGGAAGGTGTCCCTGCCTATGGCAAGGGGTTTGGAACTAGATGGTCTTTAAAGTCTCACCCAACCCAGGCCATTCTGTGAGTGAAATAAAGGGACGCTTTTTATACATTCCTCACAGAGTTAGAAACAGAGACATCTGTCTTTAAAAGGCATGAATGATAAGGATTAGTGATAACAAGAACAAGGTTATTAACCCCTTATGAAGAGAATTTTGTGGATGGTCCCAGAGAAGACAGAATTTGCAGTGTTGAAATGTTGTGTACACCAGAGAAGAAAACTGAATCTGTTGTATGCATAAACCAGACAGTAGCTATATGCAATATATCATATCTTGCCTAGGATATATTTTTAGACCAAGTGAAAGTGCTTCCTTTTGTGTCAGAATGGTTTTTGCTAACTTGCAGCCAAAACTTACATGAACCTTGTTATGCTTGCACCTATTTTTCATTTAGCCTTGTCCTAGCTGGAACTGGTAGTTGATCTCTGATCAATAACTTCTAAGGAAATGCTCATACATTATGGATTGCTTTGAACTTCTGGGAATCAAGTGGGAAAATAAATAAAATTAATCTGTCTTTCATGTCACTGCCCTGTTGGTTTGGTGTCTGTGTCTCTAATGCTATCCAACATGATCCTCTTAACTGCATCTTTCAGCAGGTGAATTCAAATGTGAAGAGAGCATTTGTCTTTCTCTCTGTATGTTCTTTTTGTACCTCCATCTAGAACTGTTACTGATTTCACTAGTGGGAGATGGGAGGTGTTAACAGGCCTTTGATCGATTAGGTCATATGTCCCTTTCTTTTTTCCTTGGTATTTCATTTGAGATTTTGCTTTCTTGCCTTCGTGTCTCTGCATGGTTTTTTGTAGTTCCTGTTCAGTGCTCTAATATAAGATTGCAGTTTTTGGCTGGCATTGAGGGTTATCTTCACAGATTGCTACAAGTCTCAGGAATCCTCTCAGTTTACAAAAATACTTAAATTACTCAATTCACAGGATACATCAAATAAAATGTTAAAATAGCTGTTGGTTCAGCAGTTTCAGTTTAAAATGTTCTGTTGATTTTTTTTTCCTCTTTGAATAGTGTCAATAAGGAAGAACATGTTGAAAGAAAGAGCTGCTTAAACAAAACTTTGTGGAATTTTATTGCTAGATAACTATGTAAATGTTTGCACAGAACTCTAGCTAAAATTACCATCAGTATAAATCCCACATTTAGTTTTCCTTTAACAGGATTATGCTAAATATGCCTGAAAGGTATCTTTGAAATATTTTTGGCAAAGTATAGGCTTTTTTAGCAGTTACACAAGAAGTGTTGCACTTTTTTCACTAATAACCTTATCTTACATCAGTGAAAGATGTTGGAAATAAATCATGCTGTAGTGAACTCTTAATTTTAAAAGAATTTTTGGTAAGTTTCTCACTGTGCCAATTTCAAGCTAAAAGGTATCAAAATATATTTAAATTTTTATCAAAGCACTGATTAAACCCACAGACAAAACCTGTTACATTTAGCTACGTATTTTTAGTATTTGTTTATTTCTGTAGCTGTCATGAAAGAGCACATATCTATATAAACATAGCCTTTTAGCCAGTCTTTTCTGCATTTTTATTTGGTTTCATAATTTCTTCATGATCACTGTTTGTCCTGATTTTGCTGTGATTTGTTTCTGTAGGATGTTGGGCAGCATGGCATCTATCATTCCAGAAAGGAAGAATGCACATCACAGCATTCGCCAGAGTTTGGATTCCCATGATAATGTGGAAGTTGAAGCTGCTATATTTGCTGCTGCCAACTTTTCTGCGCAATCTAAGTAAGAACTGGTTTTTTTCACTTTCTCATATTACAGAGAATGGAAACTCCATTAACACTGACATTCATAAACCTTACTATTTTCTGTTGTGCTGTCCTTTATAGCAAAACAATTATGTGCAATAACGATCTAGGGAGATCTGAATACAGGTTCAGAAGATTTCTTTTTTTCTAAAATGGAAAGCTCAAATATGAGATTGAGAACTGGAATAGCAGCTTTAATCATTAATTATTTGACAGAAATTATATTAGCAAAATCTAGTGCTGCTTGTCAGTTTTTGAAAACTTTCATTTTCTCATTTGGTCATGCCTGTGTGCAGGGGTTCTGAAAAGACTCAGGTTTGGCAGGCACTCTTTTGTGTAAAAACTTTTAATTGTTAAAACACAGTGTTTAGTAGTTTGTTTGATTTTTTTTTTTTCTATTTTTAATGACTTAATTTTTTATTTTTCATTTCAGTTAATACTTTATTTTCTCCACAGGGATTTTGCTGTTGGAATATGTAATAAAATCAGCGAGATGATTCAAGGTACATGTGTATGTTGAGTGATAAAGAGGAAAAACTTTAATTTCTCTGAAAATTCTTTGTTATTCATATTTATACATTAGATATCAGAATGCTGTTGCCCTTAGATGATTTGAGTTTTTAAATTAGCTGACTGATAATCTGTCTGGTTAACCTAAATCCTCCTAAAATTTAAGTTTTCGAAGTGCCTGTTTGGTTCAGAATAAAAGCCCATCTATGGTGTGATGAATAAACTTGCATAGACTCTCATAGGTTGCTTCTGATGAGTTAATTTGTGTGTTACCTGCAGGGAAGCAAGGAGTAGCTTTCTCAAACTACCATGAAAGTGCTTGATAGTGCTGTCATTTCACACCTAGCTAGAATATGAGTTATTTGAAGCCACTGCAGGTGTTTGGACAATTTTCTTTCAGCAGTGGTAGTAATCCAGACATACTCTGTGCCTCAGAACTGCCAAAAAAAGCCAGCCCAAAGACTAACTCTGTTTGTGTTTCTTTCCTTAATGCAGGTTTGGCCACACCTGTGGACTTGAAGCTGAAGTTGATCCCTATTCTGCAGCACATGCACCACGATGCCAGCCTGGCCTCCAGCTCCCGGCAGCTGCTGCAGCAGTTGGTGACATCCTACCCCTCCACCAAGATGGTCATTGTCACTCTGCACACCTTTACTCTGCTTGCTGCTTCTTCTTTGGTTGACATTCCCAAGCAGGTAACTCTTCCTGAGTCATGCCTTTGCCTTGAAGTACAAAGTGCATTTTAAAAGCCCTCACATTCTGCCTGCTGATCAGAATAAACAGTGATGGCTGTGCTGGGTTGGTTGCTCCTGTGTGCTGTCGAGGAAGAATACCCTGAAAACTGCTGCTGCTTTCATATTTTTTGCCTTTTCTGGTTCCGTTTCCAGGTGACTGTATCAAACACACTACACCTTTTTTAGGGTTCATTACATGTCTTTTTCTAAATCAGGGGTTCACATCAACAGTGGGATTCAAATCAACAAGGATAGATCAGCATACAGGAAAATAAACACCCTGACTTTTTCTGAAAAGACGTCAACTTGCCTGTGGAAGCCAGGCTTCACTTTGCACTTCTGTATATTGTCTTGGGTTGTGAGTGTGCCTTTTGCCTTTCTTTAGTGTAAGCACATGAATATTTAATGCGTTTAAAGTGTATTTCTTGGAGAATTTTGAGGAATTTCAATTGGTTCCTTAAATTCAGGACTATAAACGAAGTAATGGGAAAGCAGTGATGGAAAAATACGATGCTTTTTATGCTCTGATAATGAGCTTTGTGGATGTGATTTATAGAGCAGGTCTGAACACAACACTTGAGACTCATCCAGCTAATCTTTGTAAAGGAGTCACAAAAATATATTTGCTTTCTTTCAGCCCTGTATAGCCGTGCAAGGCCACTGTCTGTGGCTGTTAGATAATGGCATTGATCTGTCTGAAACTCTCTGCTGTTGCTCACTTCTGTATTTCAGATGATGCTTCTGATGGAGCTGAACCTAAGTCTACTGAAACAACATTAGAACACTTAATGTGCTTTTTTTTTTTTTTTAATGGCAGTAAACATGGAGATTTAGGCTGTATTTCTGCAGCACAACAGCCAGTACTCCATAAAACTGATGTTGCCAGGGTGGAGATGGAGACTAAAACCATGGCAGGCATGTTCAGACTTTTTCAAGTTAGATTTGGCTCTGTGTGGTCAACATTTCTTCCTGAGTGCTTTTGAAAATACTTCTAGTAGTATCACTCTTAAACAATGAATTTATTTTCTTGCAGATTCAACTTTTGTTGCAGTACTTGAAAAATGACCCCAGGAAGGCTGTGAAGAGGCTTGCAATCCAGGATTTGAAGTTGTTGGCCAACAAGACACCACATACATGGAGCAGAGAAAATATTCAGGTCTGTATGTTTTTTAAAGCTGAAGTTTATTATGAAACTTTAGAATTCTTTCCAGAGGAATGATTTGGGAGGTAAAGAAAGGAATAACATGCATCTCCATACCATTAAATTAGGTTACTCTGCCAAGCAGACTAGCCAAGCATTAATGAGCAACTCATAGAATGTCTTCAGTTGGATAAGATGACACTCAAGGATTAAAGTTGAAGCATTATTACAGAGAGAAGGCATGTGCTATGTAGGAGGCTTTTGTACTGTGAGGAAATAGCTTTTCCATCTGACAAACCTGTTTCGGGTAACAGAATGGGTTACAAACTGGATGTTTACACTTATCTTACCACAATGAGTACACACCAATGCTCTGGTGCAAAACAGAGCCTTTGGGATTTGTCAAAGCATGTCATCCAGCAAGGTGTACTTGAAAGGACAAATGGAATTTTGATTTCATTTCTTAGAATTAATGGAGTTTTTGCAATAGTAGCTTTGTGATTCCTGTTGTATCAATGAGAAGGTGTTTATAGCGCACCTGTGCTGTTTGGAGAAACTTGTGTTATGTTGTAGATATTAGTGCTGCCTTCTTTCAATCACAGTTGCATATGAATTTTTTCTCCTTCCCCTTTTTCTGGTAGAAGTCACTACGGAAAATAACTTTAGTTTAGATTAATAGGAAAGTAAATATTTCAAGACTTTAATACAGAGGGTTACAGATCTACTTTTTCCTGGGTCATTTTTTCTTTGCTTTTGTTACTCTTGGAAGCTACTTGGATCCTGTCCCGTTGGAACATAAGGCAGCTGGGAGGAAAAACTATGCAGGTTTTTGTTAACAATCATGTGAGAAATAAAGCAGGTTCTGCTTTGTCCCCAGTTCTTGGAGATGATGGTTTGGAGTGTGCAGAGCTTTTTACTGTAGTGAACTGCTTTATTCTTCATAATGGGTTAACTCCAGAAATTTATTTATTTTTAGGAATTTTAAGGAATTATGGATTTTTTGTGGAGAAAATGCTACTTTATCCCATATTTCAATAGTAATCTCAGTACAAGTGAGAGGCATTGATAATGTGCCTTTAGTTGTCGTGTAGTGTTTTGAAGTAAAGTGGATGTCCTGATGGTTGAAATGCATAAGGAAAAGTTCCACTGATGTCAGAACTCAACCAGTGACTAGATGAAAACAAAACTAATTGTCTGAAGCTTGCTACTGCTAGCTGAATGGCACGCAGAAATAAGAGTGTTTCTGACTTCTGAAATAACAGGTTGGCATTTTGAGTTGGGAAGTTGTTCTCCCAAAAATTGGAAATAATATAAACAAAATACTGTGTTTATACAGCAAGGACTGGAGCAGACCCTCCTTTTCTCATAGCAAGGCCTGCCTCTTGTACCTTTATACCAACAAAAATTGGTTAGTTTCTTCAGCATTTTAAGTCTGCCCTGTGTAGGTCAGTTGGGAAGTTTGGTCTTTGCACTGTGGAGGCTTCACTGATTTCTAGACATCAGCTTCAGAAGCTGTTGCTGCCTAGAGCAGTCCATCCTGCCAGCTTCTCTGTGCTCCTGGCAGTGTTCACAGTCAGTGTTTGAGATATGCCCTGAGAGCTGCTCTGATAGCACTAGAGTTAAGCATCAGTGTCTTGGGAGACATCAAGACTCATTTTCTACCCCAGTCATTAGATCTTCCTCTGTCTGTTGATGCCATTCTATTCAGTGGATTTGCAAAATACTAATTGATACAAATCACAGATATGTTTAGAATTTAACCCTTACACAATACATATACCTGATAAAAACACTGTGGGCTTCTTTTTATGTTCTATGGAACTAATTGTGTTGGTTTTCTTTATTCCATTACTGGCTCTTTGTCTTTCAGTTTTGGCATACTCTAAAGAAGAATATACTTATATTTTCTATTTATGTCTCATATTACTGTCCCTCCTGTTGACTAAAAAAGCATCCAAAACCATTGAATGACTAAATTGTGAGCAATGTTGCCATAAGGAATTGAGAACAATGTGTATTTGAAGAGTTATTCAAACCTAAATGTGAGAAGACCTGTGATAAGATCTGGTAAAAGGCAGAAAAATAAGACATGCTACTACAAATGAGTTAAAACATAAAATACACTTTAATTTATTTGTCAAGAGCCTTACTCCTGTTGGACACAGTACTGCTAAAGGAAAGGACATTTGAAACCTTGCTCTTCAGAGACATATATTTATATAGAACCTTGCAGATTGTTACAATGCAAGATAATCAGTATGCCTGAAACTGTCTTAAAATCTTTTATAGTGTTGGATCAATGAGGCCAGATAATGTTTTTGCCACTGATTTTTAATTAATGAATGACATAAAATTGATGTTTCCTAGCATATAGAACCCACTGTCACTTTTCTGCAAGCCACATCCTCAGTCCTTTAAACCAGATGCTTGAGGACTTGGCTGTTGATTTTAGTACAGTATTTTCTGTGGGATAAATCTTGATTCTTAAAACTTCCCAGAGAAGTGCAACTAAATTTTTCATACAGATAGCTCATGCTACTTCTTATCTCTGTATTTTTTCCCTGCTGATTTTTAGGCACTCTGTGAATCTGCTCTTAACACTCCTTATGACAGCTTGAAAATGGGCATGTTATCTGTTCTTTCCACATTATCAGGGACCATTGCCATTAAACAGTACTTCAGCAGTGCTCCAGGTAAGAAAACTGGATTAGATGGTTACCTTTGGCATTTTAATAGTTTGGTTTTCTGCTGCTGATCAGTTTCATCTCAACAGTTTGTAGCATTTTCTAAAACTACTTTTGAACTTTATAACCCTTAGAGTCAGACAGTGTTCATCATATATCAGCTTAAAATGGGACACTGTATAGTCATGAATAATGATGGTTTGGTTTGGTTTTGTTTTGTGTGATATATGAAAAGGGTTTTTTCCTTTGGGTCTTCAAGTTTTCTTCATTTTGTGAAGAAACTTATTGCCTCTCAAGTGGCTGACCTGCATTCTGCTTAAGGTGCTTTGAAACCATGGATTTTCATAATTTTTGAGTACTAGGGAGGTTTCATGGTGTAAGAGTGGACTGGCATGTCAGTCTTCCACCCTTATGGGCTTCACTTGCAGCAATACCAGGTGTCACCAAAATATTGTGACAGTATTCTGGAGAAATTGCAGAAAAAGTAGATATTTAAAAGTGATTCAAGGTATCTTGTTCTCAAAATTATTATCACACTCTTTTTTCTTCTTGACAGCCAAACTGCCCTAATGAGTGTTATGAACTCAAATACATGGGCTTCAGAAATGGAAAAAAAATAGTTCATCATCTTCAGTCATTCTGGCAAGGCTTAATAATTAACAGACTTACCAGCTCTTTTTTAATCAGACATAATATTTCTTCAGGCAATATTTCTCTGAGTCCTGAAACATTAGCCTTAGCTCCAAATGTTCTTTCTCATGTGTCTTGTGTGGTGCTCAAGAATGAGAGGGTCTCTGGGTTTGTCTGAAGAGAGAAAAATATTTTCATCCAATTGTTTAAACATAAGAAAAACCCCCAAATCAATATAATGGCTTGCAGAAATGTACTTAAAGATCTGTGGTATATTTATGGCTGCACAGTTTTATGTTCCATTTGCCTTGCTTTTATTTAGGAGCAGCTGCTACAACTGCCAGGTCATTTGATTTGGTAAAACTAGCACAGGAATGCTGTTACCATACTAACCGTGGCATTGCTGCTCATGGAGTGAGAATTCTGACCAATATTTCAGCCTCTTGCCAGGAAAAAGGTAAGGGAAAGCAAGGGCAGTGAAGTGGCTCTGGTCACAGTCAGGCTGATGCACTTAACATGGATTAACTTGTCCTGTCTGTGAATCTGGCTGTAAATCTGTCTGATCCCTCACGCTGGTTAGGGAGAATGGGGACTGTAATCTAGTAGGGAGTACTCTGTATGACCTCATGAATGGTTGGGAAGGGTCTATCTTTGTGTCATTTAGGGAAAATGACTGCCCGCAATAGACCTCATGCTAGATGAATTCTTGTTTTACCTTTGCTGTAAGACTAGTGAATTGTTGGTCAACCCTTGAAAGCCCTTTGCACAGAGTCTGTTGCAAAATAATAGCAGGGCATTTAGAAGTCTTAGTCCCAAGATTAATGCATGCTTTGCACGTGTCAGTGGGGCTGCTGAATAGTTACCCAAGATGTGGAATGACAGAATTGTTTGTCATCAAAGTAAGGCAAAGCAGAAGTGTTAGGAAGATTCTTAATTGTCATGACTGCAACAGCAGTGCAAGCATTACACCAGCTATGGTCAGAGAACAGAACAGAGAAGAAACTAACTCTTTTTCTTTTTGTAGATCTTCTGCCTTTGGAGCAAGATGCAGTTTTTGGCTTAGAAGCTCTTCTTGTTCTCTGTAGTCAAGATGACAGCCCAGGAGCTCAGGCAACCTTAAAGGTGACATTAGTGTTGTCTTCCCCCTCACAGCTGTTAGTTATAATAACAGCTTGTATAACAGAGAGGCTGGAGTGCACCAGATCCTTTCTGGTGGAAGCATAACAGACTGGAGGGAAAAGAAGATTTTTCTGGTTTGCCCATCATCACGGTTCAGAGCAGTAGAGAAACTGAGCTTAGCCATAGTACAACTCCTCTCAGCTCTAGGATAAGAGGATTGTTGCAGGTGTTGGGAGCATTCCTCTCAGAGGAACAGCTGTAATAAAACATGAACATTGGATGGAGGTTTCTGTGGAGGACAAAGAGAATCTTGGAGACCACTTGCTTTTTGGAGATGGAGATGCAATGTACATTACCACAACATTTTTATAAATTATTATTCTTATTTTCCCACTTCAGAAGCTATCAGTAATTTTTCTAGTTATTTACCTTAAAGGCTGGTGGTGTGAGGGGCTACTAATGTTTCTTGAATTTGTGATGTTTTTTAGTGCTGGTAGCTCGGGGACAAAGGCTTGGGCTATTAGAAAAATCTCATCTTTGGTAGAGTACATAGTTCTGAAAATCCCAGATCTGTGTTTCTGCAGTCCTGCTTGCAGCCAAGTCTGCGTGCCTATCTTTTTGGTTTTGAGGCCATTGTGTTGATGATGGTGCCTGTGGATTGTGTGAGTTGCAGATCACGCTGACCTGCATGGTGAAGCTGGTGAAGTGCCGCCCTCACCTGAGCCAGTCCGTGGTGGAATCCCTGCTGGCACAGCTGCACAGTGCCCAGGACAATGCCAGGATCCTCATGTGCCACTGCCTGGCAGCCATTGCCATGCAGCTGCCTGTCTTGGCGGATGGGATGCTAGGAGACCTAATGGACCTCTATAAATTAATTGGACAATCTGCTACAGATAAAAAGCAGGAACTCTTGGTAAGGCCTCCCTTGATGGATAAAGTCTGTATAGACAGTTGGGGATAGGTTGCATTTTAAAGGCAGCTGAGGCATTTGTTATGTGTCCAGGTTGATGTGCCAGTCCGTAGCCACTAGTTTCAATTTTCTTTTAACTTCTGACTCTTTATGTCAGTGTTCAGTGTAGAAATATCTCGTAGATGGAGCTGTACTGTGCGGTGTATTCCATTAGTTTTTCCAGCAGATGGCACTGCTTAGGCAAACCTGGCTATTGAAATTATTGGGGTACTTCTAAAGTAGTGTTTAAAGGCCATATGGCAGCTAGCTCCATTTATACTGGGTCCTCTGAGGCAAATGACTTAATATATTGTAAGAAAGAAAAATGCTTTCATCACATATACTTGGAAAGGAATTTGAATTTTAAAATATAAATTACAAGCTTTCTGTTAATTTTCTTGGAGCATTTGAAATATTTCAGCTAAAAGGCAGGGTAGAGATTCTTTAAATGAAAGTTACTTTTATCTACAAGAAATAATTGGATTGCTGTAACTATTTAAAAGATATATAACTGAGAAGTTTTGCAATTAAAATATATATGTAATCTTCTATGTAGTTTTGAGCCCAAAATAAAACAGAAATGGCTTTTTTCTTTTCTTTAGTTACTGAAATATAACTTTCTTTCTCACTCCTCTACTCTCTACTAGGTTTCTCTTGCCACAGTGATATTTGTTTCCAGTCAGAAAGCTTTGTCCACAGAAATCAAAACTGTTATTAAACAGCAGCTTGAGAATGCCTCCAATGGGTGGACAGCCTACAGGATAGCCAGGCAGGCTTCCAGGATGGTAAGTGAAAATACCTGGAGAAAAATTATTTGCTGTGATTGAAGGAATGCCAGAGAGTTCTTTGAATTGGATAAGGGAATAAGGAAAATTGTAGGACTTGGGAGGAGGAGGTGAATGGGGGAAAAAAATAAAAATAATTTTCCCTCCTAATTCCCTGGAATGCAGATTCAGATATGAATATATATATTTGGGTCATTCATCCCATCACAATGTTTTTCTTACTTATCCTTTTGAAGTATTTGAGACGGAAGTAAGTCATGTCCTGGCACTTTCTTGAGCACATACCTAATGTGTATTGTCTGACTGCTCTTCAGAATGTGAAGGTCATCCTGATGTATGGTTCTCTTTCTTCAATGTGAAGAAAGGAAGAAAAATATACTGTTTCTCTTTTCCCTTAAGTAAATTCACAGTTGGGATTAGAATTACACAGAAACCCTAGTATGAGATGCTGAGGTAAATTTCCATGGTTTTTTTTTCTCATCTTACTGAATTATCTTGTGTAAATAGATACTATACTTTTTACAGGCTGGTATTTCTATAAAGAAAGCACTTGTGCTTTTATTTATTATAGCATTGCCGCAATCAAATAATTGGAAAAAGTTTCACTATTTCTGTTTCAAAGCTGGGAGTAGTTCTGGAGATGTTCCTGTTTTCTTATTTGTGTACTTTTTGTAGAAATCCCCAGCCTTCTTTCACGTCCCCTTTCAGAAACATTCTTGTCATTACAGGGCAACCACGACATGGCCAGAGAGCTGTACCAGAGCCTGCTGACCCAAGTGGCTTCAGAGCACTTCTACTTCTGGCTGAACAGCCTGAAGGAGTTCTCCCATGCAGAGCAGTGCCTGGCAGGCCTGCAGGAGGACAACTACAGCTCCGCGCTCTCCTGCATCGCCGAAGCCTTGAAGTCCTACCACAAAGGAATAGCGTCACTGACGGTCAGCACACATCTCTAGTGGTGATGTTTCTGGCTGCTGCAGCATGGCTCTTTGCATTCTGTTCTTAACTCTCTCAAAAGTTCTGACATGTGTCTGGCTTCTGCCAGTCTCTGTTTGGTTCTCCTCTGCAGGCATCTCAGTGGTAACACACTGCATCTTGAGAGAAAAGATCCTGTAACTCAGCCAAGTATGATTAGCTAGATAGTTCTTTGCTTTTTCTTCTCCCTCCACCCCTCATTTCCTGCCTTGATCAGATCAAATAAAATGTGACAGATCTTGTTTAATTAAAGTTACGATACAATACTACAATTTTCCACTCCTTGCTTTGGGTGAATAAAAGCCATTGTAATAGTCAAGCCTGGGAATTGGCCTAAATTGGCTGCTGTCTTCTTGAAATATAGAGAAGGATTCAATTGTCTTCCTCCCTCCTGCTGAGTTCATGTTGCCTTCTATTTGACAATGTGATCTCATGGAATCCTAAAAACAATCTAGTAAGAAGGGGAAAGACAATTCAGTTTCATCAAATCCAACTGGTACCTGCTTTTATGCAAATACTTTCTGCTTCTCTGAAGTGGTAAAAATACCAGGAAGCTGTGTGATGTCTGTTAACAAAAAAAAGCATTAATGATTAGGGACCTTCAGTTCCTACAGTAAAGTTGCTTCTTCAGCAAAGAAGATCCAGCTTCACACAATTCTTTCTTTCATATTTTAGTTTCCATGAAGCAATCTTTACATACAGTTTCTGTATGCCTTTTCAGTGAAGCTGCTTTGTTGTTTTAGTCACTGGACAGTTAGGGTCATGACAATTCAGACATTACTGTTTAATAAAGTTCAGATATTACTATTTTTTAATAAAATGTCCCTGAATAAGCTGCAATGGCATAAATTTCTACTTTTGTCCTCTGAAAGACCCATCATTCCTGAAGTGTTTAACTGTTGGCTGAGTGAATCAGGCTTTTAATTCAACACTTCAAGATTTCTCTAACATCAAGAAGACATTGAGAGGAGGACCTCAACTAATTAGATGTCAATATTTAATACAGGCAGGAAAATAACATACTTAAATTGGTCATACTGTGATCCAGTAATTTAATTACCCCTTCCATGGAGTTTGGGGCTTTTTTTCTGTTGAAGGATTCCTGTCTTCATCTCTTCTGCTGACTTCAGTTCCTGTTGCACATAGTGCTTTTCTGGGCACGGTGCCCTCCTTGGGGATGGTTGTGGTCCAGAGGAGTAAGTACAGGTTTTGTAGGTTAGAGGGGAGGAAATTGTGTTTTAGTGCTGGTTGTTGCTGACTTGTTGCATCACTCTGGACAATGTCCCAGTCATGCTTGAGGGTATCAGCTATAAAAAGAGACACTCACTGGTTCTCTGTAGAACTCAGCCTCTCCAAGGGAGTAAAATGGCATGAAATGCACGTGACAGTCTTGATGCTGAAGGCTTTTGCTCTCTTTCCTCTGACTTGAGCTCTCCTGTTGCTGCTGTTTCAGTGCAGGGCATGACTCAGCACTGCTGGTACCACAGACCAGTGGTGCATGTGATGAGGCTTGTGTAGCTGCTTTGTAGCTGGAAAACACAGTGTCAGTAAATCTCTTGCAGATGTTCAGCCAGACTAGTTTGGAAGTGATGAAATGTTCAGACAGCGCCTTGTCAGAAAATTTCTCAATTCCTCCTTGATAAACATAAAATTCTGTCTTGCACTGCAGAGTGTTGTTTCATAGGAGTGCACTTGAGGGAAAGAAGTCCCTCTGCTTTGTGGATAAGAGGTCCTCCCTGTGGGAGGACAGGGACTTGTCAGTGAGTCCCTGACATTGACCACAGTCCCCATCTGTCTTGCTGTGTGCTTGGTTGCAGAGTTAGCAAAGGTTTTGAGTGGGTGCTGCTCTTTCTGGCACAGATCACGTGTCTCATTGGAAGCATTGGATTTATTTTCCACTGCTGGTAATCTAAAGATACAAAACTTGAACAAAGCAGTTATAGAGCCTTTGGTTAGCACCAATTCCAAGTATGTCAAGTGGTGGTGTTTGAAGAACTTGGCTGAGCCAAATAAATACTTCTGTCACTTTCAGAAAGAATTGTAACTCACTTACTGCCCATGGCAGTTAAGGTGAATTGCAGTATTAATGAGACAAGCTTATATTTCCATTTACAAGATTCAAGTCCAATTTGTGCTACTAAAAATGTCTGGACTTTCTGATATGAGTACTTTACTCTTTAAAAGCATGTAGTCTCTGTAGAGCAATTACAGTGCAGTGTAGCCCTCTTCCACAGAGGGTTTTCTGAAGCCATCCTTGCAAAATAAACTGAACAATTCCAGTTCAAAAGTTGGGGTTTTTTGTGCCCTTGGAGAAGGAAAAGCAAAGTGATAGATAAGAGAGGCTTAACAGTTTAATTATGAAATAGTCTTATTTTTTCAGTTGAAATCTAGTTCAGTAGTTTAAAGTGGTTGCAGTGGGCTGATGTGTCTCGACTTTAGTCAATAGTGGCTGATGTTTCCCCACTTTAGCCAGTTCTTAGATGATGTGATGCTTTGTGAGAAACCAGTTAGCTGGTTTTCTGCCAGCAAATGAATGGTTCTTAGTAAGGTTTTGGGGTAGATTATAACTTCTTTCTTTGAGAAGTAAGCTGGTGAGGAATAACAAGCACTGGGGAAGACAGGCATGAGTCTAAGAACAAGTCCTAGTGCTTTGTTTTTGGAGAGGGCTTGTTCTTCTCAAAATCCAACAGTTTAAGAAAAATAAGTAGTGGGTTTTTGGCTTAACTAGTATCAACCCTCAAGTACTGCACTTTCCCCCCTCCTGGGTGTCCTAAGCTGTCACAGATGCTTCTACAAGTCAGATAAGCTATTAGGGAACAAAGCTTCATAGAACTGTATTTTCTGAACAATAGCAGCTTGTCTACCCTCCTGGAATTCTGTTATTTACTGGTCTTAGTTATCGCTAGACTGTCTCTTGCCTTCATCAATTGCCAAGTTCAGTGCCTTCATAATGTTGCCATCCATTTCACAGTTCCAAAAAAACCACCCCTTCCTCTTGCTGTGGGTAACTTGAGGCAATTCCTTCTCTTCTGGCTGATGCAGAGAATCACTTTTTCAGTCCCTGTGTTTCTTGTTTGCCATCCAATTCAGTGTGGTTTTTGTTATGGTAAAGACTATATGGCCTAATGTCATTTGAAGCCTAATGGCTTGGCCTTGGAAAAAGAGGAAATAGGTGCCCTAACAGTATTTTAACTGCTTAAGTCACATCTGTTACAAGGGTGACACGCTTGGAATATGACTTAGTAATTATGTAACTTCTATGTAATTTATATTTAGTATGATTGAAATTGAGCAAACCTGTTAAATGTAATTTTTAAAAAAACAGCTTTCAGAATTGAACTTGAGGACTCAGTTTTTTGATGAGACTGTTCAGTGACACTGCAGTGTAATTTTATAGTTTTTGCTTTTGACCTAGTTTGCCAACATTCCTATTACTGTGTTCCAGGCTGCTAGTACGCCACTTAATCCTCTGAGCTTTCAATGTGGATTTGTGAAACTCAGGATTGACCTTCTGCAAGCTTTTTCTCAACTTATTTGTACCTGCAACAGCCTCAAAACAAGTCCACCCCCAGCTATTGCCACAACGATCGCTATGACGTCGGGAAATGATCTCCAGAGGTGTGGCCGCATCTCCAACCAGGCATGTGCTCCCCTTCCAATCTTGTGCAGTTATGTTTGTGACTCTGGTATGAATTTTGCTTCTCAGCAAACATATTTAACAAAAGAAATTAAAAGTAGTTGTGAAGTGGGGTTTTTTTGAATTGTGGACTTTGGTTTTTACCTGTAGCTCTGAAAACACCTGCCTGTAGCAGGCTGTGTTTTGAAGCTGAACGTGCACGTGTGTTTTCTCCTCCCGTCAAGCACACAGCTGCCAAGGATATGCAAGTAGCAAGTCACTTGCTACACTCAGACTTGCAGCAAGGCTTTTCACACCTTGCTTTGAAACACCTCAGACGCTCTGAGTACACTAAGGAAGAATATATGTACCTGAGGATGATTCTGCAACTCCTTTTGCTGAGAGTTGACAGCTGCCTTGGTACCATAAGGAGCACCAAGGATGTTTGTTCTAAATCCAGCCAGCAGGTGGTCATTGAAAGACAGAGCAGTTTGATTTACCAGTAGGGGATGGAGGATGTTGTTGATGGAGTTTTTTTCTTTTTTCTTTTAACCCAAGGAGATTTTGTTGGTGCAGGAAAAACACCTGTTTAATACCTGTTTAAGTGACAGTCTGTCACTTTGGTAATCATAATCTGAGTGAAGAAGCACTTCACCTTCTTCCTACTGCCTTATTCCTTCAGTGTTGTATGTTACAGTGTAGGGGTTTTCTGGATGTGTGGGGTTTTGTTTTGCTTTGCTTTGTGTTTTTACTTAGTAACATTGTGTCTGCAGATGAAACACTCAATGGAGGAATTCCGAAACTTGGCTACACGGTATGGAGATCTCTATCAGTCATCTTTTGATGCAGACTCAGCAACTCTAAGGAACGTAGAACTGTATCCTTTAAAAATCCTAGTGTTTGTCCGCTTTCCTTCTCACATGCACAGCATGAAGCATAAGAATCCTCTTTTCTTTGAAGACTGCCACAAAATAATTTTGAAAGTTAATAACATAAAAATTAGCTGTCAGTTGTTTAAAACCTATTTGAAAATAAACATTACCATATTGTTGTTTGGAATTACTTGATAAACAAGTTATGACACAAAACTTGGTATCATACTTCTAACTTGGTATTTTCACAGTTCTTCTCTGTTCACTAAATGAGTAATGACTGTAGGACTACTTCATAGAAGCAAGGAAAAGTGCCACCGAATATACTGCATTTCTTGCTTTAGGTGACAACTTCAAAAGTCTTTTAACTCCTTAGTATTAATATCAGACAACAGCAGAGCTGCCTGTTGATTTCACATGCAATAGAAGCTCTGATTTTGGATCCAGAATCTGCAAGGTAGGTTTGATAGTTAACTGCGTACTCCTTTTCTGCTTATTAATAAATCCTTGGAGCTTTAAACCTAGGAATTCAAGGAATGTTCAGAAAGTTTCTCAGTATACATTTCTAATTGTATTCTGAACATGCTTGAAGATCTGTTGCTGATGTGCTGTACCTGGCAGATTGGGGACTCTCTTTTAGGTTCTGCTTTTCATATTGATTTTGCTCTTGAGATCACTATACTGGAGTTATCTTAAATATAGACTTGAACTTCTAATCTCTCCTTTAGCTACTTAATTTGTGTTGTTATGTGTTAGATCCCATACCTGTTGCTTGCACTTGTGAGTGCACCTTAGCTTCCTTCAAAGTCGTGAAAATACACGCACTACATTAGTTCAAATTTTTAATGTAAAGCCATCACTTCTGGCTGTTTTTCTAACAGTGAACTTAAATCCACTAGAAAACAATGTTGAAGTACTGATGAATTGAATCAGTGTTTTAAAATCCCAGGCTGAGATTAAATGGAAAATCCTGTGGATAAAATCTCTCAGTGATTTTATAGCTAATAAAAGTGAACATCCTAAGTGACTGCAGTACTCATTGTGAATTAAGCATTGCTTAGAAGGTGTATTAGTCAAATTTGTATGAAGCTGGGTGTCTACGAGATGGAATTCTATTCAAAGGAGAAGATTATAAAATTGGAGATTTAGTTTTAATTCTGACTAGCATTCTTGCTTTGTGTTGTGAGATTTTCATGACTGTTATAAACACTGCAGGCTTAAATAAAAGCCCGGGGAAGTAAGTATGCTGAGGTTATTAGGCCTGTCAGTGCTTCAACTGAGAGGGTGGGGACAGAAGTGGTGAATAAATGGTAGTTAAGAAGGATTTAAATGCAAAGGGAAAATGTTATAGTGGAAAAATAATTTAAAGAACAGAGTAAACAGTTTGAAAGACATTTCTTAATGGATTTCATGTTGTAATGTCTTGTGACATCTGTTTGGTAGTGTGCCTTCCAGGTTATGATGAGGAAAGTAAGTTAGACATAATGTTGTTTTTTTTTTTAGTTTCCAGGAATATAGCTCAAATGGAACAGCTCATGTTGAAAGTGAATATGAAAGAAGAATGATGTCTGTATTTAATCATGTACTAGAGGAAGTGGAATCCCTCAACAGGAAGTATGCTCCTGTGTCTTACTTGGCAAGTAACAGTTTTAAATGTATATTGTGTAGAGAAAGGGGCCAAAACCCTAGAACTCCATATAACTGTGGTTGGCAAGAAACTGGGAAGCATTCTCAGTTAACTAACATTACTGACTCACATGGTCTCTACAGAGACACTCTTGTTTAAAAATACTTCAAGAACCATTTTGCTAAAACATCTGTAACCTTACTGGTCTGATTAAAAATAATACTTCTAAAATTCCCATCCTAAGAGCACAGCAGTTGCTGATAGGGTAACTACAAGTACTGTCAGGTCTCTGTCACACCCCTCACCACACTCACATGCAAACACTGGAGCACGTTCATGTTCTTGCTGTGAAGGAATTCTCCCCCTCCCACCCAGCAGCTGGGCTTTGGTCCCTGGTGGTGAGCACTGTGCTTGGTGAGTGTAGCATTTCTCTTATCAGTGCAGGGCATCAGGGAGCACAGTGTGCAGTGTGCTGGTGCAAACAGTGAGCTGATAATGCTCTCCTTTGCAGGGCTGCTGCCTTTGGCTCTTGCTGCTCATGAGCATCCTAAAGCTGAAGTGCATGTTAGTGGGAACAAGGTGGTTTGGCATGGTTGGCATTTATTTGCCTGGTTTCTAAATCTAACAGTCCTTACCAGTTCCACACAGAATAGAGGAGTAAATCATTTAAGCCACAGCAAAGATAAACCCTGTAAACTTGGTTGTGGCTGGCTGTACACCAAGGCACTGCTTGTGTTCATCTGAGCCAGAGGCATGGTGCAGCAGGGAAAGGAAGAGTAGACAAGAGGCTTAAAACTTAACTATTGCATTAAGTTGTGATAGATGCCAGTCTTTTTGCTTGGAGGGGAGTTTTTGAGAGTTTGTGTGTAGGAGTGTTTCACACAGATCCTGCTCTGTCAACTCTTAACACTAGGGCTGGAAAGATTTGTATTTTTCTTTTACTTGACCTCCTTGTTTTTTTCCAGAGCAGAATACCTCCTTCAATAAGGGGCAGAGCATAAAAGAGAGGTTGAATATAGTCACTGTAATCTTAGTGGCTATAATTCTATGACTGTACTAATATATTTTTGGACTTAAAATAGAAATTCCTGCTGTTTCAGTACCTCAGGTACATGTCTTTTTCCTGTGTCATGAATGATATTTTTTCTTAGTTGTTTTGGCTCTTGTTTCTTGCAGCATACAGCTTGTCTGTGCAATGCTGTCATTGCCTTGTTGAAGGTGCCCCTTTCATTTCAGAGGTACTTTTTCCAAAAGCTGCAATCTACAAGTATTAAGGTAAGTACTGCTCAAATATGGCCTCAAATTTCTTTAGGAAGTCCTTACTTCATGAGAAAAGCCATACTGAAGGCACAGAGCTTAAGGATTTTTTGTGAAGATACATAACTGCAAATGGCACTTGGGTTATAGCATGTATGTATGGTTGTTCAGAAGCACTAGACTGTCACTTAGGCAAGTAAGATTCACTTCTTTGATTGCAAAGCCTTAAAGGTAAAATGTAGCTGGAATTTTTGTTGATTCTGAGTCTGCAAAGATAAATAATGCTAGTCCAGGGAGGGCAGCTTTTACAGACTTGTGTTTGTTTTTTTTCTTTTTCCTTTAAAAAGCAATGTTCACTATCTTGGAAGAAAATTGTCCTATATATCAGCTCACTGACTAAGAATGACTATATATGACTAAGGTTGTGAGGTTTTTTGTTTTACTCAAGTGCTTCTTTTTTTCTGGGAAAAGTGAAAGCTTAAGTTTTTAGTATTTACTCTTATTGCATTTTGCTTCTTTGTTCAGCTTAATATACCTACAGCTGTTCTGTGGAAGATTTTTTTTCCACATCTTTTGAAAAAGTAAAGTAAATGAAACTGATACAAAGATAATATATTGTATTACTGATGATGTTTATTAAATAATATAGTAATGAGTCTTTGATAATGTCTGTGTTTCCATTTGCTGATTTTCCTACCCAACCTCTCCTTGGAAGTTTTTCTATAACGTGTCCTGTTTCATCCTTGAATTTTGTTTGCTTTTCTGGAGTCTTATAATTGCACTCTTACCTGTTTACTTGTGTTCCAGCTCGCTCTATCCCCATCTCCAAGGAACCCAGCAGAGCCTATAGCAGTACAGAACAACCAGCAGCTGGCCCTCAAGGTGGAAGGAGTGGTTCAGCACGGATCTAAACCAGGCCTTTTCCGTAAAATCCAGTCTGTCTGTCTGAATGTCTCTTCAGTGCTGCAGAGCAAATCTGGACAAGACTATAAGGTGTGGATAGAATAGAGCCAGGAGGAGTCTTAAGCTTTTTTGCTGTGTTGTGCTGTTCTTTTGTTTGTCCCTGGGTAGCAGAATTCCCAGGATGAGATGAATGGGGGTGGTTCTGTAATCCTTTCACTCCTGCCAGTTGACATTCAAGCACTGGCCAGAGCCAAGCATAACTTGTGGAGGGGATCTGGGATTTTTAAGTCTGCAAGATGTCAGTACCTTTTTGTAACAGCTCTTCTTCCAAACAAAGAGGCTTTGTGATGTTCGGAACAAGTCATTAGGAGTCTGCCTGAGATGAGGAAAACTCACCCTAGTTATGTATCGTATAAAACTCCACAGGGAAAAAAAAACAAACAAACCAAGAGTAGATTATTCTCTACCATATAGTCTCTAGAATTTTTGATAGTCATTTTAAGGTTCTTTTATTTTGTTTGTGGAACTTAAGTCAACAGTATTATCAAAAGTTGCGTGCCTGAGGTTTGGGTTCTGCTAGCATGTGATACTTAGTGACAGGCCCATTTTGGTGGGTTTTGGGGTAGGTTTTTGTCGGTTTTGTTGTTTGGGTTTTTTGAGGGAGAATAGGAGAAAGTCAATGGCTTGTAAAAGAACAGAACTAGGAAGTGTGTGATGTTTGACTCACATTACTTTGTGGAAAAGTAGAACCTCAGGTGGAAGATGACTTGATAGCTTGTCAAGCTGTGTCAAGTATGCACTTGTATTGGTTTAGGAGAATTGTGAGCAGATTTTTCCTTTTTTCTCCTCTTTCCTTCAAGTGGAGACCTGAAAACTTAGTTTTGGCAGGTTTATGGTGTTTTAACCTTCCATCTGTGTTCTCAGATTCCTCTTGACAACATGACCAATGAAATGGAGCAGAGGGTGGAACCGCACAACGACTACTTCAGCACTCAGTTCCTGCTAAACTTTGTGATCCTTGGCACCCACAACATCACCGTGGAGTCCTCTGTGATAGATTCAAATGGTATTGTCTGGAAAACTGGGCCTAAAACAACTATTTTTGTGAAGTCTCTTGAGGATCCATACTCCCAGCAGGTTCGTCTCCAGCAGCAGCAGGGCCAGCCTCCATCGCAGCAGCAGCAGCAGAGAACCGCGTACTCGCGCTTCTGATTCCACCAGTGACTCCACCAGGTCAACTGGTACTGCCATTTTTTTGGACACTGCTTTTTTAAATGTTTTTTGAAGATTTTGTATTGCAGCCTTCTCCTAGAAAGTCACAGATGCCAGTTTGTTGCTTCTTGAATTATCTGGAGTAAATTTGAACTTGATTCAGCAGAGGCAGCTGTTTAAATTTGGAGTTGTGCTCTTACTATAAGAACTTCTGCCTGATCTCTGACTTTGGTTTACAAACCTGTTCCAGCAGGCTTCACAAACTGCAATGGCAGGGGACACTAGGCTTCTTGACTGGTACTTTCTGTGCTGTTGTTTTTTGAAGCACATAGGTTCTAATGTCAGGCTTACAGGACATAGGGAAGGACTTCTGTTTGGCTGGTTACACACACTTGGTATTACACTCATTTCTGTGTCTTTTAATGTGAAGGAATTGGCAGGAATATCCAGAGATTCTTTTTCTGACATTTTATTTGCAAGTTCCAGTATTTGGCTGGTGTATGTATGTTATTAAAATTCTTCAGCACTACTTAGTGCATGCAGCTGGAAGAAAAAAAATTGCAGTTCACTTGTGATACCCAGTCGCTGCAGGGAGAAGAGACTGCTTGAGGGTTTGCTGTCTGGGGAGTCTTGCAAGAGGCAGAGTTTTACAGGTGGGAATAATCACTGTCTCTTAGATTATATGGAAGCTATTACCATGTTGTTTTTTAAAATTTTCATGCATCTGTATTTCTGAAAACTTTTGTAGGGTTTTTTTTAATTTGCTCTTTTAAGAGGGAAATTAAAATGAATGACACCTTGCACGTTGACAGCTCTTTTTTAAAATGAGTCCTTTATACCAAAACTTTGTAATCTTACGTGTTCTTTGACCAACTTGCGAAGCTTAACTGTTAATTTTACAAGATGACTGACTTGGAATAGAATTTTGCCAATTCTAGAAATTGATCCAGAATAGTTTTGGAAATACACTGCTTCATACATAATTTTCACACTTCCTTTGTGATATAAAAGGCTGAACTGTATCCAGACTCACAGGCAGTAGATCACATAACATGACCTTCACCTGCTCTTCATAAATAGTCTCTGCTTATCACTCTGTAAGAAAGCAGGATCCACTTGAGTGAGGAGGAGGAGGGTTGGCACTTCTTACATACTTCAGCTTGTTAATCCCTATCTCTTGTAGCAGAAATTTCTCTTGTTATTTTCTCAGCAAAATCCCATGCTACTGTTATTTCTTCAATCTGATTTCATTCTAGAGTTGACTAGAGTTTACAGATTTTGCTTGCTTCAAGTTCAGAGAATATGATAATGAATTGCTGTAAGCTGAGGCTTCTTTTGCATAGCAGGATGAAGAATTTTTTGCTGTGTTTTCCCATAGTAGTTCTTCTTGGCTGGAGATTATCCAAAAAAACCAAACAAATTGGAAGTGATGATGCTAGATATCATACCTTGGTCAGACTGTAATCCTAACTAGAAATGGTAACTGGGAGGCAAGGTTGAAATAGAAGACACAAAATTGGTGAAACATTGAGCAGCATCCTCTGAAAATTATTTTCCTTTTGAGCAAGAGACACAAAGTGCCACCACCTTTCAAGCTGACTTAGGAAAGTGGTGGTTTCTGTCCCACTTTTGTGGTTCCTTGGCCATAGTTTGGTGTGTGTGTATACATGCAGCTGTGTGTGCACACGTGCATATATGTACCTGTAGATACAGCTCATTAAATGGTCCAGAAAGAGGTGATTGACCTGCTGCTGTCTAGGCTTTCTGTCAGATTAAAGATCTGAACTCTTTGTGGTCAGTTGGGTTTTTTCATTAAAGCCATAGATCAGTGTCTTTACCACAAAAGTCTCTGTATTTAAAAAAAAAAAAAAAGACTTCGAGATCAAAGAGGTTTTTTTATCCTGCATAATGAATGTGTGTTTCTTGCTCTTATTGACCAGTATGTTGGTGGAAACCTTTGACAGTGCCTTTCCAAAACAACTCAGAAATTACAAGACATTTCCATGCTGGGGAGCAAACTTTTCTCATAAGTCATGTGATGTTCAGAGTGGGAAAGCCCTGCTCTGGCCTGAGCTTAACTGTCTGTGAGCTGGTGAGATTAACCCTACTACAGCTGAACAAAGTGTTCCTTCTTTAAACATGTTTGCTTGCCTGATCTGAGAGGCCTCTAGAACTCCAAGAACTTATAGCAGTTTTAAAGCCCAGCAAATAATACTTGAATCCTGAGAATCTGGATGCTAGGTGTGGGAGATTGCAGGGGAAGGAAAATTGCAATTGCTACTTTATTGGAAATTACCTTATGTAGGAAGGTGGCTTGCTGTACAAATACCTGTATTTCTAACAAACTCTGAAGAGTTTCTCGTGCTCATTCATTTGCAGGCTAGTTATATGTGTGTTCTGATCAGGAAAGACCCTGTACCTGTTAGTAAGTTCTCCTTTTATATAAGCACAGTGTTTTATGTTTTGGTGGATTTGTAGTGAGTTTATTTTGTGTGTGTGTGTGTTTTGTTTGTTTTCTAACGTGGTGTATTTTTTATTCCTAATAATCTGGGAAATACACCTGTCAAACAGAAACCATGGATTTTATGGCACACAATGTCTCAAAATACCTAAAGAGAAGTGAGGAAGACTGTTAAAGTTACAGCAATATACAGAAAGCTGCTGTTGGAACTATCAGCAGTGAATGTGATCCTTGACTATTAGTGGAAGCAAGGAGGTTATTCTTATTTGAGTCCTGCATTCAGTTTCTGGTGCCTGTACTTGAAGATGTGCAACAAAGAATTTGGAAGGCACTTCTAAGATATGGACCCAACTTAAATCTCTTTAGTGTTTCTCAGTAAACAAAGCAGTAACTTGATTATTATGCATAGCTGCACACTGATAATGGAAGACAGTTCAGATCTGTTTCACTTACTGGCAGAAGAAAGAAAATATTCAGTGGCTAGACATTGGTCCTTAGCTGCTAAGAATTCAAACAACAGAAGGGCTTATGCAGACAGCTGTGTCATGATCTGTTCCTAATCATTGAGATATGCCTTCCTCTAGCTTGGATAAATTGTTGGGCTGAGCAGGAGGAGATGATGGAATGGAGATGACTGGAGGTGCTGATAACATGTGCAGTGCAGCATTAAGACAACAGTGTTTGGTGCTTAGGCTCTATAATTTGACCTGACTTCTCCACAGATGGTGTAGCCAGTTACTCTCAGAAGTACTTGCCACTCTCATTCCTGTGAACATGTGCTCAGGCATGTGTCCAGAAAGTGTCATTTCTGGATTCCTGGCTGATCCCTTGCTCCAGGCAATATGGAACTGAATGCAGGGCAGGGAAGGAATGTCCGCTGTCAGATTCTGCCTTCCCCTGGAATTTGGAGTGTAATCTCCTGCTAAGGTCATTCAAGTGTATTTCAGAAGTGATTCCTGAAGTTGCACTCATCATGGGTATTCATGGAATCTTAGACTTCCTTTCCTATTTTTGTTTCCTTGGATATGCCCTCATTTTACCCAAGGACTGATATGCCTTAATATAGCTGAAGTTTTTGTATTTGATAGGGGATGTATTTCAACTTAAATCCTATGAAACTACAGGAATTGCACAGGTCTAGAAGCAAGTGCAATGGTTGTTTAAACATCTGCATAAACTTTTAAAAATTTTTTTTTTAGTGATACCACAACTTTAGTTAAAAACCCTGCTAACCTACTGAAAGAATTCATAGGATTTTAGGCATTTCCTTGCATTCCTAAAATATCTTTTGAGTGATATTCAGTGTGTGTGTGTGTGTGTGTGTGTGTGCATATAGAGAAAGAGAGATCTCATACAGCACAGTATTGAGGCATCTTACCTTCAGATTAACTTCATTTCTTTTCTGGTTTGTTGTCTTTCTGTTTGCCTCAAGTGCTTGCTGTGTCCTTGGTCAGCATATTTACACACGTGTCCTTTTAGCTCCTGACAGCATCTTCTCTGAACAATCTGTTCCTTTTGTGGCAGTGCAGGTGTACTCAGGTGTCTGCATTGTGCAAACCAAGACAGCAGGGGAGAAAAATTGAGGGTAGAGGGGGGTAACTTAGGAGCCCTGCCAGCTCTCAAAGCAGTTCTGAGTTGAGTAAAGCCCAAGAACTGGTAGTTCTCTCTGCTTGACTGCTGCAGTTCTGTGTCCAGCACTATGCTTCACTGCCCTTGCTTCACACTCATAGGTGCCTCCAAGGACACAACCTGAGATGCTAAGCAAAAGCAAACTTACCCAGAACCTTGCCGTTTTCACCTCCAGAGCAGAGTGACTGAGACAAAAACACTTCTTGAAATCAAAGGAAAACCGAGAGTTGCATGCTTTTCTTGCAAGGCATGTTATGCAGAGTTGCAGTTACCCTCTCCTGCCCCTGTGAATCTTTAAGCCAGGTGCTGTTTTGTGTCACCAGGAAACAAGCCTATCTATCTTAGTGACCCCAGAGTTGTTTGTACTCCAAGTAACATCTCTCTGCCAAACAGCAGCTGCTCAAACTCACTCCTGAAGTCACAGATTGCTGCATTTCAGTGAGCAGTCATCCCAGGTCTGTGCTTCAGAAAGTTGCTCTACTCTGCTGATTGTTATCTGAGAAATAGGAAGCATTTCTTTGGTGTTCTTATTTGCTTTTAGGATATGGTCTTTATCTTTTGTTTGCACACCTCCAAGTGATGCTGTCAAAATTATGGACAGCTTGGTTGTATGTTAATGAAATTTGCACTTAGCCTCATCCTCCTGATCCAAGGATCTTCAATAA
Source organism: Passer domesticus (assembly GCF_036417665.1). Classification (NCBI taxonomy): domain Eukaryota; kingdom Metazoa; phylum Chordata; class Aves; order Passeriformes; family Passeridae; genus Passer; species Passer domesticus. The sequence continues at coordinate 90,354,063 of NC_087476.1, forward strand.
GGTAAGAGCAGTGTTCAGTGAATTTTGAGAGGAAAGCTTTCTGAGGTTAGAGCCTATAACAATGCCTTAAACACTTTCTAGTCACTGGACACCTAACTGTAGTAAAAAGCTGATTTTTTTTTTTTACCAGTGACCCCATAAAGCAGTCAAGGAGATACTGAAAATGTTTTATTTTATAGATGATAAAAAACTTTGCCCATAGCTACTTCACAGTCTTAAAAATCGTTCTTTTTCCCTATAGATAAGGAATCTTATATTCACATTCCCTCAGATATGATTGTGGAGTTTTCCAGAAGTCTTTTAAAACTTTGATTACTAAAAGCAGTTGTTTGGAAGGTGTTTTTTAAGGATATCAATGGTGACTACAAAGCTCCAAGGAGGATAGGATAAAATAAGAGACTTGTGTGGGTTGGCTGATTTAAAATACTTTGCTCAGCATTTTAAGTATGTGGCTTGCTGGCAATCCATTTTATAGAGCCCTTCCTTGCTTCCCAGAAGCTCTAAATTTAGGAATGCAGTTAATGTGAAATTAAGAGCTGTCCGTGCTTAACACACAGCTAACTATGGAGAAAACCCAAGGAGTAGCAGTTGAGCTGGAAGAGACCAGGATAAATATAAACTGAGTGTGATGTGCATCTGCCAAACATGGTGGGTGAATCTTCAGGGTACAGTTTCATGCTTCACTTGACACCATCTAGGTGTATGGCAGTGCTGAAAAGCACTCTCTTGTGCTTATTCCTGACTCCAGCTTTGCTCTTTGGATCAGATCATGAGTTTATCCACTCAAAACAGTTCTAGTTAGCTTGAATGTTTTTTCTGCTGGTTTGTCTTGTCTGACTTGGTCAATGCAGTCAGTACCAGAAAGGTGCTGGGGAAGAGTGTGGTGTATCCTGGAAGTACTAGGGAACTGCTGGACTGGCTGACTGTGCACCTGCAGTGTATTTCTGTATTTAGCAGGAGTCTGGAGGGAACCGTGTGTTCATGTGCATCTGAACTGTGGCTTTTCTGCATGGGCAGCTGGAGAGGGCAGAGAGCACTGCAGAGTTCCCAGCCAGCTGCCCAGCCTTCACCCTGCTCTGAGTCACCGCCCAGAGTGAGTGAGGCGACAGAAGGCCGGGAAGGAGGGAATGCCCTTTGGAGCAGTGGCTGGGGCCAGCCTGGGTGAGTGTCAGTCTCTGCTCTGCAGCAGGTGAGGCATGCTTGAGTATGTCCTGATTTGCCAGCAGTGCAAGTGGGCAGCAGCTCACAGTGGTGAGTGATGGCAGCTTCCGACTCACCTTGTTTCACCAAGTCCCAAGGCGTGCAGAGGTCTGATTGCAGTTCATACCAGTGATATTCCTACATAAACACTTACAAATTCTGGCTAAAGCTAGGCTTTTATCCCTTATCTATCCACTGGTACTAGTTTCCTCGGTATGTATTTGCAGAAATTGGTCTGTGCAAATGACAGTGTCCCAGCCAGATCGTTGGGTGAAGTGGATGGAGACCTCTCAGAGCCGGTCACCCACTTCAACACAGAGGAAACTTCAGGAGTTGTAATAATTGACAAAAGATGTCTCACCTCTTCAGAAGGTCTTTCCCTCATTCCACAAGGGAGGAGCAAAAGCAATTGCAATTAATTAGGCTAATTATTGCTACTCATCAGTGAAGCTGATATATGTAAGCAGTGAGCTGATCCTCCCTCCAGTGTACAAAGTCTAATAGTTCATTTCCTTCATCTGTCTGTCACCTGTAGTGAATTGATGTGCATTTTCACCCTTGCAGAGGAAAAGGTTTTCCTGACAGCAGTCTGTGCCATGTGAGAGAGATGCAGGAGATTTCCTTGATTCTCCTTGTTGTAAGGGTTTAAGTTTAGTGTGGACCAAGTCTTTGTGAGTTGGGTAGGAATTAATCCTGACTGCATCTGAGTAGTACTAGCCACATTATAGATCCACTGGAGAGATTTGTATTTCTGTTAGTGTGTGTAAATTAGTTTGAGAAGAAAAATATACACTGATTTTCATTTTTGGGGGAGTGGGGCAATAGAGATGAACCAGAAGAACAGCTTGAAGGCTGTATGTTTAGTTGTATTTCAGCTTGACCCTAAAAAAAGCACCCAGTTGTGTTGCTTTTCCTGTTTAAAACAAAACCATATAACAACAGCCCTCAAACCCCTGATTCAAACTCCTAGCTTTGTTTTGCTGTTCAGAGTTTTAGGAATTCACTAGGGTCATAGAAAATATTGTTCTGTTTTGTGGAGTGATATTTTTTCTTTTTGTATAGGAAAAAGGAGGACACAACCCCCATGACTCTTAACTGGGTTGCAATGTCTCCAGTAGTTCAATTTGGCAAGATAACAAAACCAGTGCAGAACTTAAAAGGTAATTAGTGCTTTTGAGAAAAAATATTTTTAAATGCCATGGTGATGAATCAATTTTTTTTTTAATTGAACCTTTTTTCAAACAAAAACCAGGGTTGCAGATCAGGTACTCATGTTCAGTTCTGCCCTTTAGTGATGTGAGTGTACTAAATGGCAGATGGGAATGTTGATGATTCACGGAATATATTTGTGTGTCAACACTACCTCACCAGAAAACAGCTTACCCAGAGGGGTATGGAACTTAAAATTTGTTTTCAGTGAAGCCTGCTCTGTAGTACAAATACAGTGAGCTCTTGCTGTGAGAAGACAGATGGAAGAGCCCTCTGTGATGCCTGTCTAATCACCTGAGAGGTGCCTTTCTGCTGCTCTTTGTGCTCTCTGGGTACTGCCCTTGCAGTCGTGGCTAATAACAGCACCTACAGGCTGTGCTGGTTTTGTGCATCCACTGCCAAGTCAGCCCCTGCTTACCTGTGATGTGGTTTTTCTGACTTGTGAGTTCTCACCTGTGTGTGACCACTTATCTCCTCCTGGCAGCAATGACAATATTCTCTGCTGTGAAAAACTGCTGGGAGCTTGACATCCTCTTCCTGCTGTAAATCTTTGACCACTTCCAGCAGCTCCAAGGCAGCCCAGGGAGAAGTTGGCATTGACCACCTCAAATACTCTGCTGTGAAATCTGAATAAATTTGAAAAATGCCACTTTTAATCTCTTGAGCTTTTACTTTCAGCTGCTTCTCTGCAATCATGATAGCCATAAATCATGTTTAGCCTAATCTCATTCCTCATTTTTATTTTTAGTATGACTCCAGGAAGTGTGACTTTAAAAAATTATTTTAAAAAGAGCAAAATGCTCAGTAAAATCTGTCCTTCCAAAAAAAAGAATTAAAAAAAATCTGTCCTTCCAACAGTATCGTTAGGCAATTCAATTAGTTTTGGTTTGACTTTTAGATGCCCAGTCTTGCTGGGCTGTGCCTGACATTTTGCCATTCGAGGAGTAAAGGATTATCAGCACAGGAATTTAACAGTAGTTTTACAAGCCAAGTGGCTGCCACTCCATCCTGGGTGGGACTTGGGCAGCACTTGTGTGACTTTGCAGTCGACAAAAGTTGATTGCAAATTAGCAATTAAAAATTTTATCACTGTTATTATCACCTGTTTTATTTCCTCATCTCCTCCCTTTAGAAGAGATAAAAAACCCCAGCATTCTAGTTGTGCTCACAGAAATGATAATAAGTAATAACGTTATTTACTTAGAACACTGGAGTATGGAAATACTGAGATCACACGTGAACAAAAACATAACTCATTTTGTCCTTTATCTTTCCTTCAGGAAGACTTTGACCTGTAAGTTGTAAAGAAGCTGGAGTGGAGCCTGGGTCAGTCCCAGCAGTTCAGCTGTTGGAGCAGTGATTCATTTGTACCCATGCTTAGTTCCAGCTGTGGTGCTGATAATGAAAAGCTGACAGCTCAAGGGCAGGGGTGGAAAGGACTTTGTCCAGCAAGAGAGCAGCAATCTACAGCTGTGCTGCCTGAGATATAATTTGTTCACCAGTGATTTGATTACTCAACAGTCTACATGGATTCACAAGCCATTCACAGGACTTGAATTTCTAAACAGAATGTAGACAAAAGTTTCCTTTAATGTAGGACAAATCCCTGTAACGCTGTAGTAGGGCTGACACAAGTGACAGGATCTCTGCCATAGCTCTGTGTTGGGCTGCTGTTAAAATGAGGTGCATAATTCATGCTCAGCACAGGCAGTTGAGACCATGACTCATTTGTGCCTCTCTAAAATATTAAACTTCCAGGCCACTTCAATTACAAGCCTGGCAAGACATACAACCTGATACAGTAAAATATTTATCTGTGTTACCCAGGTAATGGCAAAAGAATCCAGTCATTACAAAGAATGCTACTTGTGATTAATTATTTAATTAGTTTCTTTAATCATTTTGGCTGGCTAGGAATAAAAAGAGCTGCAGTTGCATGGACATTTCACTTACTAAAGTATTTTGGAGATGCACGAAAGCTTTGCATCTTCAGGAATATAAGCCTTTAAAGTATTTGTGCATGTGTAAGCAACTGTTAGTCTGAAGCAGGGTGGAAGTTAAAAAGAAACTGGACAAACTTAAACTTCTGTAATAGCAAAGATTAAAGATGAATTCTAAAAGAGAATCTGAAAAAGATCTCGAGGTATTTGAGTTTGAGGAGGGAGAAATACTAACAGTGCATTTAATCAATGCGCTCAAATAGCACATGTTAAGTAATGAAGCTCTACTGATTAAAGATTAATTTAAACATTCTTGATGATTAGGTGTAATGTAACAGAATTAGTGCTTCCAAATTGCTAAAATGAGAATCTGGTCCATGAGCTTTCTTTTTATTCTAGATGGTAGCAAAAGCTAGATTTCACATGCATTGTATCACAGGTCCAAAATTCAATTTTTCTATGTTTCTGTAGGCAGCTCTGTATGCAGACAACAGATGTACTTAGCAGTGGACGTTGCCTGGAACTGAATGCATGCAAATGGCTCTGTATGTGAAACTCTAGAATGCACTGAAAAATCTGAGTATTCCAGCTCATGTTTCCCTGCATAATGAAGTCACTGACTAGCATGATCAGATTATAAAAAGTCATCTTTGGTGTTTATATAATACCTAGGTTCAGCTGAACTATTTTTAATCAGGAATTCAATTGTTTATCTTGTATGTTCTTTTATATCCTTTCATCCTGCATTTGCATACATTGTGATGACCTTTTGTGGAAACCCTGCAGGATTTTTATAACAGTTCAGCTGAAATTCAATGTGAACTTAATCAGCTGTTACAGGCTGGGTAGGATCTCAGAAACCCAGTTCACAGAGTGAAGAGCTTCTGTGAACAAGGGTACATAGAGTTTTTCTGTGATACTCATTGCTTTTCTACTGGAACAGAATGTTAATCCGTTTATTCTGTAAGGATATTTCATTTTTCATCTGTTTTTAAAGATGGTGACCAGACACTGTAGGGTCTTGGCAACTGCTGATCTCCGAGCTGGAGCATTGCAAGACTAAAATTGCAAGTCAATGTTTTTATCTTTTTGTTTTGAACATAAAGTCAAGTAGTGTTTTCTAAGGCCTCTGCCAAATACTGGTGAAGAGTGACTGCTCCTAGGTGTGTTGGTTACAGCAATGGTTTGCAAATCTTCCTGGCATTCTGCAATGATTAATGCTTCTGCAGAGTGTTTTACACAGTGTATTGGAGCAAGCTTGATCAACTTTTTTCCCTACAATCTATTGCCTTTATTCTGCAAATTCACAAGTGGATTCTACTCAGTTGTGTCTTCACTCAGCTGCTAGCTTACACTTTTTCATCCATCTCCTCAAGACATAATCCACAGCTTCTAACAGGTCATCCTGCACAGCAGTGCTTGCACCCAGTCCTTCCAAATGCACCCAGTGATTCTTTCTGTAACTCCCTGCAAAAGTTTTGATTTTCCTTTGCAAAAGTTGTGATGCTTGAGTTTCTGTCAGAGAGGAGGAGGAGCAGAACGAGCTGGGCAGTGCTGTGCATGTGTGTGCTGGGACAGCAGTACACATCACCCTGGCTGCTTTACAGTCAGTGGCGGCCTCTGCCTGACCGTGTGTCAGAGCTGCTCCCTTCCTTGCTCACCTTTCACAGGGAAAACTTAATGCCCAGGAGCAAGTGTCTGGCAGCACAATGAATGGCAGAGATTCCTCACCTGGAGTGTGAGCCTTTCTGCTGTAGATTTGGACACGTGTAATTAATGTTTGCTCCCAGTCCTAGATGCTGCTGCTGTTTTCTAGGAGAAGGAGCCCAGGGAATGTTTTTGTGCACTCATCTAACGACTGATGTTGGTTTAGGTTTGGGGTTGGTTGGCTGGGGGTGTTGTTTGTTTGGTTTTTTATGTGTACCACATCCTTAGGGGAGAGATGATCAATATTTAAGGAATGTAACAACTCCTATACTACCTCCACTTGGAGACAGAAGTTACCACAATAAGAGTGTGTGTTGTAGGGAGTGGAATGTGCAATATAATTTACATAGTCCAAATTACTGGCCTCCACCCCAGTTTGAGACAGCAATAGCTGGTGTGGAACGAGGAGGTGTCAAGCCTCTGTTTCCATTCCTCCCTGCCTTCAGGAAAATAAAGAGCTTATCACTGGGCATGGTAGATACTCCTGGAGATGTCTGAGACATTGCCCTGGCCAGGGCTGCTCCCTGCTAGGTTGTCTGCTGGTAATCTTGGCACCAAGATAGTCTGGAATTCAAGTACCACCCCATGGTATGTCCTGTTTCTTCATCAGTCAAGCCTGAGAACCCTTACTAACAAACTGTCACAAAGGCAACATAATTTGTTCTTCAACTGTTGTTTATTTTTCTGTTCATCTTTGGTAGATTTGCCTTGGTAAGAATTGAACTCAGTCATCACTAAGCATTAACAGTGGAAAAGAGGATGCAAGGCTGCAAATTCCTTGGCATAGACAAGTACGGAGAACATTAAATAGTAGGTTAAGTACTCAAGCCTACACTCTGCTCTATCGAGCTCTTTCTGCAGCATATTACTGCTTTGATCCATACTTACAGTTTGCCAATCAAGGCACATTTTGTGACAAGATAACATTTTACTTACTTTTTCACGTTTTTGCTCTGAGTGGGACTTTCTGCTTCTCTGTAAAAGGTTTGAATTAATGTCTTCTCTTTAGACAGATGCTGCCATTTAGAAGTGTTATCTGAAAGACATGCAATTAATTCTTGACCTCAATTAACTCAGTACACCATTCTCACAGCTGAGTGTGATAAGCAGTTATGGTTCTATGATACTGAATTTGCTGTGATGTATCATTCAGCATTAACACAAGGCATATCTTGTTTGATAATTTTTCAGAACCTCAACACATCAGCCTGTTCTGTCTTCTCCTTCCTCCCCCCTTCCAAAACTTACAGTGGCTTCCACTGATGTCTCAGTCTTGACAATTTTAAGTGGAAGCAAGTGGAAAGACCTGAGTTCTACCAATAATGAGACTTCATTTATCAATCTCACAACTGCATTTAATGCCATTTTTTAACCCCCAAAGCTGGGGATGGATCCTGACCTGAACAACATGGTGAGTGTCCTGCTCAGAGCCTCCAGCTTCTATTGGAAACTTTGTGGCTGTAGAGCAGGGAGGTGACACTGGGACTAGAGAAACTTGCATTTGAGACAGTGTGAAATGAGACACAAAACACTGGTAAGTTGATCAGCCTCAGCCTGGCCACATTGGATCGACAAGGGGGTGTAGGGCTCCAGAGGAGCTCAGTGGAACTCAGACTACTGACACTTCTGTATGGAGAAAAAGGGGTAAGAGTTGAGCAGATGATTGAAAGGGTTTTTATTTCCTACTTGCATCACTTCTGTTTGACAAAGGGAGTTTCTGTTATGCTTTTAATTTCTTCAATTTTTTTTCCTAAATATTACAAAAATAGTATTACAGTTGTATCTATCGTTAGGAAACCGTATGATTTTGAAACCTTACTTTAGTTTTTGTTTCTTTTTGTTACAAGACTTAGGCTGAACAAATCAAACTGTGTAATCCCTTGTGGATTCATCCATGCCATTAGGATTGCTTTTCTTAGCCACAGTTAACAGTGGTGTAATGGGTTTTACAACATTTTATTAAGTTGAAATGCATCAATAGCACTAATGATAAACAATTGTGGTATTTCAGGAAGAACAATTTCCAGCTCTTACTGCACATGGCAACCTATGGAGCTTTTGGGCAGCACTTGACTGTGTGGCATGAAAATAGGAAGTGATTGTCCCTTACAAACATGTTAGTGGTGTGGCACAGACTTAAGGAAACCAGTCTTGGATGTCTGTGGTAAAAAATGCATAACAGCATTACTATCATCTAGATGAAATCTCTTTGACTGATGAGTGTTGCCTGAGTTTGTGCTGTTGGCTGGTGTAAATCAGGATAAAGTGGTTTGCATTGGCTGTGGAGAGGACAGGAATGGGCTTTATTGTTGATGCCAATCATAGGACAGGGCGTGGTGCCTCCTCCCTTCCTCTCCGTCTGAGCACACTGGGCCTGCCCTGGCTTAGGATGATAAACCTAATATAAAACTACAGATAAGATGTGTAAGGGTTTTTTGGAATTCTACTTTCTCCTGCATCTATAGAAAAAAGAAGGCTTCAGTTAAGACCTAATTGTGGCCTTGCACTACCTGAAGGGAGCCTACGAGAAAGATGGAGAGGGACTTTTTACAAGGGCACGTAGTGATAGAACGAGGGGGAATGGATTCAAACTAAAGAGAGTAGGTTCAGATTAGATATTAGGAGGAAATTCTTTCCTGTGAGGGTCGTGAGGCACTGGCACAGGTTTCCCAGAGAAGCTGTGGATGCCCCATCCCTGGAAGTGTTTAAGGCCAGGTTGGATGGGGCTTTGAGCAACGTGGTCTAGTGGAAGGTGCACAGAGCAGAGGGGATGGACTAAATGGTCTTTAAGGTCCCTTTCACTCAAAGCCATTCTGTGATTCTATAATCTTTCCCTGTAGGAAAAAAACAACAACAACAACAACAACAACAAAAACCCAAAAAAAACAAAACCAAAAAAAAACCAGGATACCTTTTAATGCCAAACTGATAGTGTTGTCTACCTTAATTAATGATTACTCATTAACCAGTGCCAACAGTATCTTTAACTGGTTTTCCCAAAGAAATGATTAATTGCTGCTAACGGTGGACATCAGTATTCTACATTCAGCAGAAAGACTGCAGCTGTGTTTTTCAGGCAGGTAGCAAGGCTGCAGGGGATGTGGGTAGCTTGAATGCAAATTATGGTGTGACTTCTCCTTTTGGATTTCCTTGAGCTTGTGCAAAAACTGTATAAGCAGCTTGCAATGTGGATGTGTTCATGACCTTCTTTGGTTAAACATAGTCTTGAGGAAGCTCAGCAAAACAGTGCAAAGCTGCATATGGCATCATAAGACAAGGAGGTTGCATGCTGTGCTTAACTGGGGGAGGGAAGATGAGTATTTTAACAGATCTGTCCTATCAGATTTCAGTGATGGTATTTATTTTACAATACTGGTTAGCTAGAAATGTACAGTGGACCTTGGATCAGACCTGATTAGTTTGTCCCCAGGTCTTCAGTCAGCTCAAATATGATGGATCTTTGCACTTTGACCAGTGCTGTTTGAAATCACTGGAATTCAGCACATGGACAAATAGACTCCCCCACAAAGGCAGCTGTCATTGTTATATTGGACTCTTTACCTTCTTTTTCAACTTGAAAATCACCACTTTCCTGAAACATCAATATTAATTTTAGATTGTAACGATATAGAATTCAACAAACATAAGAAGAATAAAGTAGTGTGAATAACTCTTTTATTTTGTAACAAGCTGTTCACTAGGGATTGAAGTGTGATAATCACATTTAATAACAGTGATAAGTATTTGTTTAGTTCTCTTGTATTTATGGTTTGGTCTACAAACACTGACTTGGTGTTAAGAGTTTACCAAAACCCAAGTAGGTCAGTCTGGTAAATGCTGACTTGAAGTGAACTTGAGTGAAAATAAGAGCTTCATCTGATCTTTATGAAACATATGAACTTTACGATCAGGAACATACACTGTAGTGCTTAGTTTGCCAGTACAGATGGAGAAAAAAATATTAGAGATTAATTCAGGGCCGTCAAATTCCTGGTTTTTCTATATATATATATATTTTTTTTTTTTTTTTTTTTTAAATGGCTAATCACAAAACAGTGTGATAACTAGAAAATGTTAGGAGTCCCATCTGCCTAAAGATGGGCTGGCTTCATCTCTGTGTTTGTACCATGTTTCCTTATGCAAACTTAATGGGCTTACAAAAAAATCTTGCAAAGTGCAAGCTTATATATAATCAGCATGTTATCATTGCCTGAAGTAGTAAGATTCTGTAGATGGGATTGAATTAAATCAATGTTATGGATAAAAGATTTCATAACCAAGCAAACAAAGAGGTTAAACATTAATTAGTTGGAGTAACTCTAGAGCTCCTTTCTTTCAAAAATGCCAACAAACCAACACAAAACAAGACGCCACAAAAATCAAAAGCAAACCCTCAGCTCAAACTTACCTTGGTGACAGTAGTATCAATGGGGTGAAGAAAACACCCATGGAACTGAGATGAGGACCCAGCTTTGTTGTGCTCTCTGTAAGCTGACCATTGGCTGACACACGGAGTATGGCAGAAGCACATTCCAAACAGCAGCAAAGGGAAGTGTTGCTCACTGACCACCTGGTTGCATTGTGCTGTATCTGTTACCCATCTTTAATGAGTGGCCACTCTCAAAGTCTTCACTTTTGCTTTAATGTGAAATCAGACACCTCAAAACACCTGAATTATTCAGCTCACAATTACAGGCGTTGGTATGGAGACTTTATTATGGTATGAAAAGGCATTGTAATAGCAGGAACAACCTCTCTGGTTTTTAAGATTATATTGATTTGGCCAACTGTGAAATACATTGAGTAACCTTACCAGGTCTGCATATGAGTTACAGAACATGTAGCTGCAACAGGAGGCCTTATATTCCTCATCTGCTGGACCAAGAGTAACCCAAAAAATTATAAATATGATGTGTATGTCTTATGTAAAACAGATTGAAGTGGAAAATCCAAGAGTGGCATTGTGCGAAGGTTAATGAGCTCTGCCTAAGTGGAAAATTATAAAATTTGCATAGAGCTGGTAGAAGAAAGGGAGCAATGACTACACCTGCCTCACCTTCTGCTCGTCTTGACTAGCTGGGAAGTTGTTCAAATGGGATATATTTTGGGTTTTTCCTGTCTTACAAATGGTGAAGGTCATGAACAAGATGACTGCACTGTTCTTAACCAGCTCCAAAATTCCTTGATTTGCTCCTGTTATGCTGTAGAAAGAATAAGTACATTCAGATACTAATGTACCCAAATTCTTTTGGGAGATCAAGATAGCCTTCACTGAATCATCATATGGCTTTGTCCCCCTCTGTAGCTTATGCTTAGAGTGTCTTTAGATTCTTTGTGGTGGAAGTTGTACAGATGCTGGTTATCACACACAAAGGAAATAAATGCATCCAAAACCAGTTAAAAACAAGCCTTGACAAATTCTAGATAACAGAGTACTTCTAAATATTAGAACATAATCTACACCTGAAAAAGTTTATGAGCTATCCCTTTTTATGTGTCCATAGCCAGTAAATCTATTTTGACACCACCTTGGACATAGCAAACAGTTGGAAAGCACATGATAAATAAAAATTAGGTATTAAATGGGACAAAAATACCTTCGCATAGAGAAGCCCAACTATGCTGGCCAATTAAATAGAGAAGCAGCAATCCACCAGATGAGCTCCATCTGAAATGCAGAGCAGGAGGATGCAATATACGTTCTCAACAATCTCTCTATAGAAAGACCCAGGTTGATGCAGGACTTAGTAGATGGAGTGATGGGACCACAGCCAGCCCCAGCATTAGACATAAGCAGTCTTCTCTCTTCCCCAGTATTTTTGTATGCTGATATTTTTATATCCTGATTTTGTGTAGCTCTGTCTTCCATGCCGCACGGCCTCCTTGGCTTGGTTTGCTCTGAGAACACCACAGAAACTGTGTGACAAACTTTATTTTTTACTTTATGTTGGACAGGACTTCAAGCATTGCACTGGAGTTGCCTCAGTGGAGCCAGAGTTTCTTCTTCTGTCTGTGCCTAACTGTACAAAATTCCCTTGGGCAAAATTACAAATGCAATAATGCCTGGTTATAAAATGTTTACTTGTTCTCATTTAGGCTTACAAAAATTTTGGAATGAAATATGAACTTAAAGAGCTATGTAACAATCCAACTTGCATCATATTTAATGATTCCTGGTTAAAAAAAAAACAAACAGCCAAACAAACAACAACCAAAACCCATTTTAGGTCAAATGCTGCTACTTCAATGCTACTTTTTTATTCACTCAGGAAAAAAATGCATTTTATTTAGTCATTCTTACACTAGTGATAACAAAATGACCCTAAAACAACTCAAGACTTTAACTTGGCATCCTGTGGCCTTGTTAAACGAGCACTGTCTAAGATCTGATGTCAACTGAAGCTAGTAGAAGGGAGAAGAAAAGTGTGCATTTATCACGAGCCTGAAAGTTTTGGTCATGCCTGTGATGTTTCCTCTGAGGCCTATAATTTTTTTAACATGAAAAAATTTAGCCTTTCATCCAAGGGTTTAAATATTAGAGAAAATGAGTAAAAATGACAACTCTGTATGCTAGAGCCAAGGGAACTGGTAAGGCTGCAGCTGGCTCAACTGCATGAAAGGATCTGGAGGTGCAAGCAAGGGAAGAAAACTTGTCAGGGGGCTGCGATTCAGTTACAGCCTTTTTACATAAATTCAGGAATGCGACAAGTGTTAAAGTCAATGCCACAATTTACTTCCTTTTGAACTGCTGCTTCATGTTACCCTGAAATGTCCTTAAAAGAATTAAAGTGCAAACAAAAGCATCTTTGACCAAAAGGTCAAATAGACTGATAACATTTATGACCTGGAAAGAAATTACAAAAGGCAAGTGGCCTGGGTTTTATGTTTTGTGTGTGATAAATGAAGGCGGGCCTTCAAAAGGAACTCCTGTGTCTGAAAGATTACTGAAAATAGATCTTTTAAAAAGCATGTCTGCTGTTGGATGACTACAGGAAAGAGCATGGGATCAGCTTGCCACTGAAGTTCAAGGGACTTGGACAAGCATGGTTCCTCCTGAGGTGCAGCTGGTGGAGATGGAGTAACTGATACTGTCCTTTAAATTTAAGAATCTTCTTGGAGAATGGAAGTGATTTTGCCTTTCTTACAGAGGTTGCAGTAGAAGCTACTGTTATGGAGTATTTTGGAAGGTTTAACTGTTGTAATGAAAATGTTAAATGTTTTGAAGACAGTAATGCAAAAATGCTTCACACTGGGGTATTTAATACTGCAAAGCAGCTCAAAATTGAAGGTTAAATGTAATTTAATTTTTTTCCATATCCTAAAACTTCCTCCCTTTTGTGTTTTGGTGTGGGTTTATCTTTTTTCCCCCTTTGTTCATTGCAGATTATAGAAAACATAGGTTCTTGATGCTTCTTTAAATTGTGACTTTTCCAAATCTAATGCTAACTACTTAATTCACTTGAGATGCTTTCTGTATTTATGTTCCCCTGAGTATATTCCCCATTTTATATTATGCATCTTTCAACAGCCTGTGCTCTGCATGTTTCCACCTCTGTAGTTCCTCATGGCAGTTTAGTCTTCCATGTTTTCTATCATGCTCTTTTTTTAAAAAATAAAATATTATATAAATTTTGTTTTTAAAAGTAGCCAGTTGTTTTTTCTGAGAGGTTGGAAGCAGTAGTTGTTTTCTGCTCTAGAAAGAAATTCCCAAGATTTCTCAGAAAATTTGTTTTCTTGTCCTTGCTCTCTGTATGACAGAGATTATGATTTGTAAAAGGCCATTTTGTTTTTATTGTTGTCAGCACATGAGTGCATCCTCCTAACCCTTTTTGCTCCAGCCATATGGCATCTGCAGCTTCAGTTTGCTGCAAGGAAAGCAAGCGGAGAGAGCTGATTGAATCTGGTTGTGACAAATGAGCAGCTTTTGATTTGCCAATCTTTGACCCAGACTGAGGTTCAAAAGCATTCCAAAACTTGCTGTTTGCTAACTTCAGAAACTAATCCTTCAGCTAGCTGGCCTTTGCAGCTCCAAGCCTGGATTCCATTATGGCTGTGACTCCTGGACTGCTTGGATGGCCACGCTGCCACCTCCTCCTCGCAGCTCCGCTCACAGGCAGCTCTAGGGCTACAGCCAAGCTGGGATGCAAGGATGTGCCACTGAAGGGCAGAGCATGACAGTCACAGCAGCTCAATCACTTCTGGAAGTGCACCCACACGTGAGAAATGTCACCTTCTTCAAAAGGCTTCCGAGGAGTTTGTGACTGACACCTGACTGGAATCGTGCAGCCAGAGCCAGTGTTCAGTCCAGCCTATGCAGTGACCTGTGTACTCCTCAGAATAACTTGGTAAAGCAGACAAATATAACAGATGTTTGTTTATTACTATGTCACATTCACACCTCTGACATGTTTTCTCTTCTTACTGGCAGGAATAAGCCCAACCTTCTTCTGTGATTTTGGTCTGTGGGTTTTTATGAAGGTAAGTGGGAGACAACTCCAATATTTATTTATCTGTTCCAGTAACCGTTGACATTGGTTAATGACCTAATTTTACCAATGTTCATACCCATAGCTACCAGTTAATAAGCACATTAAAATGTATTTTTACAATGATCAATAGTAACAGCCCTGTCAGTATTTCTGTGAGGCTGAAAAGAGGAAGTTATAGGGGGGTTATTCAGTCAAAAAATATGTAAATTTTAGAGAAATTATTAAAAAGGCCATAAAGTGAGAGCTGCTTATTATTTTGCCCTTTTTTTTTTTTTTGCATTTATAGTAGTAAAAAGACAAAGTATATATAATGATATAATGAAAGCTCATGAAGCTGAGAGATTGACAAATGGCTTCCAGAAAATGGAATTTTTTTTTCTTAAAATCGAAACCAAAAATGACTTGTGATACTTCTGGGCCTCAGAGTTATTGACCTAATAAAAAATTGCTGCTTTTAGTTGTATCCTTTCTGTTTGCAGTAATGGCACACGTGTAACTTTGTACTAGAAAGGATTCTTCAGAGGTTCAGACTGGGTGGCACAGCTGGCTTCCCAAGAGCAGTGGGGTTATTTCATTGTGCACACTTCCTAGGACCTGGTTTGTCCATGGGAAGGCCAGGAAATGAGGAATAGGGGTGGGTCTTTGCTACGAGCTCATTCAGCAGAATGCTAAACCACAGCTTCCTAAGCTCTAAGGCAGTCACTGACAAAGAATGAATGCTTTGTATGGCTGCTTCCCCATGTGCAATTCCTTTCTGCAGGATAAATTGCCTGATTCATTACTTGTCTAACATCATTTCTGCAGTCCCTCATTGGATGCACCAGGTTTCAGAACAGTGTCCAAACTGTGCAGTGTGAATAAAATTAAGATAATAAATTTTTAGAAAAAGTATGATAAATATTTTTAGTCTTGGAATTATACATAAAACAAGCTTCATTTTGCTGTTGGATGTAAAAAAATGAAAGTGTATCCTTAACAATGGCCTAAAAATTGTCCTTTTTCTACCTGAGAATTTTGGAGAAAAATTTTGCTGAGAATAACTTCAAGTGTATACCCAGAGTTGTTTGTATGACAAATATGGAAAAAAACTCCAAAACAACATAAAACTCAAGTTCTACTGATGCTGGTAGCACTTCAGAACAGCTCAAGCTGACTGCATAATGATTACTGAGCACA
Source organism: Passer domesticus (assembly GCF_036417665.1). NCBI lineage: Eukaryota > Metazoa > Chordata > Aves > Passeriformes > Passeridae > Passer > Passer domesticus. Next base: position 90,369,784 of record NC_087476.1, read on the forward strand.
ACTGTTAGGTTTAACCTAGGAATAAAAATAACACAGGCAAAAGAAGCCCAGACTTGGAAACACTTATGCAAGATGTGTGCTTTTTGTCAAAAAGGTCAGAAGTTTACTGTTGTTTTGTTTTGCTCAAATAGAATATGATGGTATTATTTAGTTGTTTGCATTTTTAAGTTCTCAAATTAAATTTATCTGCAATAACAACTTTGTTTGCTTCCTGGAATAGAGGTTGGGATTTAATTTTGTTGATGGTACAGTCATTGCTGAAGCCTCATTGTCTAGGAAACGGTAGACTAGCTTTACACATGGCATGGTTAGTATGTGAAACCGATATGTTTTTCAGTCCACGTATTACAATTTGAACTTTTTTTTTCCTTTTTTCAGCACAAAAGACTTTCTAGCACATCTCCTTGTTAAGGTGGTTTCAGCTGCTACTCTCCCTTAAGAACGCAAGCAGAGTTAAAATCACTTGCAAAGCCATTCTGCTCAGTGTAAGTGTTTTAATGGTTCAAGAAAGCAGAGGGAACAGCCTGGTCAGGCCAGAGAGAGGTGATGGAAGTCTGGCAGCACTCTTCCATGGACTCTTCAGGGGTATGGAGAGGACAGGAGCAGACCTGTGTCTGACAGGCACAGCGAACAGAAGAGGCAACAGTCACGTATCGCCACAAGGGATGATTCAGTTACAGAAAAGGCAAAAAATCCTCACCCTGGAGTGATTTTGTAAAGGTGCAGGTTCTCTGGATGGGGCTGTCAAATCTCTGCCTTCAGCTGCTTCTGTGCTGGCATCAGGTGCACCTGCAGGTTGGAGACCATCACAGAGTTGGTTTGGAGGTAGATGATGTTTGTGGCTCTGCTGGGGAGGGATGAGAGAGAGGGAAGACTGGAGAAGTTGATCTATAAAAAGCACGCACAAGGGACTTAGGACTACAAGGAGAAGACAAAATGCACTGTTGCTGTCTGGGCCCAAAGGGTCTTTCTGGTGGCGCTGAGGGAACCTGTGACAGCGTCCTCTTCTACCTTCCCCGATTGCCCAACTTTAACCAAAAAACAAGGGCGAGGGGGAGTCGTATGGCCGAGCCATGCTGCTGCCTGGTCACAGAACCACAGTTACACGGGATGCACAGGATTGCTTATCCAATTCAACTCCCTGCCCTGCACAGGACACCCCCAGCAGTCACACCACGTGCCTGGGAGTGTTGTCCAAACTCTGCTTGAGCTCTGCCAGGCTTGGTGCTGTGACCACTGCCGGGGAGCCACCTCCAGTGCCCAAACCACCTTGTCCTAACATCCATCTTCAACCTCCCCTGACACAGCTTCAGGCCGTTCCCGGCTCGTCCCGGTGTCGTCCCGCCCGGCTCCGGGACGGGCGCAGGGGCAGCCCCTGCCTGTGCCCCCTCCGCGGAGCGCGCGTGTCCGCGGGCCGGCCCGGGATGCGCTGCGGCATCCGTCCCAGCGTCTGTCTGTCTGTCCGTGTAAGTGAGTGAGAGCGGGAGGGCCGGGGGGCTGCGCGCTGCCCGGCGGGGGCGGCGCTCGCCGCAGCGCCAGCCCCGCTCCCGGGCGGTCACGGCGGACGCGGCGGGGGCGGGGAGCGCGGCCCCGGCGCCCGGCATGAACCCGCGGCGGGGGCTCGGAGGCGGCGGCGGTGCCGAGGTACGAACCCCCGCCCCCGGCAGGTGCAGGGTCCTCCCCCCGCCCGCGGCACCGCCTGCCCTTGCGGGTCCGGGGCTCGGCGCGGTCCCGCCCGCGGAGCTCCGAGCCGAGCCGGCAGGGAGGGGAAGGGTAAGCGAGGGGAGGGGAAGGGAAGGGAAGGGAAAGCGAAGCGTGCCAGGCCCGGCCGCGGGCGCGGGAGAACCGAGGTGAACCCGCGGTCTGCGCCTGCCCGCCCGGCCCGGCGCTCCCGCCTCCCCCGCGCTCACGCCGCCCGCCCCCCTCTCTCCCTCCGCAGGGAGCCGCAGGGCGAGCAGCGCTGCCGCGGCCGGGCCAGCCACCTCCGGGTCCATGAGCCGCCGCCAGCCGCCGCCGCCAGCCGAGACCGCCGCCGCCGGGCCCAGCTCCCCCAGCCCCGCCGCTTCCGCCGCCGCTCCGCCGCCCCGCCGGAGGTGAGTCCCGCGGCCGGGCCGCCGCCGCCTCCCCGCCCCGCGGGCCCGGGCTCCTGTCAGCCGCGCCGGGGCGGGGGAGAGGCCGCCGGCACCGCCGTAGCGCCCGCCGCCTTTTCGGGGAGGGGGAGATGGAGGGCGGCCGGGAGCACGCGTGTGTGCCCCGCCGCGAGTGCGGGCTGGGGTCCCCCGGAGGCCGGAGGGTCGCGCCGGAGCCTTCGTGGCCCCGGGGCGGCGGTCGCTGCCTGCCCGGTGCCTCACGGCGGGCTGGGGCTGGGGCCGGGGCCGCGCCGGCGGACATCCGCGCCTCGCCCCCTCGGGAGCGCTCCCTGTGCCACCTTGGTTTTGGTTCTTGCTGTCCCCGCTCGGGGAGCGCTCCCTGTGCCACCTTGTTCTCCCTGTGCCCGCAGGACGGTCCCGCGCCCTCCGCTGTGAAGAGCATGGCCGTGACTCTGGAGCAGGCCCAGAGGGTGGGCTATACCTGCCTGAAAGCACTCCTCAGGTTCGCTTTTATGGTCGCCAATAACCTGGTTGCTATTCCGTCCTACGTCTTGTATTTAATTGTGCTGCAGCCTCTCCGAATATTGGACAGCAAAAGCTTCTGGTATATCGAAGGAGTGTTATTTAAATGGCTTTTAGCGATGGTGGCTTCCTGGGGCTGGTGGGCAGGATACACAGGTAAGAATGTCTTATTAATTTAAAACATACTAATATGTTAAAAGACTGTTTTCATAAGGGGATGTATAAGGAAATCTACTGCTGAATGTAGTAGATATTCAGGATGTTATTCTTTCAGTTGTCTTACACAGATGCATTTCTGGGTTGAGATGCTGTGTACTGAAACATTTTTTAAGTCATACCTAGAAACTTTATATGTTTTAAGTGGTTTGCAGTCAGTATTTTGTGCTAGTAAAATGGGAAATATGACTTCTCCTTAGTATCTTGATCACGTTGTTTTAGCATTTCACGAAAAAGATATGTCTCCTCAAAAGAAAGTTGATTTGTACTGTGCGTGTAGCTAGCAGAACTAAACTTTTCTTGTATTAAATGTGTGCATCTCTAAACCATCTCCCCTTAGAAATATCAGGAGACAAGGCTAAGAAGTTTGACACGAAACTCATGTCAGAAGAGTAGGTCTTCTGTTCCTTGCAACAGGGACTGTCTTTTCTGCCGTCTCAGAACAGAGGGAAGCAGAGGGAGCCTCTTTCATTCAAGTAGTGATACGGAATATTTCTCAACCGTATGACTCTTCATTTACTGTTAGCGAGCTAATTACGGTATCTGTAGGGTTTTTCCCTCTGCATGCTTGCTTTGTGGTTATTACTGAACTTGTTTTTGCTCATTTAGTATTCATAGGCTCTTCAAGGTGATGGACTGAACTGAAATATTAAGGAAGGCTCTGGTCTTGTCCTCAAATGCACTGATTTTCATCCTGGCTACTGCACTTCATGCAAAAAACCAGCCATCAGTTCTTTGTGTGAGCTTTGGAAAGGGAAGAAATGAATCTATTGAGTGCAAAGTATGAGCAGCCCTCCTAAAATTCTTTCCTTCTCTTCTGCCCAGGCTGCATCTGCAGGTCTTGTGTAAACAAGAAAAACAAGGAATGGCAGCAGACAGCTCTGGAGTCTGGTCAGACTCCTGCTTAGTCAGAAAGGCAGTGTTGACCCAGACGGAGTCTTGTTAGGCAACGAGAGCTGACGCCTCTGTGCCAGTGTGGCCTTTGGTACCCTGTCGTGTGCCTTTCCGAGATGCACAAAGTTTCTGTGGATCCTCTAGGTGAGCTTCCCATTCTTTATAAGGACATGGTGGCAGCAGCAGCAAGCTGGACTCTGATCTGTCGGGCTAGAGCTGTCACAGCGTTGCACTGCTTCAAAACTGCCTTGCCTGGTACAGCTCAAGCTTATCCAGAGATGCTGTTTAAAGACCTTTTTATATGTTTGCTCATTAAAAGAAGTCCACATAGTGTTTGCAGTGGCAGGTACACTTGTAAAACTCTGCTTTATGTTGTAAAGCACGAAGGCCTTCCAGAAGGAAGGATTGACTTTCAAGGTGTCTTTGTGTATTATTAATCGGAAATGGGAAAGTTTATGGCCGTGATGGTAATGTTAAAGTCATACAGCTCATGACCCCGAGGATTCATTATGTGTACTGAATGTGCTGGTTAAAATTCATTGTCCCATGACAATTTTTGAAAGCCGTTTCCTCAGGGTAGTTTTACTGCTGACTGCAGAACTGTGTGGTTTCTTTTGCCTATTGCTCGGGAGGTGGTCTTAGCATGATCTGCATATCCTAGAATCTTCCTGAAGCATCTGTTGGTTGGTGTTGCTGATGTACTTGACAATTTGAAGTAATTTGTTTTACAGTCTTGAAATGTCTTAGTATATTTGTTTGAAGTATTTACAAACTGCTATGCAGAAATGTTTTAAGGGATGGTAAGGAGGCCCTTCTTTTTGCTTTTCACTATGAAGCATGGCTTTGGGGAGGATTTTGAGTAAATGCTTGTATGAAAGATCAGTTTAAATGCATTTTATTTGACATGAAGGCATTAGTGTGTTTTATACTGAAATTATATGAATTAGCAAGAACATCTTATTTCCTTGTCTTTTCTTTAACCTCATCAGTGCTCTCTACCACTTGCAGAACAAACCTGGAAAGTGTATCATTCTGGCTTCAACATATGCAGACAGAGTAATCTGTGTGTCTTTTTTCAGATTAATAGATTTCTAAAAATCTGCCACTGGGTCCCCTGTTATTTATACAGTATGACATAACTAACTCAGAACTGAAATACTGCTTTATTAGAGTTGGTGTTCAAGACTTGCAGTGGTACATCTGAAAGAGACATTGCTCCAGAATTCTTCTGTTCTAAATTCCAGAAAACTGAGTCAAAGGTAGGCTTCAGTATGTCCTATCTTTGCAAAAGTAATTGCAAGACAGTAGGTATGCATGGGTTCATTGAAAAGATTAAAGTTTTTTTCTTTTGAGTAGCAGAGTAATTGGTGAAGGTTTTTTTGTTGGTTTGTTTGTCTTTAAGAGGGTAACCAGATACATAAGTTTACTTGTCTTTTAACTGGAGGGAGTGGTCTGCTTCACTTGTGTTGCAAGTATGTTTTAGTTCTTTCATTTATTTATTTTTTCCCTTTCCAAGACTGGGTCATCTCTTGGGTAAGAAGTGACATAAATAATTTGTCATTAAGGACTTAAAGTCAGCCTGCAAAATAGATTCAGGGCAGACTTTTTTTGCTCCCATAATTTGTGTGTAATGTGTAGGAGAAAACTCGACACCAAATGAAGAGAATATGGTGAGTGCTAGCTTATCCTTCTGGGCTTTGCTACTGTTGCATAATTGTTAGTATATTTTACTGAATATAGCTGGAAGAGCTGAGGAAAAACTCCTGAATGATGTCTGCCCTTCTCTTCCTCACCCCTGTCTAAACCTGAGGGTTTTTGTTAGGAACATAGAGGATTTATTACAGAAATTACCTGATCTGTGTCTGTATCAGTAGCTCTAATCTATGCTTTTTGATGAATGTAGGTGTTTCTGTTTGCAGATGCACTTGATATTATGTAAAGAAATAGTATATGACTGGGAGAAATTGTAAAGGTCACTGTCCTCTCCCTAATCTTTTTCTTCTTGAGATGCAAGTATGAGAGAGAACTTGTGCATAATTGGTTTACTTTGATTTTTAAAGGGCAGAGTATGATAAATATCTCTGTTGTTCTCTTCAGCTCCACAGAGTTTCTTACAAAAATGAAAACTGGGGTTTTTTTATAAAGAGCGTACAGACAGTCTAGCAATGTTATTTTATTTTTATATGATTTCAGAAAGGCCTTCTTGTAACTCTTCTAAATCTCCTTTTTTAAAGGCTTTTTTAAGTAAATGCATTGCTCTTGGAGGAGCTGTTCAGCCAGGGCACTTGGAATCTGCATATTAGTGTGATTTGAAAGGCACCTTTGAATAATATTTCTAAATATTAGAAGCATTTGTTGGAAGAAGCATTCTAAAAAAAGCAAACTCAAGAGTGCTTGATCCTTTGTTGACAAGTACCTTTTTTCCCTGTACTATAATTTGTCATTTAATATATGAGTACACCAGATAGCACTAAGTGGTGTGGTAGATGGGAGGGAGATGGAGCATGTCTGTGGTGGTGAATTTCGGATGATCTTTTGCTCACCTACAAAACCAGTTTTAAAGTAATCATCTTAGAGATTTCATCTTCTTTGATCAAGTATTGCAGAGTAAGTGTAATATCCATGTACTTAATCAAATCACCAAAAATAGGACTGCTAGAGAGACCCTTGCTTAATTAATTACACATAGACAAACTGTTTTGTTGCCTCTGCTGCAGTCCAAATGCAGGAGTGGGTAGGAGCCCGTGACGGTGTTGTTGCAGTATTGCAATGAGCAGTCTCTAGGACAGCAGAGCAGTCAGCTGGCAGTGCAGTCCTGACCCTGGGGGTGCTGAGGTTCTGCCCCACTGTGCTCCACTGAGCTCACCCCAGCATGGGGAGCAGTGCTGGTGCCCAGCCTGCGCCCCTGGCTGCGCGTGGGGAGGAGCTGATGGAGGGTGAGTGTCCTCTGGCTGCAGCAGTCACCTGCTCTTCTGCCAGCACCAGGGGAGAGAAGCTCTGGGCTCTGCAGGCTTGTGTGCACCTGGGCAGGGGGTTTCTTCAGATCTGTGCCTGTAGTATTTCATACTCCAGCAGCAAAGAGGACTCCTTAACAAACCCTTGCATTTCAGCCTCTCAGTGACACACAGAGCAGTATTGGATAGGTCAGTGGGCTGTGGGCAGGTGAAGAGAGTAACACACCTGTTACAACACACTGAAAACTCTTAGTGCTGTGACTGTGCTTGCTGGTATAATGATGCAGTGCTTAATTAAAAGTGGAACAATTCTATGGTGTTACTGTTCTGTGTCAGCCAGGATGGTGACTAATTTTAAAGAGTGTCTATAAGGATTGTCAGGTTTTGTCAAGTGAGAAGAATTTATCTTTCCTTCTCTGTTCAGCCAAGTAAAGAAAAGCTGAGATTGAGATTTTTGATTTTTAATTGTCCTCATCTCTTCTCCTCCCAAGTGATATAGCTTTTATTGGCTGATTTATACATGTGATTAGAATAAGACTACTCAAAAATTTTTTCAGCAGTCATACCTTTTTTTTAACTTCTAATGCAAAATCTTGTTTCCGTTTTATCAGTCAACGGCCTTAATTCCTTCTAAGAATGCAAATATTTTTGTCTTCCAGAGCTGTAAAAGATACAGGTGGAGTTGCTGTGACAACACTTCCTTGGTGCAGACAGCATGTGCTGTCTGCACTGCTTCTCATGACCGGTTGGCCCCTCTCCTCGAGCAGGAAGTGCAGCAGAAGCTGAAGGACAGCAGATGAGATAAAGTAAATTTTTTGTCCCATACAAGGCAGGCAGTGTTATTTCAGGAGACCGATCTATGTGTCTAACACTGCTGCTAGTCCTGCTCTCCTCAGTTCCTTCGGTGTGATTTTTCACTGGCAGTATTTTGCTTTTGGGTCTGGTCGCTACTCTGAGGACTGGGCAGAGAGAGGCACAGGGAAACAACTTCTGTTTTTGAGGCCAGGCAGTGTGTGAAATGGAGAAGGAAAATGGTAACATGATAACATGGTTCTTGCTAATTTTCTCAGAATGTGGAAAGGTACCTTATTTTACTCATTAGATTTGGATAGCAGTGTACTGCAAATAAACTTCTGGTTTATGCTGGGGGCGTGCATTGAGTTTCTAGGCAATTTCTAACTTAAATGAAGCTTTCCTTGATGTGTAGGTTATGCTGAGATCGAGCAGGATTTTTTGCATTCATTTTGCTGCTTGTAAGAGGAAGTTTGTGTTTACCTTTTGAGCTGTCTCGATAAGGAAAGGTCAGAGTTGGATGAGCTGGGGACATTGGAGCTGTTTCCACTGTGGCCTCAGAGCAAAGGCCCATCTCAAAGGCAGCTTTGCGTAAGAGGAGGGAAGGTGTGCAGTGAACTTGGTGTCAGCTTCTTTGTGCATGTGACGTGTCTGTAAAGAGAGCTGGACAAAGACCCTTGTCCTTTTCTATTGGCATGTGGAAATCACATCAGGAAATCCTCATATCTCCTTTTGGGGACATGGGTTACAGTTACCGTACTCCTTTGTAGTTCATCTAATGCCAGCAAATGTAATCTAATGTGTCAGAAGCAGTAAAGTTTATAATTCATTTTTATGTTGTATCATTTCACTGTAAAGGGTCATTCCAAAAGATTAGATAATGAAATAGTCTCTGAGTTGATTTTTTTTTCAGAAAGCTGCTGCCTCCTGGCACAAAGGTTAGAGTAAAAGCACACACTATTGTTTTTGTTGTTTGTTGCTATTTAAGTCCTTTTTTCAATTTTTGCTTGTTTTCCCCCTTTCCCCCCCATTTTTTAGAGCAGGTTAGTCTCTGTACCTGTTTCATCTACTCTGGAAAATACAAGAACTATTGCAAGCCTACCAAAGCATAGTAGAGATGAAATTATTGATGAATACATATACAGAAAGGTGTGATTCTATAATTTGAAGTCCAGCAATGGCTGTGGAATGCTACTAAATTAGCTCATATTCTCACAGCCAAAGGAAAGTGAAGTTTTAGGAATTCTGGGTTCCATTCCTCCTTATAGCTGAGTTTGCTATTTTTAGCATGTATTTTTATCCCCCCTAGTTCATCTGGGCCTTTGTTTTTAGCATATCTATTCACATTAGTCTTCTTATTTCTCCCTTCATTACTGAAGGGATATGACTAAGAATACCTGAGAGATGTGTCTCTGTTCTCTTTACCTTTTCCTGTTCTTTTCCTTGATGGTATGCTTTTAAGAACCATGTGAAATAACTACAGGAAATCTTTTGTCCAGCTCTGATTTGGACAAGCATAATCTTAGAGAGTATCTTAAATACTTTGTCCACAAATTCTTTGCAGTGAATTTTTTTTGCACTTGAACAGTGTCATCATGTGTATTGAAACATGTCAGAAATTATGCCTTTATGTGAAAAAATGCAATTTCTCACTCTCATTTAATGTAACTAAAGCATGGAAGTTTTGGAGATTTTCAAGAAAGCTGTAGGAAAAAAAATTGAATTTTTAATGTGGAGAAGAAGACTCTTTTTCTCTGAAGTTTTGTTCTGGGAAATTACTTTTTTAGAATGAGGCTCAAACAGATTAACAGAATACATCACTTTCCATTTTCTGTCATCTGTGTGAGAGGGACAGAAAAGTCTTGCCAAAGGTTAGTTTGGCAAGGTTTTAAGGTGCTGAAAAATGGAAGAGTTGTGCAACCCTAATTAGACTGGGTGGTTAGTAAATCCTTTATGGGATATGATCATAGTAACTCTGCAGGGTGAACTGAACTGAAGTGCAGCTCCAAGATATGTAATCTGCTGGTGTTTGTTGGAGTGGGATGTAAACTCTGATGCTGAGGATGACACGTCAAACGCGTGATTGCGTAGGCACGGAATTGCCCTGCTCTTGCAGCCAGCCGGGCTCAGATATTAGTCCAGCCACTTGTGTGTGCCACTTACTGAAATAAATAAGACTAATGTGTTTGCATTCCCAAAAATGTTCCATGACACCAGTGAGGGATTCTGTGTATGAGGCTGTTCTGTGTTTTTCCTCTCCCCCCACAAAGCATTTCAAGCAGGGAGTGCCACAGAAGAAAGCCAGCCCCAGCCTTTCAGACTCATCCTACCACTGCTTCAGTTTCACTGGCCAAATATTTCATGATGTGTGCTGATCTGGATCTCAGCCGACTCTGGCCCTACCCATCCACCCCTCTTTTTGCTGGGTGCCATAGAAGACACAGTGCCTAACCCAGTTCCTTTTTGGGTGTGGTGAGAGAAGGTGGGTACAAACAGCAAAGAGAAAGAGGAAGGAAATGCAACTTTTGGTGGCAGCACCAGCTTTAGTGTATTTTTTTAACTGCTGCTTACAGCCTCAATTCAACAGAGCATTCCCATGCAGGATAAAGCTTTAGTATCTGAATGTCACTGAATTAGAATTCTTCATCTTTTCTTGCTATTTTCTTAACTGGTTGATGTTGTTTAGACTGGAAGAAGAGTGCTTTCTGCCAGATTCTCTTAGAAAAGAAAACTAAGCTTAGAGTGAGAACGAAGGACTAGGATAAACTAAAAACTAGTTCATAAAAAAATAAGGAGATGAGTGGTTCTGGTGCAAACTCAGCAGTGGGGTTTCTTTAAATTTTTGTATGTGTACTAGTTGAATTTGTCAGCTACAGAGACAATTGTAGAATATTACAAAAGTACTTAAGCTGCATGAATAGCCAACACAATGCAGAAGTTGTTTGGTGATGAGCAATATAAAGTAATAAACATTTAAGTAAAGAAGCAGTTTAGGAAATAGATGAGTGTCATGGTGGAGAGCTTAGGGAAAGTTTTGTCCCAGTGAACAACTATACCTTCTGTTATAAAATAAGTAAAGAACAAAATGGAGAACAATACTAAAAAAATACCAGTGGTTCACCTTCACAGATCAGTAGTTTTGTCTCAGTTGTTCTAAAGCTATTGAAGAATTAAGACCTCTCTAAGAGGGTCATGAGCCCTGTTAGTGCAGGCTGAAATCAAACCAGAACCATTTCACTCACAGCTGAACTCAAAGCAGAACCAAATTAGACAACTCAGTGATTGTGTTTCCTGGGCAGAGTGGAAAAGATTCAATCTCCTTGTCTCTGTGTAAAGGAGAAGGGATTTTTTCATGTCCCCATTAAAAGGTAGAACTTTGCAAGTCTATGAGATTTAGTAAGACAGCAGTACCTGGAGATTATGTTTAATTTTTCCTTAAATATTTCCATTATACCTTTTCACAAATGCTTTACCAGATAATGCCAATGGTGTTTGTTCTTTTGATTCATACAACATAACTGTAAAACTTCTAGTTTAAATGTTACACTTTTAAAGGGTAAGGAGTTGTCCTTTTTAAAGGAATGTAATAGTTCATAGCTTAGACACTCACCTCAGTTTCATAATTTAAGTGAAAGAGGAGAGGAAAGATTAATAGCTTTATTACTGCTTCTCACTTGTGTGGAACTAAAAATAGAAGTGGTGTTCTAAGAGCAAGGAGCAGAGCTGCTGCTGTTTGGGAGGACATGGGTTCAAGAAAACTGACTCTTTAGGACTCTGGCATGAGTGCTTGTGGATTTGGGGCTTTTTTGGTGACAAAAGGGAGGACTTTGACTTCTCTTAAGATTTACTTTAATTCGTATTCTAGGATCCTGTACTTATAAGCATGTGGAGTTTCTGTGAAAGTTCATAGTGTCTGTGTTTACTTGTCAGAACTGGGGGAGAAAAAAACCCATAAATGTTAAGAACACATACTTTTGGTTAATTTAAGCATCAGTTATGTTTGAGTGTGGTGTTTAAGGTGGGCCATCGAACACCTTTTTAATGTAATTTTATGACTTGGGTATTTATTACCTATGTAGATAAATGTGACCATGTTTAAGTATAGTTTCCTGATGAGATTAAGCTCCTTGTTTAACAGCTATTCTTTCTCTCACCTCTCCCACACTTCTGATTTGCCTCCTTGCAAATCTGTCTGCAGTTGACCAGATGGTTCAGATTCAGGCATAGTTGTGTTCTCATGAGTTTCGTGAAAATTGACAGCGGAGGAGAGAGACCCAAGTTTGTGCCTCAGCTCAGGGTGCTGCAGGCAGACTCAGCCATTGTATGTCTTGTTTGACATCTGCTGCTTGCTCAAACAGTGCATCAGTGATTCAGGGCTTGCCACAGTGCCAGCATATCTTGTCTGTCCTGTTGGGGGAAAGGAGGTTAGACAGTGGGTTTTTGGGAAAGCAGCATTTGTTACTTCTGCTTCTGGAGCAATGCATTAACCTGGCAGTGGCAGATGGTGCTGGAAGCAGCATTCGTTCCTGTGGGGTTTAGTACACCTTGCTTATCACAGTCTTTTAGATCCAAAAGGCATATGCAGAAAACTCTTCATGCTTAATATTAGGAAAAAGCCTAACTGGTAAAAGAACTTAAAATATTGAGCTTTTAATACCTTCTACTCTGTATTAAACCAGTTCATGTAGCCTCCTAAAAAGAGGACTGGAAGGACATCAACCTGACTGAAACTCCATCCTGATTTTGGCGAGACTAGTGTTAATGTTCCTCTTAAAACCACATCAAGCTCTCAAGAAAGAGCAGTGATGCTCAGATTCCTGTAGGCAGGTCAGAGTCAAAGAAAAAATCAGCTGTGAATCTGACCCAGGGATATGTAGAAACATGAAGGTCTAGGCATATTTGAGTGAAAAAATGGGAAAACCGGGGAGAGAGCAATGGTGTGGATTGTAAGCAGCATGAGAGTCTGTCAGTAAGGGTTCTGTGCCACTGTTGTACCACTCTTAAAGGTATCACATTAGAAGCATGGCCTCTTGAGTTTTGTACCTGGACCTGTCCTATTTTGATATGCATAAATATATATATATGGCTTGGCAAATCTCCAACTCCAATAGCTGCCAGTTTGCTTTCCAAACGCATTCTTCTTTCTTACCCATTTGTATTGCCTGTGGTTGTCTCTGGCATGAAATTCAGTTGTTGTTGCTCCTGTCAACAGCATTACTTGGAAATAAATAGAACCATAGCCTGTGTATACATTAATAGAGAATGAATGACCTGTGAGGTTCAGTTTACATTTGTAAAAATGTTTCCAGATGCAGGCATGGTTAATATAAACGTCTGTTAAACCTCTTGTATGGAGTGGGTGACATGAAAATGAACAGATTAATATTTTTTGTCTTTGGAACTCTTCTGTTTTATTATCAAACCTAATACTTTGGTCTTCTAATGTAGTAACAGAGGAAGGGAATGGGACAACAGCAAGGTCTTTGCCCAGGTAATTCTGTTGTCTTGGTTAACAGATCTCAAAACACTCAAGGTCATTTGATACCTGTCTTGAGCTTCTCAAGTTTGACAAGATATTTGCAGGAAGTGCTGGAGGAGCACTTCTGTTCCTCCTCTCTTTCAAAGGGAGTAAATACTGAAACATACCTTTCTTTTTTCTTTATTGCTCACCTTCTCTGCTTTATTTTAACATCCTACTGAACTTCAAAAGCTAAAATGCAGCACTGAGTTCATGTAACCATGTCACTGCGTCACTGTAGGAAGGCAGAGGGTTATTTTGGGGGGCTGCTGTGGAAAGGAACCCTAGCAGGTGGCCTCCTCCCTTCTCTTCTAGTCCTGTTACCACCCTTTCCTGGTACTTTGCAAGAACTGTGTAGTAAATCTGGCTGTCTGGTCACTCACTGGGTTTGATCTGAGGCATTTTCTTTGAGCAAAGTATGGAGGATTTGGTTGGGTAGGTAGAATTCAATGTTTGAATGGTACTGACCAAAGTTCTTACTCTGGGGAGTGCTAGACTTCTGTAGCCTGACTATTTTTTTTTAAATTTTATTTTTGTTTGTTTGATGAAAAAGTCATTTGTAAGACTTCTGGCAGGAGTTTCAGGAGTAGAATAAGCCAAGGCACTAGTAGCCACATGTCATAAGAAGGTGCATTTAAAGTGCTTACAGTGCCCATTGCTACCCACAGACTTACAAATATTCACATTAATCATTTAATTGTAAAGCTTGAGAGTCATATCTTCTTTCATTTGTGGCATCCATCTATATTTGAAATGGAAAAGCTTATTTCCACAGTCTGTCACAGCTCTGTTGTTCAACTGCTTTATGGGTGCTCTACAGAGAAACTGCTCTGCGCTAAAGTAGTTTTTAACTGAACTACTCTGAAGTCTGTTCTTTTTCTTTTTTTGTTCCCCAACATTTTTCTGCTGTCATTTTTACCATTTGTTCTAAATCTATTGAAACTTTTTTTTTATTTGTGCTGTGGAATTTTTCTTTCATGTGACGAGTGAAAAGAGAGAGAAAAAGAGAAGCCTAAATTACTGTCATTGCTGGAGCATATTTCACAGTTTGAGTCTGAGTATTTCACTGAAAGGTGCATTCAGTACTGGTCTGTGCACTGAGGATGAAGGATAGGTATTGGAATCATCCACTCAGAATGTTTGAATGAATTTGTTTCTACAGAGTGACCATTTTATGTTAGTAAAAAGTACTGCTGAAGTTCCAAGTAGTGTCTGTTGGCCACAAATCCAAGGTACTTCTTGCAGTTGTCAGCAGGTGTAAGAGGATTATTTGTTTTGTAATAGTAACAGATGCCAGAGAGCTAAACTTTTGAAGAATTAGGAATGGTAAACTTTCTGCTGCTGCTTTGAGGTACATCAGCTAGAATAATATAATGACAGAGGCTGTTTTTTCCTGCTAATTGCTTAATTTGTGATACCTTTAATGGCATAGTCAGGCTGTTTCTTCTGATGTTGTGATGGGCTTCTGCTTATTGTCAGCCTGAAACCTGGCCACACACTTAATTCTTATAAGTCGCTGAACTGGTATAGGATAACCTGGGGCAAATTTAATAACAGGTTTTGTTCTCTTGAATAGTTTGTTGTGTCATACCAACAAAAGTAATACTTAAGATTCCGGCTAGAATTGGTATCATACACATTCCAGCATGCTTTTCAAACTTACTGTGGCCTCTTTTTTTAATAATGGAATTTGCATAAACAGAAACATAAAACTAAATATAGGATTTTTGTATTATATTTATTTGCATCATTAGCTTTTAATTGGTTTATGATTAAGTTATTTTATTAAATTTGTGGTAATTGAACAGCATTTCCCCCAGCCTTCATAAAATCCATTATTTGGAAAAAATTAACGTGATATCTAACAAGTAGGACAGTGGGACAAGGGACAGTGTTTTCACAATTCATGTTACAGCTTCCTTGTTGTAAAGACTATTATTGGTACATGGATGAGAAGTTTTTTAAAGTCCTTGAAACATCATGATGGAAACATTTAACACTGCCCTTAAAAGGTTTATCCTTTTTTCTTGCATCTGTATCCAGTTATTTTTTGATTCTTTGCAGGCCTTTCATTTTCAGGTGTCCCCCTCCACACTGCAGGTTGAGCATGTCCAGTGCCTGGGTGTGTTCTGTGGTGTGAGGCCACACTATCCTGCTGGAGCTGGAGGATGGCACAGAGGTGTGTGGGAGGAGAAGAGAGTAATGCTGCAGCTGTTGATTAGCAGCCAGTTTTATGGCTTGAGGATATTGATTTTCAGATTATGCTACATCTGCAATCTCAGTGTTCTTGTGATCATTCATGTGCATTTTTTCTGTCCAGACTTGAATAAGTTGAAAAGATTTAAATGGTCAATGTCCTTCAAGTGGAGACAACCTCCTCAGTTCTGAGGTCACTGTAAGGAGACAAGAAATAAATGCACAGAAGGGCCTTTCACCTTTCCCATGTAGGCTATTTAACCAAGGTAATCTAAAGTAAAGGGTGTTCCTGGCACTGCTTTTGTGTGCTGATTATTTCTACCGGACAATGAGCTGGGCTGAAAAACATCAGCTGTATAACAAGGCATCATCATGTCTTGTGGTGGTAACTTAGGCAAGAACTGACGAATATGAAAAGGTAACTGCAAGGTGTCAACTTGGTTTAGGTAAACAGAAGGTAATGGTGGGATATAGGGGTGGTCTTACCACAGTCAGAATCTTGACTTCCACTAATAGTATTGTTTTCTTGATTTGAACCTTCAGCCAGTGATTAAAGTCATGCAGTTTGCCTCCCTGAGGAGGAAAAGCAGATTATCTCAGGTCTTGTTTTTTTGTATTTAATCAATATGACTTTTTTATTGTATTTAGTCAATATGTCTTACATGAAATATCATGTTTTTCTGAGCCCAGTTGATTTGAACACTGAGAAAATGGATTCCTTGCTTAGTACAGTAATTAGATTTATTTTTTAGCTTATGTTTTGAAAAACATGGTCTTAGTCCTTAACTGTTGTCACTCTGGCAGCTTTTCTTGCTGTGTACCCTCTTGCTGTGACCCTTGCCTGCACCTGGTCCCAGTGGTAAAGTTCAGAGCTAAGCAGTTGAATTCTCGGGGCTGATCAGGCCTCTTCACCATGCTATTAATTAGGGTTTCTGTGTAGGGAAAGATGAATGCAAGCTCTCACTTGGAGTTTCAGGCAAGTTGCACATCTTGTATAAGGAAAAAGCAATGTTTGCTCACTTCCAGTCTGACTGCAGTTTTCTGGTTCCTGTATTTCATAAACCTCAAGGCATGTCAGAGATTTTCATGGGTACCAGAAAACCCTTGATTAGTTACCTCTCTAACTATTATGTAAGTGCACTAGAATCTTTTTTTATCAGTTTCCTATGAGAAATTGCTTTCTCTTTTCTTGCAACCCAGTGACAGTTTCCTGCATTCTGCCTGTCTTTTACCTCAAAGAGCCTCTTATGTAGTGCTCTGAAAAGTTTGTGATCCCAAATCATACTTAAAAACTTAACTTAAAACATTCAGTGAAAAAGGTGAATTAGACTTAAAATAAGTGTCTTTTCATTGCTGGCCACCCTCTCCAGTCCCTCATGCAGGGTGTAATTAGGTTTGGCTGATTTCTTCTGCTGTCCCCAGAAAGACTTGGTATAAGCATGGCCTTGGGATATTTGTTGGAAACTTGCTGCATTTGTCATGTCATTTCTGCAGCTGTATTTTTTGGGAAAAAACATATTAAAAGCTTCAAGATGCCCTGGTTTCCTTGTTATTATATTGGAAGCTTTCAATCTGCAAATCTGAAAAGGAGAGGAACTGGCCATTTCTTCCTGGGCAGGTTCACTGCTATCTGTCACCAGTTACTTGCTCTCTAAAGCCCTACTTTCAACTGGGCTGGCTGGAGGATCTGGATTAAGTGAGAGCAGAATTTTCAGTATGGCTGGAACTGTGACTTTCAAAATACCTCAACGCTTTTTTTTTTCCTTCCCTCTAAAGAGTAAACCAGCAATTTTTGCAGAACTTTGTAGTGGCAGAGCTTGCTACAATGAAAATAACAATGTAACAATGAAAATTTTGTGCAGTCTTTATCAGGATTTGGTTTGGTGCACCTCAGCAGTTATCAGTGAATATACTTAAAGTTTCTGTAATAAATTCCTTCAAGTCTTGTGTATTGCTCCCAGAAGCAACCAGGGCTTGAATCTGTCCACTTCAAAAGCAGAAAAATCTAATGGGGATTGCATCCACCTATTTACCTATCTAGGGTAATAGATGATTCTTATCTTTATTTCTTTCTAGCCATCACAGTCTGATCATGTTTTATTTTCTTCTTGGAACAGCATTACAGATTTTTCCCAATTATTTATTTAAAGCCTTGCTTTTGCCTTGCAAGTGCATTTTTTTTTCAGTGAGTCTTCATCCCGTTTCCCCATTATTTACATTATTTTGGACTACACAGTGCAGACCCTATTTTTGTCATACAAAGAAGAAAACTTGATCCCAAACAGCGTGCACCTCTGCAGAAGCAGCTGAGCAGTTGAATGGGAGCTGTGGGAGTGCTGTGTTCCTGTACAGGACTTGTTGATTATTAGTTTTGGCCAGCTTGTTCTAGGCTGGCCAGTTGGCATCAGGATTGTCAGAGTGAACAGCTGAGGTTGCAAAGCAGGTTTCAGCCTTTCCCCACCTTCAAAAGAGAGAGTTCTCTGTCTGGAGGAAACAGGCCTGCAATTTCACAACTTGTTTGTTCTGCATAGACCATTGTCCTGATGGGATTTTTCACACATTTGGTTTGGATATACTGTTTTTTGGTGTTGATGACACAATCTGAGATATGTCCCTTTGCTCTAGGACCTTGGCTCTCTTTTCTGGGCATTGTCTCCCCCAGACCCTGACTGGGTTTTGTGTGACTGCTTTAGTTCTGTATCTATTAGCTTTTGAGGGCTGTATGATGTCTTAGCTGTACTTTCTGAGCCACCTTAACAGTTGAGGCAAGTGCAGTACATTATGAATGGGTCTTTCTGGCATCACAGGGAGTTTCACATCTGGAAAGACAAGCAGCAGGATCAAATTAGTAATGCATACCATTGCTTGTGACTCAAAAGGAAACTGTAGTAATGGTACTGTAGTTTTTGGTACTGCTTCTGGGTAATTTCTGCTTTCTTGTCAGTTGCTTCTGCAAAGGCAGCTCAGGTTATTGCTAGGATGCAGTACTTTAACTGTGACAGGGGGTGTGCTTTCAGACTGCTGTCTTTGGGGGAAAATTTTTTGTCTGATTTGCTTTCCCCAAACAAATCCAAGCCCACTAAAAATTAAGCAGCTGTCATCCTGTCCCTGCCTTAGTAGTGGCTATATAGTCTCTGTGACACATGGCAACAAAAGTTTTGTACCAAGGATGTTTAACTTTCTCTTGTACATCAGTTTACAAAGAGGAGTGGGGAGGATGCAGGTTTTTAGCATGTTCTAAACATATTCTTTAAAAGAACAAAACTCTACACTTGCGGTGGTTTAGAGACCACAACATGCGTAACAAGTTTGTTTCAGAAAGAAATTCACAGCAATTTTGAAGGTAACCTGGGTGACTTGTCCTGGTTATGCTTTTCTTGTTGGGCCAACCAGACTTGCCCAGCAGGTCTTCCAGCGTAGCAAACCACAGTTCTGAAAGGATTCATCCTGGTTCAGCTGGTGCTTGCTGCCCCATCTTGCCATCTTCTGATAGCCCTGATTGTGCTGCCTTGCCCCTTCCAGTTGTTTTTTTTTTCCCACCAGCACAGATTGTCCCATGATGTTGCAGTGACTCTCTTCTGCTTCTCAAGCAGAGCAACTTAGGTAACTACTTTAGATAAATATTTTGTATAAAGATAATACAGGAAATAATTAGGACCTTCCCCCTCTACCTGTTGGGGTTTTTTGTTTACTTGTTACTACTCTTAAGTTTTGTGTTTGAGTAGGTGTCACTAGCTATATCTGAGTATTACATAGTAATTTGAGTATCTTGATGTTCCAGTAACTTAAAGTAGTTCAGTTTCAGTCTCGCTGCTTTCCTGTATTGTTTGTCATGCAGACAAAACAGTCTCCATAGAGGAGTTCACTTTTCCATAATATAGGTAGAGATAAAAATATCTAAAGGAAGATTTTCAGATGAAGGTATCACGACTTTCTAGCAGTGAACACAATGGCTTATTCTAAACGGCTAAAATGCATTGTTGTCTCCAGCTCCTGGGGTTGGTCCCACTTTTTTTTCCTGTTTGATGATCCCAGATGAATCATACTCTGCTTCTTTCATATTAAGATTTGAACTATCTTCCAGATTTATGTCTTTGCTGCAGTTCTGCAGCAGTAAGACAGAAAAATGTTGCCAGTTTTTATTTGCAATATGTGCTTTGTGATTGTAAAGGCTGATCCTTCTCATGCTGCAGGATGAAGTTGTAGGTTTTGTTACAGCTGTACATATCATACACATACAGCTGTACATATAGTATACATACAGCTGTACATAAGAGAGAGTTCTGTAAACATTGTGTTTTTCCTCCTGGTATCAGGCTGTCAGAGTTGTTTAGGTTGGAAAGGACTTTTGAGGCTCATATAGCTGAACCCCCCACTCGAAGGCAGGTCAGTTGCACAGGTTCGTGTCCTGTCAGGGTTTGAACAGCTCCAAGGATGGACATTTCACAACCTCATTGTGCAACCTGGTAACATACTATAGTAAAGATGTTTTGTGGTTTGGTTGTTGTGGGGGGGGGGGTTGCCTTGTGTTGAAGTGGGGTATCCTTTATATTTTTATTTGTCCCTATTACCTCCAACCTGTCACTGGACACTGCAGGGAAGAGTGTGGCTAAGTCAGCTTTACACCTCTCTGGGCCTCTGTCAGGTACTGACACATGGGTACGATTTTCCCTCTAAAGCCTTTTGTTCTTCAGGCTGAACAGTCCCAGCTCCCTCAGCCTCTCCTCCCATGAAAGATGCGCTGGTCTCTTCATCATCTCAATGGCTCTTTGTTGTGGTTTAACCCTAGCCACCCCTCAAGCCCCACACAGCTGCTGCAAAGCTCCCCTGCTAGCAGGATCTGCACAGAATTGAAAGTAAAAGTGAGAAAACCCAGGGGCTGAAGCAAGATTAATGAAGAAAGCAAAAGCTGGGCACACAAGCAAAGCAAAGCAAGGAAGTCTTTCTCCAGTTCAACATGGCAGGCAGGTGTTCAGCTGTCCCTGGGAAAGCAGGGCTCCATCACACAAGTGTTTGCTGGAGAAGACAAGCTCCATCACTCCAAACATCCTACTTCTTCCCTCTTCCCCCCACTTCATATACTGAGCATGAACTCATACGGTATTTTCTGACTTGAACCCAGCAGGGAACAAGATCTCCACTCATGCAGCAGATGGGTATTTTTTATAAGATAACAGTAGTTTTTAAAGGGAAAATAAAGACAAAAGTGCCATAGCACTTATATTCCTGTCTGTGTTTGCTGAGTCAGACCCTGTTTGTCAGCTCTGTTTCTGCTTGCTTAGTGGCACAGCAGTAGTGATGGGGAAGATGAGTATGGCTAAAGTACTGTAGCAACCTGCTGGGTTCAAGATTTTAAAAACACAGATCCTCAGCCAGCTGCTATTTGCTTGAAAGGGTGATAAGGGTAACAATAATAGGAAACTTTGTATTTGTAGCATATTTTCCTTACCCCGCAGCACTGGTATGTTTTTTTACCAGAGGAAACCAACACTCTTTCCTTCTCTCTTGCTCCTCTGTAGTACTTAACCTTTTGCAAAAAAGCGTGCTGGGAATGTTGTAGTGGTGTTGTATTCCAGAATTGCTGCTTTCAAAGTAACTTTTCTTTTTAATTCTAGAAAAGCCAGACTGGTTTTCATAAAGCAGTCTTACAGATAGAGGTTTTTTCGAGATTAGAATATGGTTTGCATTGTAAC
The DNA here is from genome assembly GCF_036417665.1 of Passer domesticus. Classification (NCBI taxonomy): domain Eukaryota; kingdom Metazoa; phylum Chordata; class Aves; order Passeriformes; family Passeridae; genus Passer; species Passer domesticus. The sequence continues at coordinate 90,390,659 of NC_087476.1, forward strand.
CATAGTTAAATTACTGTAGTTTCAACATACAGTATACTAAAAAGGACTTCTAAGATATCAACTTAGTGTAGTCCAACATCAGATTTGCCTCTTATTAAAAGCAGACATTAGTATTATGGGTGAAACCCTGAAATTTTGACTCTTGAATTTTAAATCAATGGAAAAGTATTATGTAGGTTCAGTATTTAAAGTCATGTGCTTAATTGGGAAGAATCCTTTTTCTCTTGTAAAAATTAAACCTGTGGATAAAGAGACCAAAATACAGAACCCACAGCCTTGTCTGACAACAGGTCTAGTTAAGTAAGCACTGACCTCTGTGATGGGAGGTAGTCTGTGGTGTTTCCGTCACCATCTCTGACCTTGGACTTGAATCAGAAAGTGCAGAGTGGTAAAAAAAAATTGTATGTCTTGGCGGTCTCTTAAAATTTTCAAATCCATCCTCTCTGTTTAAAGAGGAATAAAACATCTCTGGACCAAAATTCTGTGGGACATTTTTTTCATACGATAGGTCTTGTGATCAGTGATTGTCAAATGAAGTTACTTCCATTGTGCAGTCTGAATAAGCTGCAGATCTTGTGCTTGCACTATGTAACAACTTAGCTGAGATCCTTCTATTCAGAATCTTTGATATTTGTTTTATGAAAATATGATTCTTTGCTTCTTTCACTTACAGCGTTACAACTTTTCAGTCATCCCCAGTGTTTAGAGGCTTTTGACCAGGAAAAGGCAAAAGTTCATCTTTAGCTTACATCCTTTTTTTTGGTTTATGGTAATCTTAAAGACAGTCCTGTAAATGTAGTCTTTATTTCATGTTGGAAATAAACATTTTATGAACATAGGTTGACATTATTTCTTTCCACACTGTAACTGGGAATGACCAAAATGGTACAGGATGTCAGCTTTCCACATAAACTGAAGTAGTGGCAGTTAATGTGAACTGTATTTACTCTTGGCTCAGGTTCACCTGCCTTTTTATGACCTTGGTGGCAGTGTGCTTCTAACTAGGTAATTTTTTGTGTGCATACTTTAAAACTTGTCAGGATAATGTTCAACTTTTAGGCCTGATGATTTGATTGCAGTATCCCTTAATAACCTTTACTTGTGCTGATTTTTTCTTATGAAATATTCTTTAATGGTGAGAAAACTTGCTAGACTACCCCACTGTTTCACTTCTCCTTCTAGACTTCAAACAAACTATTTTTTTTCTTCTGGTCATTATACAATCTGCAGTATGTAAGGTATTAAAGCTTTAGGATATTAGTTCATGAATGCATTGATGTTCTTCTGGGTGGTTAATGTATTTTATCTGTCACTGGGGAGGAATGTGCTGTTCAGCTCGCTCCTTCTGCGAGTGCTCTGACTCATGAGCGCGAGGTGCTTCAAAAGGATTTCAGCACTCCATCTCCTTCTTCAGTCTTGCAGTTGCTTTTCTAAGAATAGAAGCAGCAAAACAGACAGCGGAGTTCCTTCTCAGCTGCTACAGTTCATTACCACTGTAGTCATGAAAGCTGACATCAATCTTCACATCTCACAGTTCCTGTTTACCTGTGTGGCTACAAACAGTGGGACGTGTACTACTCCTTGGGAGCAGGCACCACCATCTACAGCTGGGCTTCAATTTGGATGATTGAAACTATGAGATGTAGGGCTTGGGTGCCTCTACATGTCAAGCAGTGTTGTGGGAGTAGCATGAAATAAGTGAGACCTCCAGAAAATGTGGAGGGTATGTCCAGTGCAAGACATGTTCTTGTAATACTTAAGACATATTGGAACCCTTCCTTAAATATCTGCTGTGGTCATAGCTTGTGTATTCTGACAGGATCTATTAATTTTAAATGTTTTCTCATAATATAAACTGCTTGCCTAATACAACTGCCAAATGCTGAAGCTCTTGAAATTGGTATTGCCAGTACTTAAGTCAGTGGAAGAAGTTTGCTTCCTTGAAGGTGAGCTAAGGTTTTGCTGATTATTGATTCTCATTCGCATGTGGGTAGAAGGAGCCCTCTCTTCAGCCACAAGCATCATCTCTTGTGCCAGTGAATTATAGAACTCGAGTAAACTGTACCCATGAGGTCTTGAACGTGCACTCCAGGAAAATTAAGTCAGTCTTCAAAAGCAGTCATTGCTAGAGCCTATTTCCAAAAGGAGCTGCTGTGCTTTAGGAAAAACCTGGTTCTTGGGCTGGTTAGAAAGGTGACAGCCAGGACATCTTTATTGTAATTGTCTCCAGTTTTCAACATTTCTGACTGCTGGTTAATTGAAGTAAGAGGGTGAGTTGACTTTGGGGATAAATATTGTGACTACTGAAGTGTTCTTGTCCACAAAGTAGATCTGACTTTAAACTGCAGGAGGAGGGAACAGAAGCCAAGAAGAACTGAGAGCAAAAAAATCTGTGTCGTTTCGTACAACGAAGCATAGAGGTGTGCGAAATGGTTGGTGACAAAAAACCAAAGATGGTGACTGGGACATCTTAAACCCAGCCTTGGCTCATTAACATACATTGTAGGAATAACCTCCCTTTATTTGCAGCCTTTCCTTCCCCAGCTGCTGTTCATCCTCTGAATTTTCTACTTCAAAGTGTTTTTCTTTGTTGAAATAAAGGGAAAATTTGTCAGTGCAGTCAGTTTATCATCATGAAAATCTGAATCAAGTTATCTGTTAAGGATGCTCTTTTTGTTAGTAAAATCTGGTTTGAAATTGCTTGTTTACAACATAAAGATATGGTTATTGTGGTAACCTTGAAATCAACAATACTTCTGTTAGGAAGGGTACATTCTTTAATGGAAGAAGAACAGTATATTAAGCCCTGTTTAATGAGATATGGTATTGTATGTATATGCTTCCTTTTCTGTGCTGTATTTTTATTCATCATCTGTACCTCTTGTGTGTTATTAAAAACAAGGTATGAAGTCTTCCTTGGCAGTAGGAATTTTGGAAGGAATGGGTGGGATTAGAAGAGCTATTTTTCAAGTAGTATATGTCTGATTTTATCTAGGTGTTTTTAAATATATTCTGACCCTAAAATACATGCTTAATAAGTGTAAAAGAATAAGTGTATGGTAATTAGCTTAGCCCATTTTTTGTTTTCCTTTTTTTCACTGTAGACAACCAGTTCTCAGAGATAAATACCTTAACCTTTTTGTGAAGGGTAAGAAACATCTAAGTAGTATTTAACCTTTGGCATCACTTCTGGGATTTCGTAATGCCAGCTATCAAAGAATCCCATCTGTTAGGGAGAGACAAATGAATTGAACAACTGTACATGGTTACTCCAGTTGAAACATGCTTTGACGAGTTGTTTGTGAATAACAGTAAAGCAGGATTGCAACTTGCCAGACATGAATGCTTGACTAAGAGGGGGAATGTTTGAAACATGGAAACCTGGTTGTCAGGTATTAGTCACTGCTCAATACCTAACAATAACATTCTTCCTGCTAGACAGCAAGGTGGCTTTTGAGGAAGGCCTTTCCTCAATAATGCTGTTTATTTGTTGCTGAAGGTTTCCAAGCGATCGACTAAAGGTGATTCTGTTCAGTTCTAGGAGTTGTCAGTCTGCAGCTTCTTGGAACAAGTTTTCGTGAAGTCTGGTGACATGGATGGAAGTGATCAGAAGGGAGAATAAACAATGGATGGATCTGAAAAGGCAGGGTCCTGTACGTGGGGTGGAATAACCCTGTGCACCAGTGGCACAGTCTGGGAGCTGGCCTGCTGGGAAGCAGCTCTGCCGAGAATGACCTGGAGGGCCTGGTGGACAACAAGCTGTCCTTGAGCCAGCAGTGCCTTGTGCCAAGAAGGCCAGTGGTGTCCTGGGGTGCTTAGGAAGAGCATTGCCAGCAGGTTGAGGGTGGTGATCCTGCCCCTCAGTTCTGCTCTAGTGAGGCCACATCTGGAGTGCTGCATCTGGGCTCCTCAGTACAACAGGGACATGGAGCTACTGGAGCTGGTCCAGTGGAGGTCTACAAAGATGGTGCAGGACTGGAGCATCTCTCTTAGGAAGAAAAGGTGAGAGAGATGACTGAGAGGTGACATCTTCAGTCTTCTTAGGTATCTGTAGGGAGGTGTTGGAGGACAGACCAGGCTCCGCTCAGTGGTGCTGGGTATAGGACAAGAGGCAGCAGGCAGAAACTGATGCATAGGAATTCCCACCTGAATATGAGAAAGAACTTCTTTACTGTGCAGTGACTGAGCACTGGAGCAGGTTGTACAGAGAGGCTGAGAGTCTCCCTCACTGGAGATATTCAAGAACTGTGTGGATGCAATCCTGTGCCATGTGTTCTGGGATGACCTGCTTGAGCAGGGAGGTTGGGCTGCATGAATCATTGTGGTTCCTTCCAACCTTACCCATTCTGTGATTCTGTGGAAAGTTCTGGAGTGGAAGTTCTTAACTTCTCCCAGTTTTTAGAGAAAGTTGTGAATATTGTGTGGACTCAAGTCTAAATAGCAAATAAAGTGGAGATCCAAATCAATTACATGTTTACATATATTGTAGCTTATAGGCGATTTGTGTTTCAGTAGTTGTGATTAGAATGCTTAAGGTGACTTCCCTGACCTTGCCGTAAGATGTCAGTCTTTAAAACTCGGTGTCTTTTGAAATAATAACTTTGGACTTAAGTTGTTATGAGGCCAAGGAGATCTATGCCAATTCTTAGGGCACACTGTAGTGAAACTACTGACTATAACAAAGAAGAGATGCTGAAACTTTCAGGGCATTTTTTTAAGTTTAAAATACAGTATGCAGAATGAAGTTGTTCATATTAATGTCTGGGCAGTTGCACAAATCAGTAGATTGCCATTCTTCCAGGTGTATTCAAAACTATAAAATGAATCTAGTGAGTGGGTAGTTAGGTTAGTAGTCCTTTGCTCAGCCTAGTGGCATACTGTAATTGAAGTGCTTGAATATTTATTCTTAGCATCACTTGAATGCAGACAGCTACATTAAGGACATGATTACAAAGTAGCCAAGTGTTCTGAGAACTTGCAATAGCTAGTAATAGTTCAGTAAAAATATGGAAAAAATTGTATTACTTTTGTTCTCTTCTTGGAGCTCTGTAAGGATTAGCTCATAAAAAGCTAAGTCTGCAGCTCATTAAATAAATTATTTTCTTGATGTAGTACATCTTGCACTTCTTTTTATGAGAGAAGGATCAATATTTCTGTCCTGGGGCTCATGTAATTGCAAGTAGATTTGTCTTCATCCTTTTCTGGTGAAGCCTTTTGCTCACAACCTGAAGTCACAAGTGAATCTCTCTTTAAGCAAAATCACTTCTGTCTTGCCACATTAAAATGATTTCCTGCTCTTTACTGCCTTTATGTTATTTTACTATGTTAAACTGCATTTGCAGAAATCTAACTGTTGTCAGGCTGTGGACACAGAACTGCTGTCTTTAAAAAATGTGCCCTGGCAATAGAAAGAAGCTGTGGAGGAAAGTTTGCTGGATCTCAGGACCCCAAGTAACAAATATTTGTCTTTGAGCTGGTTTTTTTCTTCTTACAGTGAAGCAAAGCAGTGTTGTTGGTTCTGCTGCCATGCAGCTGAGGTTTTGATTTCAGTGTTTCCAGCTGCATTGGAGGCATGTAATACTGCAAGTATTTCTTAAAGCAAAAGGTTCTCCTTTGTGTGGGGAGAAAATTGAAGACAAGCATTTATTCCTTCCACTGTGGGGGGACACAGTGAACTTAAAATTCTAGAGATTTGAGGGTTTGGCTTTTTTCGTCTCTATAAAACTGCAGTAGTGGCAGTGGTTTTTCTGCACGCTTCTGTGGTTTGCTGTTCTCTTTTCAATCCAGAAATGCTGTGTGAAGGACTTGGACAAAGTGATTCTGTTCTCCTTGATAATCAGGTCAATCAATTGACCATAAAGCGTTATTAAGCACAAGAGACAGCCTGATTGCCTGAGGAGGAGTGACAGAGGGAGAAGCAGCTAGAGGAAGGCCAGCTGGTACGCTGGGATTGAATAACCCACTACCTGTCAGCTGAGTGGCAGGAGCTGGGCTGTTGGCTTGGCTGTGTGATAGGTGTAGTGAGTGGAGTAAATCAGTTTGAAGAATTAAATCAAACTTCATTTTTTCTTCACCTTGTGTTTGGAGTGGGATCACAGAGCTCACCTTTTTCTTACTTTGCAGATGAAACCTGTTAGTGTATTGTGAGCTGCTTGTTTGTTTTATACCCTTTGTATTTAACAGCAGTGGGTAAAATAGGTAACGAGAGGTTTTTCCCCCCCTGTGTTTCTTTGATTGGGTCTGTCTGAAAGTTTCAAAGTCAGACATTAGTCTTCACCTAGTATATTAAAAGTGTACCTTTTTACAGCTAATTGAGCTTCATAAGTTCTCCTCTTTAGTTGTTTTCAATTGTATGCTGCTTCTCATGGCTTGTATTTTTCAGTCATGACCTTCTTTTTAATCCATTGTGAAGTCAGATCTCTGAATCATTTTTGAAGAGATTAATTTAAACTGTTCTACAGTTTAAATTTTATTATTAAATTGCTAGTTCCAGGGAAATATTTAGAGTAAAGAAATGCGTTTATTTTCTCAGAGTGATCTAGAAATAAAATGGTTTTATTTGGACACAGTTAGCAACTTGTGAGAAATTTGATTTTGTAGATACTTGATATATTTAGTACTTAGTTCTTATTACTTTTAGGAAGCCACAGTTCAGTAAGACTATTGTATGTTGGCTGCTTAATAGAAACACTGAAGTAATAATTTCAAAGTCGGTATGTGGTTGATTCATTTAGCTTTAAAACAATTCTCATTTCATCTCAATTTCTTACTCTGTGGGGTGCCACTCTGCCATAGTGAGATATGTGAAATACTTGATAAGGAAGGTGCCTGTCAACTACAACTGCCATGGCCAAGCATTTCCCGACTTTCATGGAGTGAGACAGAACATGGAAGGGAATTTGCACAAAGTGAGGAGGAGGGATAAAGGGGCTCTTCCAAGTTCATGGTGAGAAAAATAAGGAAAGATCTGTGCTTAGCTTTCCCAGGAAAGGAAAGGAGATTGAACAGTCCTCTTCACCCTCATATTTCTAGTCTGATTTTATCTACTTGTGACCAAATGCAGCATTTTATTTTTTTATTTTGTGTTCAAGTCTTAATTCTGTACTAATTTTGGAGCTGTTAGAAAGTAATAAAGTGGCAGTTTTCCAAAGTGTGATGCTAATTGATTTCTTCAAGGGCAGGGAAGCTATGCATGGATTATTGCTTCTTGTCTTCAGAGTGTAGCCTATTACCTTTGCATCAGTTAAACCATCTCTTCAAAGACAGTAATTAGCCTGTGCTGAGAGTTTTTCACTGCCTGAAGAACCTTTAACAGTACAAAAGAGTCAGTAGTGCAAGTGAAATATTCTGTTTGTTGTCAGAACCGAAAATAATAGCCAGTAGGAATCACTTAAGGTACGGAACAAATACAGAAGTTACATCCTACCTGCACGGGCAATGCATCTTATTTTCCTTTGGAACTTCATAGTGATCCTCTGTCTCTATCCTTTCCCTTAACCCTGCACTGCAGTGTCCATCCCTCTCACTGAAGAACAACAGACTCTACTCACTTGTCTCTTTGCCCCAGTAGCAGCATTAGACATATTCTGGTCTTTAGTTCACAGCACATGTTTCCTAGTTTCCCATCCTGTGTTCTTTGGGAGGCAGTCTTCTCTCTCTCCACTTACTTATTTCACAGTGATGGAACCATCAATTTTAACCTCTCTTCCTTATCCCAGTGTGGTTTTGATAGTGTTAGTGTTGGGTGAAAATCAGCTGTATCTTCCTTTTGAAGATACCATTCTTGCCACTGGAGCATCTGGTCTGTAAAGTATTAACTAATAGATTCTGTCATCTGAGCAGCATTTTCTGAACCCACTTCCTTGCCTTTAGCTAACTTGTTTAGATTTGAATTAATGCGTTTGTTTAACGTAGCATTTTAAACCTAATGATCCAAATACAGATTTTTTGTTTTGCCTTTACTGGAGTAGAATAATAATAGTGAGTGTAGAAATGGAAAAAAACTTGCGAAGTTTAAAAAAAACAAGCCTAGGCAGCAAAACCCACAGTTGACAATATAATTTTCTTTTTAATCTAATGAGGTGAAATAGATGAATACAAAAGCTGGGTCAAAAAGCTTATGTAATTTTCAGATCCTAAATATAGAATGGTGTAATGACACAAAAAGATCAATGTCCGTGCACATGTTCTGGTAGAGTATTTTTGTTTTGTTCTTATTCTGCGCATGCAGTTTCAAACTAAGCTGGAATACCCCCTGCTTGGAAAAACAGTCTTGCTAATATTCCTGCCTTATGCTGTGTGCCAATACAAATTGACATGTAGCATGTAGGTTTCTCTAGGATTATAGTCTGGGTGTGGGGTCGTTTTGTTGATAGAAAAATTTGTATGTTCTCATTGCTAAATTTACCTTTTTTTTTATAGTAGTGGAATGGGGTGATGATGTTAAAGCAGTGTCAGAAGATGAAGCCATGGTGCTGGTGAACCACCAAGCGACGGGTGACGTCTGCACTCTGATGATGTGCCTTCAGGACAAAGGCACGGTAGGCTACATCCGGGGCAGGGGTGGCTGCTGTGTGTGCTGTGTTCCCTGTTCACATCCCTGTGCAGCCTCATGGCTCACTTTGGGGTGTTAACCACCAGCTCATCTCAGTAGGGAGCTTTTTGTTTGGAAAAAGTGTGACAGCCAGTAGCTTGGAGCTGGTATAGACCCTGAACATTGTCTTTGAGAAGGTGAGCTGTGAGCTGAGTCACTGTGCATCCAGTCAAGGTTAGCACAGAGGGAAGCAGATCTCCTCTCAAGTAATCCTGTACTTGAATTTTTCCTCTCACCTCATGCCTTTGTGCTACTGAAGCCAAATTTGCTCAGACCAACACAGGTCTAGCATCTTGGTTATGACTTTATTCCAGCATGGAGTTTTTCTCAAAGTTAGAGCAAGCTGTGTATGGGATTTTGGTAGGAGTGAGGGCATGCCAAAGTTAAGCTACCTGGCGAAGATCCAAATTGCTTGAGCTCTTATTTCACAAGCCCTTAAGGATTTCTTGGTGAGAAGTTTTAACTAATGTTAATTGTTCCATGCATTGCTGTTCAGAAAATTCATATCTAAGGGGTGGAAACCAGAGTGTAGGATCTAAACAGGAGATCAAATTTAAATACAAATCAGGAAGAAGGGCATGTGTGCTTGATTAGGCTACAAAGGGTAGGAGGCATACCTGTCAAGCTGAAAAAATGCAGCAGCTGTATCTGTCTTAGTGTTGTCTTCTTTCTTTAAGTGTCTTAGTGTTGCTTCCTTCATCATACCCTGAAGAAACAAGGAAGCAAGAACTGGTTTTTGTTCCATCTGCACAATTTGTACCTGGCACTGTTTTCTTAGCACAAATTAATATAGTTATGCTATAGGTATGCTTACCTCTATCAGTGATTTACCATTTTTTAGAAAATTTTTCAGATCTTGCTTATGACAGCAAAGCTGATGAAAAAAACCCCCAAACCAACAAAAAAACCTTTTAAACAACCCCACTCACAAAGTATAAAAATGCTACTCAAGATGGAGCAGACACCTTTCTTTCTACACTAGTCTAGAGCAGGCTGTTGTAAAAATACTTCTGATTCCTTTAATTTCTTTTGGAATTGAGGGAATTTGGTATATATTCAGTATATATGCAGTGCATTCTGTGCTGTACCCAAATGAGTAGAATGACAGAATAAGCTCTTCAATTTCCCTCATCAAAATTCTACATAGGACAGTCTTGTGGTAAAGATATGACTGTGAGGGTGGATATGTATGGCATATGATCTTAACCACTAGTTTATAGATCTAAATCTAAGTCATGTTTATCCCATTTGACCCCATAGCTGAAACATTTCAGTCAAGACAGAGTAAGTTTCAGTGGATGTAGGAGATGCCAGAAATGAAGGAAGGCATTGAGATCACAAATAATCTTCACCATGGAAATTATTAGGTTTGCATGTTTTCAAAAAAGCAGAAAACCCCTAAAATCACTATTTTTTCCCTTAAGTAGTTGCAGTCATTGCTCTTGGAATGTGCATGTCCAGAGCTTAGTATGGCTTTGGTGTTTTTAGCTAATAAAGAAATAAAACAATATGAGCTTCGATACATGCTTAAAATACAGTAAGTACAAGTGGCTGAAAATAATGAGAAAGATCAGGATTGTTTATCTTTGCTAGAACTTGCTGGATCAGGTGCCTTTAAATACCATGCTTTGTATTTCTAAAGAGAATTGTCTTTACTTAGTGTGACTGTGGAAGTACTGGAGGAAGAAAAAATAAACCTATCTGTCCAGAAATAATTGTTGTACAGTATGCAAATGCTTAAATTAGTCAGCTTTTCTTAAATCCAGTTTAAACTTAATATGGAGTCCTTCACTATGGAGTACTAATCTGTCAGCAAGATTGTAATTTTCAAGAATTTTTTTTGTTTAGGAGAGTTAAGCTTGTGCTAGTCCACAAGCTTGCTTTTACCAGCCAGTACAGACCAAAACCAGATGTAATCTGCAAGTGCTTAGAGTTTAATGCTGCCTTTAAAAAAAAGTTCATGTAATACATCAGAAGTGTTAAATTTAAAGTTCTGGATTTTTCTCTGTAGTGAGGCAAACTCATGAGACAGTCTTGTAACTTGACAGAGTTTCCCAAGGGTGGTGTCAGGAGCCATGATGGTATTTTTTTCCAGTATTTTATAAATCCGTAGATACCAATGAGAGTGTAGCCTATCTGTTTTAAGTCAATTTAATCTCACAAAGCAGTAAGATAAAATATATCTGCTGAGATATTTCTGGTTTTTTCGATTCACTTACATGAATAAGAAAAGAATGATCTCTCATTAGAGAAGTGGAACTTTAGCTAAAAATTTGAATTTTAGTGGAAGGACTGGATTGGCATTGTTTGATTAATACATTATACCATAATAAAAGCTAAACAGCAGAATTTCAGGTGAACCAGAAATGACCTAATTATACTTTTATTAAAGTTTGATAAATTGTTCCGATTTCTTTGTGAAAGTAAGAGTTAAAAAAAGTAAGTTGTGGTCTCATAAATATTGAAGGTTATGTGTTTAACAAAAAGTAGTAGATTAAAATGCTGCTATTATTGCTTTCTGACTAGATTAGGACTGATAAATATGGGAGTTTTTTCTGATTTGGAAGAGAAAGCAGTGCCAGGAAGGGTGGGTAGTGGGGACAAAAGAGCAGCTTGCAGTGGTTTGTGTGCAGATTTCAAGTTGTGCTTTCTCAGGTTTCATTGTTAAGTTACAGATGCTTGAAAGATGAAAGTCAGTCTGTCCAGGTTGCTTTGTTATGAAATCTGTGTAGACTGAAGTGGGCCTGTGGATAGAAAGCACCTAAATTATTTTAAATATAGTTGGAAAAAGCTTTTTCTAGCTTCTGAGCTTACTTAACCAGGAAGCATGAAGGAAAAAGGACCTGAACTGGCATCCAAAAGTTCTTTGGATTATTTTAAGCAATTATTACTTTGTGTTCAGAATACTTCTGAATGTCTTTGTTTAAGCCTCCTTGAAATGCAAGTGATAAGAGGCTCATCTCATAAGTATTGTTTTATTCCTGAGGCTACTAAATAAACGAGTCACCAACAAAATTTTGCAGTGTCCTCTGTTCTACCCTTGCTAGCAGAATAAATGAATATCCATTAATGTCATTTGCCTTTTGACTGCAGACAAGACAACTGTGTCCTATTCTTTGAACTGCTTTTTGATTTGTTATGTTAGTACATGGATATATTATTTCATACATAAAAATACTTTCTCTTTTTTACTTCTTACCGTTGCCTGGGCTTACAGACAGATTTATGATCACTGGGCTCTGAAGTTTGTCTCTTTGTAGCCCACACACAGCAGACTGTATGTGTCTCAGTTGTAATTTGCATGTCACACTTATCTTTGACAAAAACTCATCACTCCTCAAAAAGGCTGGGGAAGCCCAGGGATGCCAGTTAGAAGCCCTGTGGCACCTAAAACAAGGTGAGATGGACTTTGAAGAACAGTGATCAACTTGTAGGATAAATTACCATTATCTACAGAAAAAGACACTATCAAGAGGTATGGTTAAGGGAGAAGCTGTAGCACTGGTGGGCAAGAGTTCCTCATCCAGGATTGCCATGGAACATCTGGGACCAGTGTTGACTCCTCAAAAGACACGTTTTCTTTATAGCACAGAAGAGTATTAAGTTTGCTTATCTCCTCCAGTAAAATAGATTATGTTGGTTTAACTTCTGCTTGATACAATAGAAAGTAGTTGTCAAAATGCCAAAGTAGTAGATGAACACTGGCAGGCCTGAGTACTGCTGCAGGCTGAATCATCATTAGTGAAATTTTGGTGGTGTTTTTATCAAAGGATGTGGTTCCCTACACCAGCCTGTCCCCTTCGGGTGATGCATGAGCATGAGTTTATTGTAGTGCCTTGATGAGCAGTAACACCTCTGAGTGATGCTTTTTTTGACTCTTGTCCTCAGGGCACACCTTTTCTCTCTTGTTTTTTTTTTTTTTTTTGCATAAAGCTTTTTAGTTTGCTGAAATGGAAAGAATGTTAATGTCTGCAGAGACTAATTTGGCTTTAAGATCCTCACTTTAATTTAACAGAGGCCTGGTGATCCCTGTAGGATAAATGATTTCACCAATATTAGTCTCAAGTAAGGCATTGGATCTAGGAACTACTTTTTCTTCTGTCACTCACAAACACATAGTGTGCCTTTGGTCCTTTGGATGTGTAGCATCTAGTAAGGAATACCATGGCAGGCAGGAAGGGATAGTAGCATGTTATTTTTATTTCTTAGGCTGCTTTCTTCTGTGTTTGCCTCAAAGTGCGTGGGAAAGATACAAAGCAAAAGGTGCTTGGACGATCATCTGAGCACCAGAGAAATGTCACAGTCCTTCATATTCTTTGTTGATAGTGGTAAATTGAAGAGTGCTGTCTTACATGACTTCAGGTTCACTGAACTTGTGCTAGTCATGATGTGGCCTCATAACACAGGGAAGAGAAAAGGCAGCCTAGCCTATGATTGGGAGCATGTAAGAGACACTGGAGCTTCCAGTTTTGGGGAACCACTTCCTACCCCTCTCAAAAACTGCGTGTAGGAGAGATAGAGGAAAAAGACCTTGTGAGAAAAGAAGCTTTCCCCTTCCATTGTTTACTTTGTTGGGAGTAATTCTCCTCTGTTAAATGTCAAAGGATGAGATTTACTGAACAGGTAAAGTAGCTGCCTTCATGTCCTGTAAGAAGTGATGGTCAAGTGAATCGATCTGCTCAACCTTGCTGTTTTAGCCTTCCCACTGTGCTGCTTGACTGGGACGAGCAGCAGTCTTTGATTAAATTCTCAGGGACACAAGTGGCTGCTCTGCCATGGCTAATACTGTAGAACTGTATATTACATAACAAAAAGGCAGCTGTTTAATTCTGCTCTCGAGGGAGAAGCATAGCACCTGTGCTGCTTTATATTTTGGGCATAAAGGACCTTATTCTATTTATTTGCTAGTTTTATTGCTGTTGTAAGAGTGACAAGAATGCAACCAGTATATATATAATTCATCCTTCTCTGCACTTGATAATTCACTCATTTTTAAAATTTATTTTTACTTTTCAGGTTGTCCGTCAGATGATGTGGCTGATGGACCATATTTTTAAGTATACAAACTTTGGCATTGTGTCTCTAATCCATGGAGACTTCTTTATAAGACAGGTAAATGGAAACTCATAATAGTGCTTTGATTTATCCTTGTATTTGGAACATTGTGGTGTTATGGGACTTACTTATCACCTTCTGGTTGGTTTGCGTGACGAAATAGCTTTGCTGTAAAGTGTATATTTGAGAAGGTCTTTTTTCTGAATCTACTTTATTTTCCAAGCTATTTTTTTATTTGCATAGACACAAACGATGGTGGAATCTAGTTGTGAAGGGAGCCTATTATGAGAGGGGTGTACAAGCAAAATACATGGGCAGTCCTTTTTATCTCTGTTTCTGAACACACCTCTCATCTTTCTTTAGTGACCTTGAAGCCATGCAGGGAGTCTGTCTGGTTAGGTCACTTTTCTGGCTGCAAAGTTTCAAATTAGGAAAGGCAGGACTGTCCCTTTTGATGGTGACATAGTAGTGGATCAATTTAAGGTGGTGATGGACCTGTGTAAATAGTAATTAATTGGTTCTTGAAGGTTAATTATTATTTGAGCATTAGGAAAGAATGTCTATTGAGCTCAACATCTGAAATGTTAATGAATGAGACCTTCAGATTGTTTCATACAGCTTGGGTAGGGTGTTTTGTTGTTTGGTGGCTGTTGATCAAACTGCACTCTCAAAGTAGAAACTCAGGAGGCCGATGAAAAGCATGAACCTGTTTCCAGTTACATGAACTGCAAGATCCATCTTACATGTTTCTTTCCTCTCCTTATTCCTCTGTCTGGACATAAAATGTGTAGCGAGACAGAGAGAATTAATGAATTTTCACATTGCATAGAAGAAGTTAATTTACTCAGAATGAGATAAAGAAATGCCTACTCACAGCAGTACACAGCTGAAGTGAGATTCACTAACACTGGAGGCATAGTCAGAAAACAAAGGTCTCTAGAGGCACACAGCTGTGCATTGTGAGAGGATGGATGGAAGGGACAGGGTTGGATGCTTTGTAAAATATAAATCTGTTCCAGTAGGTAGAATTCACAATATGCACATTTTGAGGTACACAAGGCTGTCACCTTGTTAGTTATAATTTCTGAATGTGGGGTTGCAATTCCAGTCACAAAACCAAACTATCTCTGAGCTGCAAAAACTAAGGCTTTTCCTCATTTTTGTAAAGTGGCTGACATAGACAACATCACAAATACAATGATGTCATTGTGAGTCTAAAGATAAGCTAATTAAAGTTTCTAGGCTGTTAGCCTTTTGGTGTGGCAAAACCCTTCATATGAGTGAGTAATGGTCCTTTGCCTAACTCTAGTAATATTTGGATGGTTATTGTTCACTGCTCTTTTCTAACTACTGTGATATCCTGGAGTCCTGTGGTCTGATAAGAAAGGACTGGCTTAACTGAGGACTTCTATATTCCTTTATAATTACATTAATATGAGCAGGCAGAGTCTTTTCCTTCCCTCTCATGCTAAGTTGGAAGTAATTGCAATGGGGAGACTTAAATGTAGGAGAAGCACTTTCACAAAACTCCCTTTTAGTAAAATATTGTCTTTCATTCAACCCCACGTGTTCCCTCTTCCTTCTTCTGACCAAAAAAAAAGCAGCTAACCACCAAAGAGTGCAATGTTTGTGGCAGTTTTGTTGACATTTCAGAGAATTAAAATCACCTCTGCCGAGGAGATCTTTAATTTTGCCCTCCTGTGTCTTTTGAGTGATTTGACAAGGTCACTTGGAAATACTCAAAAATGCTAATTAATGTAAAGAGATTCCTCTGAAAATTTGGATAGCTTGGTGCATGCAGAGATGGGAGGAGGAAAGATTGTTCCTGAAGATATTTGTGCAGTAATTAAGGCTGTATCTTACTGTTCTGAAATGAGGAAGTTCTCCTAATGCACCCAAGGGGAGAAGTGGGTGAGTCATTGGAGCAGTGCAGACGGAGTGAGGTCAGTGGTTGTGCTGTGTAGCCCAGCTGAGGCCTGCTCTGTAAACCTCCAGTTGGTACTCCAAGGACAACATTGCTTTTTGTTGTCTCAGGGGCTTCTTTCTATCTCTGAAAAGAGAGAAACCTTAGAAGTATAATAATTATGTCTGATTTTTATCTCTTCAAAGCAATCATTTTATTTAGATGTTTTATCCTTACAGGGGAGAACACACCGTGACCAGCAGCTTGTGTTACTCAAAGATCATCTAGAAAAATATTACAGGAGCCGCAATCGGAAATGGATTGTTTTATTTCCAGAGGGTGGCTTTCTTAGGAAAAGAAGAGAAACAAGCCAGGCATTTGCCAAGAAAAATAATTTGCCATTTCTTAAGCATGTCACCCTGCCAAGACTTGGGGCAACACAAGTAATTCTGAAAACGCTTGTAGCGCCACAAGAGAATGGAACTCCATCAGGTGGAGGTGCTGTGGGAAAAGGTAAAGATCACATCACTTCATGGGTATAAAGAAAATTAAATGTTAAAGATTTGAGTTTAAAAAAAATTGTCTAGAATTTGTCTCTTCAAATATAAATACATGTATAAAAGTTTTCATAATTAGTTTTAGTTCTGCTAACTTTATTTTTGATGTTGAGACAAAAAAACCCCACCTTAGTTTTAATTTGATTTAGTTTGTGGTATGGCTGCATGAGTGCTCGTCTTGGCTCACATGATGGGCAAAGCAGATACTGGAATAGGCACCCAGAGTGAGCAAGAAGGTGATCTACTCCTTTGGGTAAGATTGGTGCTTTGCACTGGTTTGTAACAGCATGGAGCTGTAGTAAAAGTATTTCTGGAATATGCTAGCTATGTTCATATTTTTATTCCAGGCTTTAGAAGTTTCTTTGCATCCACTGCTGTAGACTTTATTCCTCTTCTTGAACTATTTTCCACTGAGTTCAGGTTCTTCTGTTCTGTACAGACCTTTGTGTTGCCTGTCCCCATTGTTGCTGGAGCAAGCTGTCACTGGTCATTAGATTTGAAGGATTGTTTTGGCTGTCACGTCAGAAGAGCTATGAGATAATAAGAATATTCCTGCAGCATTATTGTTCTGGGATGCTTGGGCTGTAGGGGAAGGTATAGCTGGGATATAAATAATGCCTGTAATGGGACCTGGTGCTTTAGTCTCTCAGTTTTTAAAATTAACTTCTTGGCATGCTCAAGAACAGGGTTAGATCTTTTTTTAATTCCTTGTGGATTTCTGTTACTTATTATAGAAACAGTGGACTGGGGGGTTATGGTAGTTTCTTATTGATGGGTGGGGCTGGTCTTTCCACAGCCAAATTTTGATAATCATTTAGCATTTTGAAACAAAGATCCTTACTAACAAAGCCACATTTGCAAAAGGCTTTGGATTATTTTTTGTCCGAAGTGCAAATCTCAGGGTTAGCAAGAACCCTTGTACAGAAATGGCTTCCAGATTTTCAGTTTTGAAGTTATTCTTGTCAACATAGGAAATAAATTGAGATTATGTTCTTGGAGAAGTGAAGGTAGAATTTAAAATGAACTGAAAAATCAAGCTGTGGAATGCACCAGAGTGTTTCCTGTCAGGCTACATTCACAAAAGAAAGGCTAAAGAAAGCTCTTGTTGTCATAAAACATTTTAGGTTTAAAAGAGAGAAACTGAATACCCTGGTTCTTGTTAAAAAATTTGGGTTTTTCTGAGGAGAAAAGTTGGGCCTGTTCCTGTTCTATTTCTTGCTGTCTTAAAAAGGTATGGAGAGTAAGAATTTCCCCAAATTAATTATAAGTTGTCTGGTTCTGGGGGGAGGCCAAAAGTGCTTGTGAAATACCGATTTTATATTTTCCTGTTCTTAGGTTGCTGTCAACTTAGCTGAACATCAAGCTTGGCTTCCTTTTTTTTTCCTCTCTTTAAGTGGCATCATTCAGACTCTAGAGAAATGAGCATTTGATAGTACTTGACCTAACTGGGTACTAAAATAAAGGAATTCTCTCAGAAATAAAATGGAACCATTTTGTCCATCCTACTCAAGGAAAGATAATTGGGCAAAAATAGGAATTAAATGTGTGGGTTTAGCTGTCACTCTTTCATAGTAATAGACTTGAAAATGTACTAAAAAGGATGAAAAAGAAAAGTGAAAGTAAATTTTATATGTTAGAAAAAGTAGTATTTGATACATAGTGACAGAGGTATTTTACATCCTTTCTTAAGCTCACAAAAATGTTTCCAGCATTTTAAAACTTCCCTTTTAGAGATGTATGAAATATTAGTTCTTGATTGTATCTTGTATAAAAGATTCCTCCTCTCATCTTTTGCTTTCTGAATGCTTTTATTGGTCTCTTGCCGTGTCAGAAAACATTTGTTGAGTTGAATGAGATATAGTTGTATAAATTGTTGTGGTTATATTATAAAGTTAGAAGTCTAACAAAACTACTGGATATATTTACTTTTAATCTCTTCCATCTTTTCCCTTTTTTTAATCACATCAAAAACCCATGTCAGTGAAATCAAGCTTCCCTCCTATTCATTGTTAAGCTGTGGGTGCTAGAGCCGGGTGCAGTGCATAGGGTAAAGGTTTTGTCAGTGGCTGGAATAGAGACTGCCTGTAAACCTTCTGTACATTATAACTCTTCTCCTTTGCTTGGGAAGTGGTTTCTTTATCAGAAGCATCACACTTGAACTTCATGGTTTGCTGGACACATTTTTCATCTGCAGCACTTCTTGTGCTCTGTACTGTCTTAACAATGTTCCTGGAGTCCTGGGTTGCCAAATTGTTCAGCTTACTATAGTAAGCTTTCTACTCCATCATTTATTATTCTCCCTGTCTTTTTGTTTCCACCAAGCTTTTTTGATACTCATGGCAATTCACCTTCCTCTCCCACATGATCTTAGTTCAATTGGTTTATAGATTTAAGAGTTTTCCTCATCAAAAATTATGTCTCCTTCCTGTTGAGTTTCCTTGGTAGCTGTTTTAATGTTGAGTCATGATACACAGTTCTGTTCTTGACTGCTGTCATTTTATTAGTATTTAATTAATTTTAAATGATCCTTGTAGCTTTTATACCAATGTAAATTTGATACCATTCTGCTTTCTCAGCTGAAGAGATGTGTAAATCAGGGTGAAAGAAGAAAAGATGACAAAGGAAACTATAATAATAAAAGATCATTTGTCCTTAATATACTGTTACCACAGTTTGACAGAAACCAGGTCAGATAGAGTTGTTTGATTGTGTCACACCCCAGCTCCTCAGCCCAGCTGGCTTTTGTATGTCACATGTCACTGAAGCTGTGGCCGTCAAGTTGTAGTTCAAGAATTGGGCTAATTGTAGGTCAGTGCTACATCATCTGTCCTGCTCTAAGGTCTCTAATCTGATTTAGAGGTGGGTTTATATCGAGAATTGCAAGGTTCAGTAACCTCCCCAAAAATTCATTAGTCTTAATTAGGATCTTAATATCCAATCAATTTAAATTTTCAATTTATTTTTATGCTAGTAATGAACTTTGCACAGTTTAGGAGCTGATTTCTTCCTCTGTAAAGTGATAGGAAGAACAAATGTTCCTGAGCTATACAATTAATACTGTTTGATAATTATTGTACTTAAAGTGATCAGTTCTTTATCAGGGGCTTTTCCAGGACAAGCAGCCTCTGTTGTCTTAATTTTTTCCTCTTAAAAGTTTTCTTTCATGTTTAAAAACCCCAGTACCAGCTTTCATTGGAGTGAATTTTAACTTATTGCTGGTAAATACTAAATTAAGTTACTGAAATGCTTCTTGCTTTTGCTGCTTTTTGAAACTCTTATTTAGTTTAACAAAAATATGCAGTTGTATTCCTAAATTGATAAAAGGATGGGAAAACATAGGAAAGGTAGTGCAGTCATTTGATAGCATTACTGCTGTTGAAGTTAAATAATGCAGAGAATGTAAGTGATGTGTGCCCCTGAAAGCCTCCAGAGGGGCCAGCACTGCTGCCAGCACCCTCATTCCAGAAGGTTTTAGTGCAGAATAGAAAATGGGCAGTATGAAAACACTTGATGAACAGCCATCGTCACCCTGACTGGGTGGTGACCCACGTGTGTGTTTGCAGGGGTATTTTAACAGCTTTCTGAATTTTTTTAGCACAACACTTAGTCTTTGACATGGTTGCAAATACACTGTTTCTTCAGTTGATAAGAATTGATTTTGTGAGTTTCAGAACTATCAAAATGTTCTAAATGCCAAAAGCTGAGAATTCAAAGGAGTTTGGAGCTATTGTTCTTCAGAGATGCACATTCCAGAGCTTATTTTTGATCAAATTTGCTTTTTAAAGTCTGTTTTATTTTACCGTGCAGCAATTTTTTTGTCTGATAAGAGGTTACTATGAGCTTAGTTAGAGCCATACTGAAATATTACCTTACTGTTTTCAAATGCAGCAGAGTACGTTCAGTTCTGATGTTGCTTGTCTCAGAGAAATTAAATTTTCACTTCTGCAGGGTTGTAAATTGAACTTCATAATTGATTTCTTTTAAAAATCAAACTTTTTCATTCACTGTTACCTGAGGAATGTGACTTGAATAACATGTGAGAAAGCCTTTGATTGTTGTTGTTTCTTCCCCCTGGAAAAAAGGCTTCTTGTTTTGTTCCAGGTGGTTTGTTGCATCAAAATCTTGGAATGATGAGTAATATATTCAGTCTGAGAGTTAATCTTTGGAGAAAAAAGTTAATTCTGGGGTCAGTGATCCAGCTGATCACACAAGGACAAGTAGAGAACAAGGGACAAGTTACAAGAATGGATTGCTGTGCAGGGGGAGCCAGCAGCCTCTTTGGCTGCATTCAGAGTGGTGCAAGTGTTCAGGAAACCACACCTGAATACTGGTGAATGCCAAAAAAGACTTTCTTTTCCAAGTGAAAGCTGCAGTCCTCAGGTCCACACCTGGCTGCTGCATTCTTTCCACTCGGAATCCAGTCTGGCAGTGTGGCACCATCCAGAGCTGAGCTGGAGGCAAGCTTTCCTGCTGAAATCTGTCTATGATTTACTCTTAGTGGCAAACACTGACAGTCTGCTGGTGGGTTTGAGGAGTTTTGTACATCCTCTGATCTGGTGTTTAGCATCAGTTGACCCCAGGAAATAGCAACCCCAGGGAGGACAGAGGGGGGAATGAAGAGAAGCTCTGAACCCCCATAAATCTGTGATTGTAGACAGTCAAGTTGGGAAAGGACTTCAGAGGATGACAGCTCGAGTGCCTTGAAGACTCTGATGATGAGTTCCCTCTAAGTAGATGGGGAGCAACTTAATACCATTGACTCCACAGTGAAGAAAATAGTTGTGAAGTTTTGCCTCTGCTGATGATTTGGAAAAAAACCCAAAACCCCAAACAAAAAACAAGTTAGGAAGCTGTTTAAATTTTACTTTAGATTTTTTTTTTTTTTGTCTAGGCCAGAAAGCTGCTGTTCCATGTGATCGTTCAGTTTTGTCTTAGCACTCATAAGGCAAGTACGTACCATTCACACTAAGGTGCCTCACTGCTGTGGGGTTTGGGTGCTGTTGTGTAGGGCAGGTGCCCGTGGGCATGTTCAGAAGGTTTATGTGCTATTTTAAAAGAATCAGACTGTTAACATTTTCAAGCAGTTTGAAAAATCCGTATCTTCCACTGTGCTGGCAAGCAGACTGACACCACAGCAGAAAAAGCAGTGCTTGGAGAGATCAGCTGAAGTATGGTCTCTGCAGCAGCTTCTTCTGCTGAGGCCTCTGACAGTGAGGCTGCTCAGTCTTTCAGCAAGTACTAGAAATGAAAGATTAGAGTGTCTTGTAATGGTAGGCAGAAAGTTGGAAGAGTTTGGCTGTCAGAAAGGCGTGGCTGAGTTGGCCAAGCCAAGCTGGATGAGAGGAGTTCTTTAGCACAGGTATATGCAGCTCCCTGCTTTCTCAGGTACAAATGCCAGACCTGAGATTCACACCGTGTTATAACTAATGCAGCAGTCTTTGGTTTGAGCTCCTGTTAATAGGGTTTATTCTTGGTCAGAGGTCTGTTTACCCCTGAAAGCAGCATCCTTGGAGATATTTAGGTACCCCACTCCTTTGTGTTTTGTGCAGTTATCAGTTTCTTTTACAGTTTCAGGATCTGTTGGAGCTCCCAGGCTTTAAAATAAATTTGCTTATGAGCAGGTTGCAACACAATATAACCTCCCCCCCAAAAAAAAAATTACAAGATGTATTTCAAAATTAATTTTCCTAAATCCTTGATGATGTAGGTTTTTTTGGCAGTCATATATCTTGCATGATTATGTAAGGCTTATTTTAAACCAGAGCATGCACAAATACTGTGATTTGAGAACACGTGGAGGTAGCTGCACTAACACCTGCTTGCTCTAAAAGGAGGTCTGTAGAGGCTGATGTTGCTGTCAGAACTTTTTTTTCCTGGCCTGGGGTTTCTGGTGGACTGTCTGGTTTTTTTTTCCCTCACCCTGCCCTGAAAAGGGTTGGAGGTGAGTTTGGAGCTGGACTGAAGAATCCAGTGATGCACCAGCTCTCTCCACAAAAACAGAAGGTGGGAAATCAGAGCAGAGAACTGCAGGAGTTTTCCCTTAATGAAGTGCAAACCATTATCCACTGAAAGAACAGCTTTAAATATAGCTAAATATTGAATAAATTATTCTGAAACACTTTACTGCAAATAATTAGAAAATGTGCCCATATTCATCTGGCACTTTTTCATTGCAATTAATGATCTTTGTTGCTTACTCACTTAGGCAATTTAAGTTGGGCAATTTACTTGCCTTTATCCATTCTTGCTTTACATCTGGGAAAATAATAACTTGAATGCCTTTGTTTCAAAATCTATTTCTAAATTAATACTTCTGTTGATTTAATATTAATTTCATATTGGCTCTTCTCTGATTCATTGCTACTTTTAAAATGAAGCACTCTGTAGTTAGTGCTTTTCTTAAGAGAGACTTGACATGCACTCTGTCATGATGCTGGCAAGCCTGCAGCCTCCAGTTCTCATTTCATGTTTGTCAGGGCTCTAAAATACTGTGTTTCCAGATGGTAACACTGAATGTTTCAGCTTGACCTATTCAGCTTGCCCTGGGTCAAGTTTTGGAATAGCATGTTGCATGCTGCTAAGAACTCATAATCTAAATTTTAGGAAATACTGTCCAGCCCTGTTAGAGTAGTGCATTTGTAATGAAGCAGTACAACTCCACTGATGAGCAGACATCAAGAAGACACTGTCTGCTTGTTAAAATAATTGATAGATACATGTGATAGCATTGCTGTAATTTTCTTTTCACACTTAATTAAATGAAATGCAAATTAAATGAAATTAAATGCAGGTAGAAACTCGCAAGCCAGTCCTTGCATGTGCATTCTAGCTGGAGTCAGTAACTGTGGCTTTCAGGGTGCTGCTCAGACTGAGTGCTGCAGATTTCTTCAGCTGTGTGGTAAAATTAGAGTGGCTGTTCTGGGCAAGGCCACACATCTAGCCCAACATCTTGTCCGTGACTCCAGGTGGATTACAGAGTGAGAACACAGCAAACAAGCATCATACTTCTCCAAGCTTGTGGCACTTTCCTGTGTGGTGGGTTTCCCAAGCCAGGTGGGGATTTCTGCCTGCTTAGTTAACCCTCCGTGTACTTACTCCGTTCCCTCACGATCCCAGCTCCTGGCATCCTTGACACCCTTTAGCAAGAGATTCCCCAAATTTTTCTTTGCACAGAGAATAATTTTTCTGTTTACTATGAAAACTTTTTCTCTTGGCTGAATTTTGAGTGTCTGTTCTTGTATTGGGAAGGATGGTGAGCAGTCAATCCCCGTACATGTTCTTGGTGCTGACAATGTTCTTGTCAGCCTCTGTTACATTTCTTTTGTAGCTTCCTCAACTGCAGGCTTGAAGAGTATTGTGCTTTGTACTAAAAGCTAGCAGTTCGTACCTGCTCTTGCCCATGGGTGTCTGTTTCTGATAGTCAGCTCTTTAAATCCTTAGACATACTGTCTGATGTGGTGTGTGCATGTTGTTGTACTGGAGTGTCAAGCAGCAAGTGAGCACAACTCTGCTGGCCTGGGTGTAACGTGACCCCAAACACAAGACAGCTCCAGAACAGAGAGAAAATTCACAGGCTAAATTCAAAGTGCCATCTTGGCAATGTGACCTTCCTTCTTGGTGTGCTCTACAGATCTGCTGCTCTCCCTCTTAGCAAACCTGTGAATTGGATACCTGCCAGAGAGGGGTCATGGCTGGGTTGATTTATGACCTGGACTGTTGCTGGTTGCAGCCTATATTCAGATTTTACAGAGTCATGGAATATTCTGAGTTGGAAGGGACCCACAAATTTTATTCTCTTTACTCATCTTAATAGCAAATATTTTCACCTCCTTTGATAATTTTTTCAGTTTCTAAGTGAGCTGAGCACCATATGAACTTGTACTGGTGTTAACCTCTCCTGGACCCTTGTGGGTGCAGTGTCTTCCCCACTGTGAAAATTGATCAGCTTTGTTCCTTGCTTTCTCACCCTGAGTACACCCTGAAAGTGTTGCTTTTCCTCTTCATCCTGCAACTCACATTTTTAAGAACTTTTGAGAGATCTACATGGTTGCTGCTCCTTCAGTGATCTTTTAGAAAGGCCCAAGTGCAATGTGCTTGAAGTGCAGACCAAGAAGCTTGGATGTTTATTTTGGGATGTTTCCTTTTGGTGAATGGGGGGGAAGCACCTGACCATGGGGCTGAGATGTCCTTTCACTGTACTAAAGCCTGGTGAGTGAACTTGTTCTGTTCTGTGTACCACGGTATCTAAGAGCAGCAGAAATAACCATGAAATAAAATTTAGGTCCAGCTGAAGTTTGCAAGAGTGTTTTTATGCTCTGTAATGAAATCTGGATTTGATTTTTGATGGTCTTATTTCTGCCTCATACCTCATGATGTAATATAAAAATTGCATAACTCTCAAATAAGTGACATGGAATTTTCTTTTTGTTCCTAGAGAGCAAATCCAAAGGCCTCCAGTGGGTGATAGATACAACCATTGCATATCCCAAAGCTGAACCTATAGACATCCAAACCTGGATTCTTGGCTACCGACAACCAACAGTGACACATGTACATTACAGGTAGGAAATAAACCTGCTCCTCCTACCCTGAGCTCAAGTATTCACAAATGAGTTGTGTCATTTCAGGACAGTGGGAGTGGGGTTTTTGTGTCTCACACACGTAGGCAACTCATATTATTTAAACACAATACATCTTTTTTAAAAAGTTCTGTGACTGTTTTGTATCTTAGGACAGACATTTAAGTTTTGGACTAATGTCCTGTGGTTGAATAGAGTTGTGGGGAATATATCTGAAGGCTAGGTCATCTTTTTCACTTTAGTGTTAACTTATCTTGAATTTTTTAAATTTTGTTTTTTAATAATGACAACTAATTAAAAATCACTGTTGTTAAATAAACAGATTACCTAATAAAATATTATGTTTAACTTTCTGACAAAGAAATGCCATCTTTTTCACTCAAAGAATACTTCTAAGTAGTTGAGCTAAGCAACTGGAAAAAGCTGCAACTCTCATGGACAGCTGGGATGGGAGACTATTAAAACTTTTCTCCTCAGCAGTTCTTTGTCTCAAGACCTAAACTGATGGAGAGAAGTTGAATTTGGCTTTTAGTTTACAGTGAATTGCAAGTTACTCCAGGAGTATTTTAACACTTTTCCTATGCTAAGTAAGTTGTTGCATTTGATCCCAAAATCACATTATTTTGTCTTACTCCCTCTTGGTGATTGAGAGAGCTTTTTTTTTACAGAAATCTTTCAAGTATTCTTGTGTGGATCCCCTGGGTGGCAGTTTAAGTGGGAATGACCTTCTCCATCATCACTGCTGTGGCAGTGTTGTGTGATGCAGAGTACAGGCTGCTTGCTGGAGCTCCTTTCCACAGCCGTGTTTAAATCTGTCCTTACTTTTTATAGAAAGCTGCCTTCCAAGTTTCCCTGAAGGTGAACACACTTATACCCTAATTTATATAAGATAGCATTATATCTGTTGTGCTTTATTCAGGTCACCTTAGTGCTCTCTGAGATCTCTGGGACAATTGCAAGTTGAATGTATTTAGAATTCTTCTGAAAAGTATTTCCAAAAATACTTTCTTTGAAAAAATAGTAAGCTAATGAAAGTTGAATTCATTTCCTGCTTCTAAATGTATATTCAGACCTATTTTTGATCACAAGCATAAATATGATGCAATCTTTTTTGCATTGAACTTGAATGTTTAAGTTCTTGTAGTGCTGAAATTCTAAGAAAAATATAAATTATTTATTTTTTGTATAAGTTTGTTATTTTCTTCCAGAGGGTCTAAGTCACTGGGTTAGACAGGGGCAAGCCTCTGTGTTTGACTACTTTATGTATGTTTTTAATAACCTCTGTTTGTGATGGCTGACCCTGTAAAAGCAGTTGATGTGTGTCCCAAATGGAAAGTCACACCATATCTGTCCCCAGCTGAGCACAGGGTGTGATGGCTCTGAAAGGAGACCAGAGTGCCTTGGGTTTGGCTGGAGCTCGTTCTGTCGTCCAGTCCTGCTAGTTCTTGAGGCTGCACTCTGAGGTGGGTGCAGGTTGGCACATGGATGTCCTCTGAATTTCCTTTAAATGTGCATTAAGTGTGTCTGCATTGGTGTTATACTTTCCTGCATTTAGTGCAATAAAATCTGGCTCATTTTTTGTAATTTGGAATGTCTTGGGAGATAACATTTGAAATAAATTTTAAGGGTAATTTTGAAATGACTGGGAAGACAGCACAATAGTTTTTCATGTAGTTTCTTTTAACTGAGTTATAGGAGGGAAAAAAGCACCCCTTTGGAAAAAATGAAGAATAGTTTTGTCCAAATGCCATCTGTGCTGTATGAAAGAAGAATCAGGATTTAAACATGCTTATTCCTTTTTAGAGTAGTCCAGACCGAGGTATTGATGTATGACAGCAGTGGGGAGGAAAAAGGAACATTTTTTGTGCCATTCAAACTGCAGCAGAAGAGACTGCAGAGCTGCTTTTGTTCTGGTGGCTCAGTCAGTCCCTTCTGCTGTGCCCCTGGATCACCACCTGTCTCTTTCTGCCTTACAGACTTTAAAATCTGGTGACTGCCTTTTCTCATAGCCTGGGCCTTTGCTGCAGGATTATTTCTTTTTCATCCTGCTCAGGGAGCAACAGAAGAGAACACAGCAAGGAGCCTTATGTTGTATTTTTTAGGTGCTTTTCTAGCTGAAAAGGCTTGGTTTAATCCAGTAATCTTTTTTTTTTGAAAGCTCAGTTTTGATAATGAGTTGAACCTTGCTTTTCAAACTTCAATTTTCAGTACAAATGGCACAATTTTCAGAAGTTCATAATTAGGCTAAGCCGTGGCCTGATTTTCCTCAGAATGTCAAAAGAAACCTCCCTAGAAAAAGGAACAATTACCATGTTTGGATCTAAAAACACAAGGTGTGAAATCTTTACCCAATCCACTGAATAGCTTTTTGACCCTGACTTATCTCATAACTTATTGGAAAGTGCTGCAGAACTCAGTTTGCTATCTAAAATATAATACTCAAGGAAAATATGTAATGAATTTCCTCCAGGCCAAATGGCACTGGGATTTTTGTGGGAGATGTCAATCCATCTGATGGAAAGCATGTCAAACTAGAGACACCACTGTAAGACCTGCCTTGTAATGAGTCTGTTGGAAAGGTTTGTTCGCTCTTCTCAAATAGTTTGGGTTTATGCTTGGGTCATTGTGTGCTGGGCGTTGCCTGTAAATCCAGACTTGCTACAGTTCCACTCAGCAGAAATAAGCTCAGTGGTTTGGTGTGTGTGTGTGTAGCAAGGCCACGGACTGGCTGCCGTTCTCAGCTCCCACCACTTCTGTGCCATGAGTTGAGTTTGGGGTTTATTTCTTTTCCTTTCACACCAGGCACTTGTTTAGTCTGATTGGCTTGGTTTCTTAGCTGAGCACCAAGTTTCTCCAGCAGTAATTTCTTGAGTGCTGCAGTTCTGTTGGCAAAACCTGAGACTTGCAAATATAAAACACCTTGACCATGAAGCTGGCTTGGTGCCTAGCGTCCCCTCAGTCAGGGATGGTGTGAGGCTGGGTTTCTTGCCTTGGCTCCCTGGCAGGGCGATGCCCTTGGATGCTCCCATGCCACGTTTGGGCTGTGTGGCAGTGCTGTGTGGCAGTGCTGTGTGCAGCAGGGCAGCCCTGGCGTCAGAGGCAGCGTGAGTCAGCTGTGACGCAGGGCTGGCCGCGCACGCTGCTCCCAGCCCTTTCCTCCCCTTGCAGCTCTTGTGCCGTGCCGCTGCTGGAACAAGCTTTCAGCTGCTGAGGAAGTGCTGCTTTTGTGTCTGCAGTGATACAGATTCATTGAAATAAGCCAGGCTCCCAGCTATAAATAAGATGAAATGCATTGTGGTTGCTGAATGAATGTTGCAGAAGGGATCCCGTTTGACATGTATTTTAATGCACTTTTTTACGCAAGTAACTTATTTTTGGTCACGCCTGACATCTACCAAATCCACTGTCCTGGATTTATTCAGAGCCTTTGAAAAAGCAAATATCATGACTTATATGGAGTAGCAAGTAATACAGAACTTCAGTTCAGGATAGGAGAGGTGATAAAAGGCAGTTAGTACTTAAAGTGGTAGCTGTGAATTTCAGAATTTAAATACAGAATCAGAGGTTGTTTCTCCAGTAAGAACAACTTAAAACAGATAAATGTTTCTAAATATGCCATATTTTTGAAAATTCTTTGGTGTCTTCTGAGAAACAGCCTATCAGTAGCTAATTCTCCACAATTCTCACATACGCCAGTATGTCTTTGGCAGTTAGATCAATTTTTTTAATACTTTCATTTCTGTTGGGGTGTTGTTTATTCTAATATAATCTGGTCTGGGACATGGACACAAATCTGTGTAAGAGTTTAAGAAGTGGCTGTCCCTCAGTCAGGTACCTGGAGTGTCCCTGCAGCTGCTGCCACCTCACAACTGCCAGTAGGCACCTCCCGCTGCAGGGTGATGCTTCCTTACTGGAAAAAGATTCTTTGCAGATTCCCAGTGAAATGTCTTTATTTCTACCACCACTTTTCACTTCTTAGGGTGCAGCCTCTGCTGCCACTGCTTTTAGCCCCTTCTCCACTTCTCCTGGGGACAGAAAATCAGTGTTCTTGTGATGAGAAGCAGAAAAAGGTATTTCCATTCTGCTTAAATTTCCTGGTCAAGTTCTTATCCAGTCCTATTAAATTCCTTGTTTGCCATGCCAGGAATAAAAATGCTCTTATTTTAGTGAATGTGAGGTTAGCTTTGCCCAAAAGTAGAAAGATCCAAGTGCCCCAGAGACTCCAGGAGCTTCAGATGTTACATGTTGACCTTATTCATTGCTTTGGCATTTCTGTGCGATGATGTTTTATTCCCCTGAGGAGATGAGCAAATTGTTTGCTTCTAATGGCATTCCTGATCCTGCATCCCCAAAGGTGGGGTAGAGCCAAGGTGATGCTCATGCCTGACCACATGGACACCTGTTTACATATCTCATTGAAAATAAGAAACTTTTTTCTGCATCTTTTAACCCTGGACCTGGCAGATGCCAGCATCCAGTGGTTGGGGATGAGCCTGCTCCCATCAGAGCAGTGGCTCTCTGCTGTTGTTTTGGATTGCCTGTGTGGGGAGTTTTGTAACAGTAGACTTGCTCACTCACCTTCCTGAACCCAAGTCTCCTTCAAGAGAGTGTTCTTGTAAAACACAGATGCCAGCTGAGCCATCTGATGGGCAGAGAACCATGGCATTAGCAGTATGTTTAGTTTAAATATAGGGGGGTTTAGCCTTGCCTTATTGAGTACAGAAAGGGCTTCTTTCCAGAGTTTGAGGATTTCTTTTTAAAATATTTAATCTTTAATTTAGATCAGTCATTAGTAAGAATGTTCTGCTGGTAAAAATAACTCTGGATAATCTAAAAATACATTTGAAAATGCTTCTAAATACACTAGCACTTAGCATTGCTGAGTTGTGGCAGCCAGTGTAGCATTACTGGAAAACCAGTTGTTTTTCAGTCTGTTAATGTTTGTTCAGTCTGGGTGTAGCAGTGTCTGCTTCTCAGACTTCAAAGCAGCAGAGTTTATCTCCAGAGATTCAAGCATTCTGGCAGCATTATTGATCCACACAAGAGCTGGATGGATTCAAGCAGGGAAGTGGTGTGCAGTGGCTCCATTAGTCTCTCACAGTGCTGGTATCACCTGTGCTACTTCACTGCTCCATTAAAGTGCCAGCTCAGAAATTGTTTTTAACAGGTATCTTGCAAGATCCTGTGATGTTTCCATATTAGGAGGAATGTTCTTGACAAAACAGAGTTGTTACCCATTAGGTCAGGGAGAAGTGAAGGCAGAGGTGAAGAATATTTTACAGTCTACAGTGGAGACTGCATGTGAAGCCAGGTAAACCTACACTTCTGGCCTGAGGCAACACACATTCTCTTAGTTGTGAACCCTCTTAAAACCTGTGTAAGGAAGCATCTGTCCTTCAAAAATACTCTGTGAAACACAATATTCAGTTGCTGAGCCTTTTATCTCTTCACTGCAGATTGGCAGAAGAGAGTAAAAATAGTGCTTGGCAGCCCAGTTGTGTTTGGGGACACAGAGTAAGGCTCTCTTAGTGTTCTACCCTCAACCAAGTGGTCCTTGCTCTGTGGGTGTGTTTTTTACTTGCTGCTACGTGGTTTAATTTTAACCTGTTGTACAGCATCTGGGCTTCAAGATAAAATAGTTCTTTATTGTTTGTCTTTGTTCCTAATATGCAGACTGAAAACTTGAGCTGATTACTGAAGCACCATTTCATAACATTTGTCTTTGGCCAAAGACTTTCCTTCAGACTCTGTTTTATCTGAGATAACAGTTGCTAATTTCTGGTTACCAAGACTGGCTGTACTGGAGCATAGAGAGCTCCACAGTGTGAGGAGGATGTAGGTAGAGTTACTTCAAAGGCTGCAGAGATAGCTGAGTTCATGTTGATACCATAGTGTGTAAATAAAGTCGTTCATCTCCTTATATTGAAGTTGTCTCTGTATGCCACAGCACTGTGATTTGTAACTCACTCTTTAGAGCAATGCTTTGCTGCTTGACTACCCCACTTCCAGCTTATTTTTCCATGCATCAGACTGAAAGGAGGAAGGACAAATGACAAATGAACAAAGCTGGCAAAGATGTCAAAAACTGTAATGGTAACAAAAGCATTCTTCAGAAGTGCCTTATTTTCTTATTCTGACGTTCCCAGATGATTGTGGTGTTACTTCCAATTCTTTGCAGTATGATCAGTTAAGAAAGACTGTGTTGAAAATTAAATGAAAACTCACTAATGAAAATAGAAGCATGGTGTAAATGAGAGGCTAAGTGGGAGCTCACCTGGAAAGAGGAACCTAAAGTAGAAACTTTGCATTTCAGAGTGTGAATTTTTCAGGTTGCCCTGATTGACAAAATTCTTCTGCATTGAGCTGCCAGTACAACACTGTGGATGTTTAAGTTCTTGTGTATATCAAAAGGCACTGAGGGTCTGCTGAGGAGGTTTCACAGTTACTGTGAGGTTGGAAATTCTATTTTGAAATAATCCAGTGAGGTATGGTGGGTTATTTGGGAGTTTCAGGGTGTGTGTGCCACAGTGAATTCTGCTCTAGGTGTTTTTCTAAGCCAGATAATATTCAGCATAGAAGTACCAAGAGACAAGCAATTCTCCCATCGGTGTTTTTAAAACAGAGCAGCAATATTTGAGTACAGGGTCAATTTTCAGTGTAAAATGTGCCTTGTAAATTTCAGAGAAAGCTGCCAGCATCGTTTCAAAAGCACAGAGGGCTTGTTTTCTGGGATGTGGAAGAGCTGTTGGTGCTTAGTGATGTCATTATGTGGCTTCTGCCTGCTGAATTGTTTCTTCAAAGCTGTGAATTAACTTTCTCATTTTTTAATTTATTTCATTCCACTTGGTTTGTATTCTTTTTAGGGAATAGTAATATAGTGTGGTGGTATTCTGTTAAAAAAAGAACAAACCAGTGCCTTAATGGTTTTTATCAAAAGCTGTAGTACAGTATTTGTTGTAGACTGATGCCAGTGTCTTCTGTGTGGTTCTGGATGGCAGCCTGGAGTTTCCCACTCTTGTATCCTTAATGCCTCTGTGATCTGTGAGCAGGAGAGAGTGCAAATCATGCAGTTAGATTTATACAAAAGTCTTGTTCTCTCTTTTTTGTGGTGGGCTGGGGAGAAGAGTTTTGTTGCAGAATACATTTGCTAGGCTTAATTTGTATTTGTTTCCTTGATAGGATTTTTCCAGTGAAAGATGTACCTGCAGAGCCTGAAGCCCTCACAAATTGGCTGTACCAACGATTCATTGAAAAGGAGGACCTCTTGACACATTTCTATGAAACAGGTAGGATGATACCTAGCAAAGAGAACCATGCTTTGGTAATGACTTTCCTTACAAGGATCTCAAAATGGTTTAGGAATGTGTAAGCATCCTTCACATGCCTACAGGAGATACAATTATTGCTATTATTACTGCTTTTTATGTGGCAGAAAGTATGATTAAAGAATTATCTAGGAAAGGTAAATTACCTGGGCAACATTAGAAGTAGGGTAGCATTTGGAAGCTTCCAAAAAGGAATACACAGTTGAGCTGTGAAACGTGCTGCTATGGGATTGCATGGCAAAGATCCATGATTGAAAGCATGATTGGAAGGACCTGTGAGAATTCCATGGCACACATTCCCTTGAGCAGGGATCTGCAGCCCCTGTCCATGACAGTTGTTAATGGGAGGTGTTCAGTGTCTCAAATCAGCTGAGTTTAGTATTCCTGGGTGACTGTGTTAAATGAAGATGCTTCTTCTGTGAGATGATTTATTGCAAAGCCTGCTTTAATTTAGTTTTGAGTACTTAATTTATCAATCCAAGTGCTTAAAGAGATTCATAGAATTCTTTAACAACCCAGAGTTGTATTTCGTTTTATGAAATGTTGCTGTCACTCAGCCACCATTGATGACAGAGTTCAGACTCTGCTATATAAATCACATCCAAATGCATATATTGGACTTTATTAGACAAATAACTTTGTGAATATCTTTTAAAATACAAGTGTAGCAAATAGATTGTAAAGAATTCTTGGTTTTGTGACATTATGCTATTGAAATAAGTCATACCCAGAAAATCTAACTAGTCCAGAATTTCTGAGAGTATAATTAATATAATCAGATTTAGCCATTAAAATGCATTTCCAAAATAGCATAATTGGTAATAATTTGCTAGTGCAATCAGTATGAATTAATAAAGACATGTTTTAAATGTAAATGCTGTGACATAGGGCTTTATTAGGCATAAATTAGTATAATTTAAAGTTACTGCCATTTATACTTTTTGAGAACTTGCTTGCATTGCTTTAGTTGGCCTACTGAAAAAGTGCTGCTACAGTTTTTGGAAACCCCTTGGAAAGGTCCTGAGGTTGACTCTGAGGGGAGTCCCCGAGGCTGCTCAAGAGCCAGCTTTGTACTCACCTGGCACATGGTCACAAGAGGGTGTGGTTTTAAGACTTGGGGCTATTTCTGTTATTATTAATAATTATTATGTTATCATTATCATCATTAAATTATTTTACAATACACACTGCTTAGGAACTTCTCTCTCTTAATAAAGCTTACCTCAAAAAGCTGGAGTAACATTTAATGCTCCATGAAACTTCAAAAGATTGCATTGACTAAGCCAAGAATACATTTCTTGGCTTATTGTTATTTGGGAAGAGAAAGAAACAAAGCCCAGTGCACCTTTCTCCATTTTGCTGTATTCTTAAGTGTCAAGAACTTAAATCACCTGGGGAAAAACTGTAATATTAGACCTCTGGAAATCCAAACAAAAAAAAAGTATGCCTAAAATTTGACATGAGATTGTTATAGGTAAAAATTGATCCAGCCAATTAGATTAAAAATAAAAATTAAATTTATTCGTGACCAATGTACAGTCCTGACCACCAACAATGAAGAAGTAGCGCTGACCCCGGGATCGGAGTGGGTGAACTGTGGTCCAGCCTCTATGGCACCGAATCCCCCTGTTCACCACCACTGGCAGAGTTTGATTTTTATACTCTTTTTCTTGCCTGCAGCAGAGTCCCTTTGTCCCCTCCTGGAGTCCTTCATATTCATGCAGTGTCTATTCTCTGTCCCGTGCTGGACAAAGCCTCATCCGGGAATTGATGTGTATCTGTGTCCAGTTCCCGGAATCCTTCATTCAGATGTATGTCCTTGATGTCCTGTCTATCTGAGGTGGACATCTACATGGGCCATCATCGCTGGGCATTTCCTTGTTCATGTCATTGGGGAGTGCCCATCTCCTGTGCGGGCTAGGTTTTCTTTGTATGTTAGTGATGCACCTCCTCCTCGGCTGCGAGCTGTCCTGTGTGGAAATCTCCCTCTCCCCTTTGCTGGTGTGATCCTAAAGCTTTATTTTATATTACATTAATAATCCTACATGTCCAGCACGAATTACCAACTTATTAATAACAAAATCCCATAATTTTTTACAGGTGCATTTTACACACTTCATTTATACAATTAGAACCATTTCAAGTTAATAGCTGTAGGTAACAGACTCCTGTTTTAGGCAGTTAGTGGAAAACTTGTATTGGCAAGTTCTTAATTTCTCTGAACTCTCCAGCAAGATAACCTTGAGGCCTGCAGTAACACAAGTGAGATTACATTTAGCAGGACAAAAACACTTGGGGACCAATTAAGGAAAAAGCCCCAACAATAAACTAATAGCAGTTGGAAGAGTGATGGTGTACTGAAGTCATTGTGCTCCTGATTCCCTGTGCTCAGAAGCCAAGTGGTGTGAGGTGATGAAAAAAGTAAGGAATGGCTTCCTTAATGCTATGGAAACATTCTTTGTTGTACCAGCTTGGAAACCTCCTCTGGAAATCCTGCATACAGTCCATTATCCCTGTCAAGGAATACAAATTGAAATGGGAAGAGGGACAGATTATCAGAGCTGAGATTAAGGGGATGGTGGAGTAGTTTCTGTGAAGAACAACTACAAGTGCTTGGCTTGTCTCAGTTGGGAACGGGAAGGGTCAAAGCTGCCTTGGGAGGGAGACAGGGAGGAGACAGCTCTCTGTACCTACATGGAAAAAGAAAAGGCATTTAAACCAGAGGTCAGTGTTGGTACAGAAAAACAAATGGGCCATGGAAGAACAAATCTAGCCTAGAGTGGACAGGTAGAAGCTTAGCTGTGAGTTACAGGGGAATAATGAGGTGGCAAATCTGCCCAAGTGTGAAATACCTGTCAGGGAGAGGTGGATGGGGCTCATCAAGGATGTTTTTAGGCTTTTTCCTTGTTTACTTTTTTTTTAATTAAGAGCATTCATGCAGGAAGAAAAGCTTTGTCTCAAATGCTTGATTGCAGTTCCTCCAGTGATTGCAAATGTGGAGCACAGAGATAAGATGCTGATGGTATCTAATTGCTCAAATTGTGTGGTTCCCAGGATTAAAAATTGACATTGCTGCATCTTTACTCTTTGAGTCATTAATTTCATTTTCTTCTGAGAGAAGTTGAGACTCCATAATGCTGAAGCAAGTTCATCTTCTGTGGTGTATTCAAAGTTTTATATCCCCTGTTCAGGATTAACAGCAATAAAAGAGCTTTGTGTAATCAAGTCTTTGTGCATCTCAGTACAGTGTAACACAGATGATTTAATATGCTGATGTAAATATATGCAAATAGTTTGCTTATGATCATAAAGCTCTGATGTATTCAGGCACATTTAATTTAGTGTTGCAAGTCAGAAAAAGCCAAAGTAT
This sequence comes from Passer domesticus, assembly GCF_036417665.1. Classification (NCBI taxonomy): domain Eukaryota; kingdom Metazoa; phylum Chordata; class Aves; order Passeriformes; family Passeridae; genus Passer; species Passer domesticus. The sequence continues at coordinate 90,426,041 of NC_087476.1, forward strand.
GGAGAGACCAAATTTTATTGTCAGATGAATCTCTTCCAGTCTTTCCCATCTAAGCAAGGATTTCAGTAAAGAATTTCTGGAAAGTTCTGTGGCAAATTATAATGTTTCCTTAGTCAGTATGACTGAGTGTTCAAACAGTATGTGGAAACTGTTCTTTCAAGAAGGGCTGTTGTGTGTGTACACTTTACATTTTCAAGGGGAACCTCAAGAACATAAATGTGTTGCTTCTTCACAGTATACAGTATCGCCACCAAACAGCTGTAGAGTTTAATGTGGTATCCATTCAATTTGATCATGGAGATACTAATAAAACTTGAAAAATAACACAAAACTTAGTTGACAGTTGGATCTCTCTGCAAAGGTTGAGTACAGTGAAAGCAGCTTCTAAGGGATGCTTAAAGTTTATAATGACATCAAAATTGTTCTTAGTAATTAAGGGGTTGTGTTTTGGTTGGTTTTTATTTTATTATTTTCTTGAAGGCTTCTGGAGAATCTTTCATAATTTTAACAGCATAGAGCAGTACCCAGTTAATTGTGTATGGATACCATTGCTGGGACAAGCAGTAAAGAAGCAATAAAGTGGTGCATTAAGGCTGTCATCCCTGTGCAAAGCATTAAATGTGTTTTCTTTTCTCTTGCAGGAGCTTTTCCGCCACCCCAGGGTCAGACAAAAGCGATTTCTCGGGAGATGACCCTCAGTAACCTGTGGCTGGTTGCCATACAATCATTTGCATTTTTGTCAGGAGGGATGTGGTACTGCCTCTTTCAGTATTTGTACCATTGCCTATTTTAAAAGTGGAATGGGACCTGAGGACACAATGGGAATCCAGGCTCTTGCAAATGAGTATCATGTTTTATGTGCAAATGTGAATATTCAAGAGTAAAGGAAAATACTGGATGGACTTTTACCTCTCTTTGGGGGAATTTTAAATTCCACTAAAAGTGAAGATCAGTAACATAGTGACCTGATGATGTATTATTTTAAGAATTGTCTGTATTTTTAAAAATGTATACTCTCACCCACACTTAAGCAAATTCAGCATTTGGACAAAAGGTGCAATCGTACAACCACCGTAGAAGAATGTCTGTGACAAGAAAGCTTTGTCACCACAAGTATTTCTTGGCATTGTAGTTAGAGCTCAGAAAATTCAGCAACTTGTCTCTTCAGTAGTGTGTACAGCATTGGTGTGGTAGAGATTCCTCATTTGCACAACGTGTACTTTATTGCAGCTCATTGTGCTGGAGTCAGAGATCCTCAGCAGAGCTGGTGGAGGTGTCTTTGTGGCTACGCAGTCAGCAGTTGTTGTAGCAGACACATTGATCCAAACCCAACACCCAAATAAGATCTGGTGTCAGGTCTGTCCTCTGAGGCACTGGTCCTCAAACAAGCATTGCAGCATCACAGTGTGATTAAAAGCTGTCCACGTGGGATGAATCAGCCCATCCCTGCTGTGGTCTTGCCATCAGCTCTCCAAGTTCCATGTGCTACCAGTGTCTCGTGTTATAGGGAAACTTGGAAAATACAAAGTCACTCGGTTAAATTCCCTTTTTGTTCAGAATGCAGCTAAACCCTCATCATCAGTTTTGAAAATGCACTTTCAAAGGTGAGAAGTCAGTGAAGGAAAGACATAAAACTTAGGGAACAGAGGGAAGCTTTGTTTGTCATGCATTGGAAGGCAGAGCAATTCTAGCTGTTTCTGAAGGTCTGCTGGTGCTGCTGGTGATTTTTAGCCACCTTTGTATTTTGTATACTGCAGTCCAACCAAGGTGACCTTGGAGTGGTTTATAGAGGCCTTTTTCTCCCTGCTAGTTGCAACAGTGCTAAATATACTTGTGGGAGAGTTTAAATAATTAAATGCCAACCATCTTAATGTTTTGCTAAAAAGTAATAGAAGAAAAACTAGTTTCATAAAAAGAAGAAATAGGTATAATTGCTATCATAAATCTGTAGGAAGATACTACTGAAAAAATAAGTATGGTAAATATTCTGAATAACTACATGGAGGGCAGTATTAATTAGCTCACCACTAAAATCTTACTGCTAAAGTCTTACTAGAATAAGGATGGTTTGAACTGAAGGGCAGATGGGAACAGAAGACACTTTCAGATGTGTAGTGCAGGATCCTTTTGAAAGGATGTCTGTGATGTACAGCCTTACTTCTGGCAGGTCTGGTTGGCATTGTGTTTATGTGATTATGCACAGATTTGCGAGAACGGTTCCTAAAATAAAACTAATCTCTCTAAATACAGGCAGGGTAGCCAGAACTTCAGATGTTGGCATACTGCCTTCTACAGAGTAATTTTGTTGAGAACAAAGTAAGCCCTCAGTGGTTTTGGCTCTGAGCTAGCAATATTGATTCCCCTTCTGTCTCCCTCTGCTGCTACATGAATCACAGGAGGTGGTGTGCAGAATACAAAACCTTGCCAGTGTTCCCTTTCGGGGGGGCAAAGAGCATAGCAAAACATGAGGCAGTGCCAATTTCCCTGGCTTTGTGGAAAAATACTTTGTCAAATATGCCATCCCTGCCCCTCCCCATGCAGCAGGGGTTGCTCAGTGGGGATGGACGCAAGGTGACACCACAGTAAGGTCCCCTGAAGTGAGTGTTGCTTCCCTGACTCCACAGCAGGCTGGAGGCAAAGTACAGTGGTTGCCAGTAGCTTCATGTTTAAGGCAAGATGCTGTTTATAAATACCATCTCTGCACCTAAATTCTGGTGTAACCATTAAAATGAGGTAGATATGCTATAATAGGGAGGGAGTCCATGGAGTATTTGTTGTTTCATGTTGTTCTTGCTAAAGTTCAGCTGAAGGAATGAATGTATTTAATCTGCCATTTGACAAGGGGTGTTGGGGCAGCCCAGCACTGTGATGAGGAAGTGGTTATTTCTGCTGCCCATGGGACTGACTCTTTCAACTCCAACAGGCAGGTGGCAAGCTACTCACTTGCTGTCCTCCCCCATGTAGTTTGATCAGAACCAGAGAGATGCCCAGAGTACAGCTCATTTTATTTTGAGCTAGGACAGACTGAACTGATGCAAAAAGGGAAGTTTATATAAGCAGAAAGCACAGCAGTTACTCACATCAGAAGATTGTTCCTTATAGACCTTGTGAACTCCATGTAAGAGCATCTTGTTTTGTCAAATGCAGTATTTTTCCCAGTGGGTTGCAGTCAATAACAAGTGTTCACGTGCTGCCTCAAGAAATTAGCACTGCACAGTAATGTTTCAGACGAGTGTTTGATTGATCTGGTCCTGTTCATTTTCACTTTGTTCCTCTGTAGTTCTTACTCTTACAAGCCATTTGTTTCCAAGCACTGGTTGTTGTTTCAGTAGGGTGTGGAAATAGTGTCAGGTCCCAGGCTTCTCTCCTGCCTGCACTTGGAAACGTGAAGAGCGCCTGACACCACAGCTCCGTATGGCCAAGTTGCTGTGGGTGACACTGGAATGAAACTCTTGGAAAACAACTCCAAAGGAGCCTCCCAGCATGATCCTGGATGCTGCTTCATGAAAGATAATAAATTGGATAAAATAAGTTTTGCTATGAAGGGAAAAATGTAAAATGGATGCAATATGTAGGGGATTCAGTGCTAAAAATACCATGCTGGTGCAGACTGTCTGGAGCTTAGCAGGAGAGTCTGTAAAACAGGAATTCCTGTCTGCTGCAGTTCGGTTCTACCTTCTGGCAGTTGGCTGCAGTTCTGGATGTAATGGGCATTTTGCTGCACCATCCGTGGGTTTCCTCCTCTGGAGAGTTCAAAATGTGTTTTGATAGAAACATGAATGAACCATACAGCTGATCACAAATTAATATCACATTGAATTTCTGTTGGGGGAAAAATAATGGTAAAATGATGAAAAATGAAAAATTCACAGAAAAAATTCTAACTGAAAGCTGTTGCACACAGAAGTGAGAACAGAGCAATTTGAGTGCATTGCAAATGAGAATAATAAGAATAAAGATAGTTCTCTGCCAGGGTTGCCCACAAAACATCTTCACGTTTCTATGTTTAATTGTTCATAAAGAAGTTGTTACAGTTGAAGTTGTGTCGGTCCTCACGGTTTAGCTTTGCTGCTCTGTGAATCCCATGATGTGAAGAGCACCTGTCCATCCACACCAAGCAGTTTCTTCAGTGCCCTCGGGTGAGTGCGCCGTCATTTCAGTCTCACTTGGGTTCCACGTGTGCTTCTGTTGAATCATGCAACAGTGGCATCTCTTTTTCTTCTTCTTTTTTATTTTTTTCCCCTTTTTAAAGTTGCTGTCACCAGATGTTGAAAACTGAAATTTCAGTTTACCTTGATTTCCTGGAAAATTAAAAGCTTCCCTCTCCCTCCTCCCCCAGCGTCACAAATAAGGTGCATCTTCTTGCAGTACAAATAAAGCGATCACTGTGGTACTGTTCCTTGTTCACTTGGTTTGCAGATGATGTAACTTTTCTTTGTGTGACACTGCCATAAAGTGCTGTTAACTTTTCTCACCTGTTTGTACACGATAATAACAGATACCGATCACTGTGTGTGACAGGATTCAGCTGCTCCGCTTTGCCTTGACATACATTTTGGGACCAAAGGTACCTAAAACTGGGATTTCCAAACCACGAGCCCAGGGTTGGATGCATTCTCTTGACAGTCAGCTGAAGATTTTGTGGTGATCTGATACAATCACACAAAACAATTATACATCTGGGGTTCTGTATTTTTTTGGAAATAATGGAGCCATATGAAATAAAGGGTTATTTTGCAAAATTGCATATTTGGTAGTTTTTACACTTTTAAAAAATACAAAGCAACAATGGGAAGAGCAAAATGGAAACCATACTCTGGTTTAAAATGTCTGCAGACATTGGAAATGTTTCTGAGCAGCTCTGCTTTTTCTGTAAGAGCTGTAGACTGCCTGGCTGTGATAGAAGTTGTCATTGGAAGGATTCTATGCATTTTAAAGTTAGATCTTTTATTTTATCATGAGATAATGAAGTAATTATTCACTGAACAACTGTCCTATTAAATTGAGTTAGTTACTTAAAATTATTCCTCCATGATGTTCATATTGTATGATGAACAGGTTTTTTTAATAGCAGTTCTCTTCACCTCCAGTTTTCTCCTTCCCTTCTCTGTTACCTACATTTTTGTTTTATGTGATGAAGTGGATGTGGAAGCCTGGAGTGACTGTCAGTGGTTTTGTGAAGGGCTGGTGATGTTTGGAATTATTTTGCTGAATTTATTTAATTGGGTATTTTTTTTATAAATTCTTTCCAGCAGCTAATATGACTTTCAGAAATGTAGACAGATACCAGAAGCAGCATTTCTCTTTATTTTCCCTGGGCTGGGTTTTTTTGTTTGTTTGTTTGTTTTGGATTTTTTGTTTTGTTTTGTTTGGGGTTTTTTGTTGGTTTTTTGGTGGTGTTTTTTTTTTTCCCCCCCTGTGGCAAAAAGAGTTTTCTTTCAAGACTATTTAATATGCTTCTGATCCTTAATAGATGAGAAGATTTTATTTGATGGTTGTATTTATTGTGCTTTTAACTAGTGGATACACAACCTTTACTGTGCTTACCATAAACACAACAAATAGTAAAATAACTCTTTGGTTCACTGTACAGCCGCAGTGTTAATTTGTGATAGATAACACTGTTTATGAGGAGGGACACAGGGACAAATGTTTCAGTGCCAGAAGTGGCAAGAGAAGGAGTGGATCAGTAGGGGAGAGAGGGGACAGCAGCTTCTGCAGCCCTCACTCGCTGCAGCACCCGCTGGAAGCTGTGCCAGTCCCCAGCTGCGGAGTTCTTCTGCAAGTCACTGTAGCCATGAGTCTTCTTAAAGTTTCTGAGAGCTGAGGGTGTCCAAGAGCAGAACCCAAGCCCCCTTGACCCTGGTTTGCCTGCTAGAAGGATGTGACTCCAGCCTTGTTGGGAGAAAGGCTGTTGTCATTGTGAGATCCATAGTTTTAAAGAGGGATCTGTTTTTAAGCCACCCCAGCTGGTCAGAGCAATGCCAGGTGGGACAGCCCCACCCATTCTGCAGCCCTGGCACCTCTTGGTGGCGATGGCTCTTGGCTCCTGTCCCCTCTTGAGTTCACTGCTGGGGCCCAGTTCTGCAGTGTCTAACAAAGGGAAAAGGAACTCCTTGGAGCATTGTGAGACATCTCGCACAATTTCCAAAACAGCGCCATAGTTGTAGTGATGTCTACCTCTTTGTTTCCCATCTGGGTTTTGTCCTGTTTTTCTGTGTGGTGTTTTTCTGTGTGGGGTGGGGGAATTGGGGAGCGGGAGGGAAAACTCAAAATCTGAATATTAAGACACTGGTGGGGTATCCAGTGCTTACCAGCTGTGTTGTCATATTGAAAAAGCCATTGTTTTTAATTCCTGCCTAGTATGAAATGTTTGTTTTTAAAAAATCCTTCCTGCTGGAAAGAAAAATGTATTTTTAAAAAGAAAAACATCCCTCTTGGCTATAAGAATGTCAGCTGTATGAGTTGTGACCATATCATGACATGCTGATCAGATAAATAAATTTTTATCTCTCAGGACTCTTGTCTTTTTTGCTGGTCTCGTAACTCAGCTTTTCTGAAAGGATGCTCTTGATTTTTAAGGACAACTACTTTCAGCTGAAACTTGAAATAAAAAAGGTATATGAATGTCATGTGTGCTTACTCTGGTTTACAAAAACCCCCGTTTTTGTCTTGATTTAACAAAAAAAAGTCATCCTGTGAAAAACAATGTAAGGCTACAGGTAAAAAACCAGGCGCCTGAGGTGGTCAGGTGTTACATGCTGCAGTTACTTTGATCTCAAAGGCAAAGAATAGGTATCTCCTGAGAGAGAAAAAAGAGGTTTTCTGGTCAGTACCTTTCTATAGCTAGAATCTGTTAACTTGAACTTCCCTTATGTCCTTGGGCTCTCTTGGGTCGATTGTCCTTTCTAATGTCAATCTGGTTTTGTACCAGGTTTTACTTAGGACATCCCCATGGGTTTGTAGAAGTGGTGCATCAGGAATTTCAGAGCAGCTAGTGCTGGGATCTGGTGCAGCTGAATAAAGGCTGCCAATATTTTTTCTTAAAAATAAATCATCAAGTTTGCTGTAATTGGCATTATTGTGTAAGTATTAAAGGCTGGTAAGAACAGATAGGTACTGGATGAAAGGTGGCAAGCATGGAGATTTTTAAGTTTACTTTGGGAAACTGGAAGTTCCAAAAAAGTGGATGTTGTAAAAGGGATCAATAAGATCAAACTCTGGGTATATACAAAGAGTAAATTATAAGGTAACCTCAGTAGAGCTCTTCTGTGTGGCTTTGGGAAAAAGCAATACTGGTCTTTCTCAATAAAACAACAAGGCTAAATCAGATTGCAAATGTGGCTCATTATTATATGCCACAATAGAGTTGGTGTTTTGTAATCTCACTTGAGAACCTGAAGGAGAAAAACGAAAAGGTCAATTTATACTGAATTATTTTTGAAGAGGAGATTTTTTCATTTGTAGTTAGCTAGTATAATTCTGCAGATCTGTTCAACTGTGTACAATATTTTCATAAATTATATTAAATAAACCACTTTTTATTAGTGAGGACAAGTTGCTGAATGGTCCGAGTCACTTAATGCAGGGTATGTTTGATGCTGAGCAAAAGGAAGATCATCTAGCCACTAGGAACAGATGTTTTCCAGAAAACACAAGTGTTGAGGAATTCTGGCAACTGAGGGCTGCATGGGCATTTCTGCTGTAAATACATAGAAGTAAATTAAAGGGAAGATTTGACCCTTTGAGCAGATAGACCAAGTAGGAGTAGAGGGTAGTAGGATTTCCCTCTGCAACATTAGTGAGACCATACATTGAATATTTACTCTAAGTGGCAAGGCAATACAGAAGGGATGAACCTGGCAGTGTTTTCCCCCAAAGTGAAACTGTTGGATTTTCTACTCCTGTGCTTTTGGCAACACTGAAGATGCTTCTGATACTGTTCTTGTGTTCCCTTCTCTCTGCCATTCTCTTAGGCAGACACACTGGGTCTTCCTCATCAGCAAGGATTGGAAGGGGACAAACCCAGAGCTGTTAGATAGGGGCTGTCCTGCACCTCTGTGTGGAAGTGCACAAGATGTCAGGCATCCTGAAAGATGCCTGACAAAAAGAGAGGAGAAAAAGCTTCCTTCACTGGATAAGACAGTAATTTTCCTGCACCGAAAATGCCAAACTTAGAATCTGTTAGAACAAAACTGATGGTTTGGTTTGCTTTTTGGTTTTGGGTTTGGTTTTGTTTTCTTTTGGTTTTTTTTGTTTTTTTTGCCACTGCTCTGACTAAAGACTTTCTTGCAGCTGGCAAAACCAGTGGAACATTTTATGTGCAATGCTCTGCTCTGTTACACCATGGCCAAATAATTTACAGGACCTTGTGGACAAGCAATTTTAAGAGCCTTCAGAGCTGAACCTTGTATCCTATAAGGTGGGTGGGGTTGCTTTTTCAGGAGATTCCTTATCCAAAGCTGATGACAAAAACCAGATGTGAATAATATTTAATATTTAATAGAGTCTTAAAACTAAGCTCTGTTAATTGCCCACAGGCCTCCAGTAATATTTGCTGAAGCAATGTTGCTTAGGTAGCACTGGATTAATTTCGGTAAAAAAATTTTTCTCCCACTTCTGTTTATTCCAATATTAAGAGTTGATTCCACTGTCACTAAAGGCAGTAACTGATGGGTTTTCTTACTCCAGCCCTTCCTGCATACTCACAAGATGCAGTTTGATGTTCCATGTTTGTACCACAACGGATCCCTAAAGTTCAGAACAAGCAGCACTAACGCACACTCCTGTGAGGCCCTTACCCAAGTCTCTCTGTTGTGCTGAGAGGAGGATCTAGGTCAAGATTGATTTTTAGCATTAATCATTGAATAAGCCTTACACACATGAACTGAAGCTTTACCAACACAACCCCTAAAAGACCCCAGGCAGAGACAATTAAAGCTACAAAGTTAATCTGGAAAATCTTACAGAAAGAAGGAAGTCTTGTCTGCTTAGCTTTTCCAAGGGTTAAGTAAAATACCACTTTGCTATGTACGAGAACTCAGCAAGTGCTGTCAGTCTGCTGGACTCCAGGCTGGGGAAAAAAAATGGCTGAGGAGGCAGCAGTTCTATGCAGAATATAATGAGCTGAGCTCAGAATGAGGAAGGGAGGGAAAGCCCCAGTTTGGGCATGTTTTCAGCTCTCCATCCTTCAAGTCCTGAAATCAGAACTGTTGCCTTAAATGTTTTATTACAGAGCTGAAATAGAAGTAGGTACTGTTTAGCCTAATTACACAGGGAGGTTGTGACCTACATTATGCAGGTAACAAGACTAAATAATTCATGGGCTTTGGCCCAAACGTCTGTGAAGCTTAGAATTTTATTAGCAGCTAGATGGCAAATTCTTTCTTTATGCTCTTACCTTCTCAATGCAACATTTCTGTTTTCTGCTCCAGGTTTATAAACCCCCATTCTGCAAGAAATAGCAATAAATACAATGCTAATTTTTTCAGAATCATTTGCATCTCTGGAGTACCTATTAAATGTCTTCCTTCTTTCTTATATAAGCACAGATGCATGAGAGCATAGAGAGCTGCATAGAGAATCAGGCCCCAGATATGTCTGAGCCATTATCCTCATACCCAGAATAGTCAGGACAAGTGCCTCAGAGAAAATTGTAAGGATCCCTCGAGTGGACAAGCATCAAATAACCTTGCTATATACAGAAATTTTCTTCCTAATCCTTCCACTAGAAGTTGGCTTGTGTCCTGGCCCACTGAAATTTACATCCCTGTTTTTTACTTTCAGTTTACCTCCTCGCTGTCAGGGTTTGTTGGTTTAGTTTTCAGTTTCATGTTGTTGACCTGATGATTTCTGAGCTTGGGAAGGTTAATGAATTTTGCAGGCCACTTGGAAACTCTTTCAGAAGTCCACTTTTTTCAGAAAAAAGTTTCATTCTTTACAAATCTTCTGGGTTTGCACTGGTTCTTCCTTTCCTCTTGTATTATGAGAGATTTTAAAAAAAACCCCAAACCCTGATGTAGCTTTTCCCCTCTATCTTTCCTGCTTTTATATCCTCTGTCAGTCTACCACGACTGAGTATTTCTCTGAACTATTTAAATTTCTGTTCTCATTGTGGTAGATTCATCATCTGCATAGTTAAGTTCCTTCTGTTTTTTATTACAACATTCAGAGAATTGATTGTCCTATCGGTATAATTTATTTAAATACTTATCCATACAGCTTGATGGTGAAAGGATTAGATTGATTAATGGATTCGTAATTTCCTGACTCCAGTGACACATATAAATCAAACAATACATAAGTCAGCAGCTACAGAACAAAAATTTGCTGCCAACAGTTTTTAATTTCCTACACAAAAATACCCACATTTAATTTTATTGCATAGTGAAGACTAAAAAGATAAAGCTGTTCCCTAAGGTGAAGTGAGAACACGGAAGTTGCTTCCTTCATATTAATCTTTCTTTTAAAAATAAAAAAAAAAAAAAACAGTCAAATGAGATTGAGTTTAATAAGCTTGTGCTGGTATGTCCCTGAAATTTTTGAGATCCTAGGAGCTGTTACAGAAACCAACAAACTGCTAATCTGAACCAGAGACACTGATCAAGAACACTTTGGGAAGCTGCCCTATCTCCTAAAGGATCTACGAAAAGTTGGCCCCTGATTTTTATTTGTGGATTTCTAATTTGTTATATGAAAATAAATACAAAATATTCAATGAAGCCAAAGGATAAGGATGTGGAGAAACTCCATCCTCCTGACCTTTATTTTCTTGTTTGCATTTTTCTCTGCAGCACTTTGTTGTGTAAAGAGATATTATATATCCTGGGTATGTTAATGCAGGCAGCACAGCCAACCTGGGTGTATTAAGGGTAGAAATCATAAGGTCAGAAGTGCCAGTTGTACTAATTAGTGCAATCCTGACTAAGAACAGTTACATGACTTTCTTTTTAATGAGCACAAGGATTATGGGAATTTAGATAGAACAATAATCTATTTTTATCTGGTATTTTGTAAGCTCAGAAGATGAATCAGGAATAAGCTGCACAGTAAGACAGGCCAGAGCTGCAGCTAAATTATCAAAACTGCAGGAACAAAACATTCCTTACTTAGGGCACTGCATGGAAGTCTCCTGGTTAGGGCAATAACCCTTACTTGGTACCAAAAGTATGTGTTACAGTGACAAGGTTAAGTACGAATATGGCACCCACCTCAGAATTTAGTATAACAGAAGTTGTTAGTTGTTTTTTTAACACCTCGGTGTTTGCAAGTCAGGAGGGAGAGAAAGTACATTTTCCTAGCAGTTAACCATACTTATTTCTTCTAATTGCTGCATCATCTGCTATTGAAGGCTAAGAAGGCTGAAACTGTTAAAAGGAAAAAAAAAAGGCAAAAAGGAACTCTTGGGGTGGGGTTTCCATAAGGAGTAGGAGTTTTCTTACATGCATATGTAAAATACACGTTCTCTCTATGCAAAGTCTCTGCACTGGGATTTGCTTACTCCCTTCCTGCCTTGTGCAGTGGCTGCTGGTAGTTAAACATCAAAGGTGGGGTGTCCTTCTTGCCAGGAAGACATCTGCATTGTTGCAAAGCTGGAGGCAAACAAAACCAAATCATGGGGAAAGTCAAAACTTTCTACATCTTGGGAGATGGGAAAGGGGACACGGGGCATTTAAAGGATTATTAAACCGGAAAAGGATGGAGATAGGAAGCCAGCTTGTTTCTCCCACTGGACTCTCTCTAAATGCAGCCTAGCCTGGAACCTGCAACCCACTCAGGTTAAGTGGGTAGGCACAGCATTTGCACTTTGTCAGCTTTATATCTGCCCTTGAAAGTGTCCAGGATTGGGTTCAGAAATGTAAATAAAGTGTTTCTTCTGTCCTTCCAAACTGTAGTAAAACTTTTCATGCTTTTCACCACTGCATTTATCTCCACCTGATCAAAGCCACATATATTTTTATGATGACCAGATCTCATGAGTGTACCATCACCCTAGACATGTAATTCAACAAACTGGCACACTCTGGTAGGTCTCTGTATTCCAGCACATTTTCCAGAGAGCTGAAAAGACAATGAAGTGCACCCCACTATCCTACATGAGCTGGTTGAACCATTTGAAATACAAACATTGCTGTGGACAAAATACTTTCTGGTGACTCACCTTAACTGGGAAAGTAGGGTGAGTCACAGTATCCTTCAGGAATTTATATTAACAGTTGATCATTTAGAATTTTTCAGATAGGACATAGAACAGGATTTTCCCCGTATCAGAATTTAGCATTAACATCAGAAAAATTTTAACTTGTGTGTCTGATTTAAATTGTGCTGCTCTTAGTTGAGTACTAAAAATCACAAGGTGATTTAACTTTTGGATTGCTATTTCATGCCCAGGATCCTGTTTTAGGCTGAAAACAAGTTTAAGAACACCTGGAGAAACGAAAGTTTAATGTAAAGGATAAAATGAATGTTTCAGCTTGTACAAGGCTTTGGGCTGCTCACTTTTTTTGTCCTTTGAAGTTTAAGGATTTGCCACAAACAATTGCACAGGCCATCCTGTCTTGGCCTTGGGCAAAGCCCAGTTTCCTTAAGATGATAAACCTCTGCTGAACACATCCCAAGTGCAAAATCCTTCCAGAAATTATCTGCCACAGCTAGAGAGAAACGTGCTGTTGCTATCTAACTTCCACTTGAAGGCTGGAGAACATTTCTCAAAGAACATCCCATAGGCACCATCTGCACCTGGATTGCTCAGTGCCTTTTTGTCTGGTAGTGCAGCCTGACAGTGTTACCTCTCCTGCTGTGGTTCTGCAGAGGCTCAGCTACCTCAGTCCTTCAGGACACTATCTTTATTCCAACTTGCATCACCAGTGGAAGTTTCCAGTCCTGAAATGTTAAGAGTCCTTCATCCCCTCCAAAAGGAAATATGTAAATAAGAGAATCATTACATCTGTGCTGAGATTTTTGGACCCCACTTGTTTGTTATATAAGATCTGTCAAACTGTTTGCTGTCCTCAGTTTTCTCTGGTGATGCAGCAGGTTACTAATCTTGTTACATCCCTCTGATCCCTGGTAGGTATCAGGTGTTTGATAAACTGACTATCAAGAGATTAACTAGGAAGGCCTGGGCTTCTGTGGCATTGGCTTAGCATTGGTACCACTTACTGGGCTGTGCTGGCCCAAATAGGAATTTCTCAGGCCAAGACCTGTGGAATCTTGAGCTTCTGCTCAAGCAGTGATTGAGATATTTTACAATAAATGTTTCAGCTAAATAGCCAGCGAGATGCTGCTCTCTTCTCAGCCTTACTTTCTCCCTGCTCACCTGTTGTCCCAGAGCTGGGTAAGAACTCTGCTGACAACATTCCATCTGGATTTTTAGCTGAGTAATGGCTCACCACTTAAGCCTCAAATGATGAGAAAGCTCACTTACTTATCTCAGGACTGCAGCCTAAAATACAAAAATAAAGAGGCTGGAAGGTGCTTCTATTCAGCTTCTACAAGAAAGACTTAGAAAGATATTTAAAAATTGAAAATTGCTTAACATTTAGACAAAAGTGGAAAGAAAAGGCAGTAAGTGCATATGTGTCAAAATCAAAGAGAACTGACATTTATAATGAGGAGTAGACATGACAGGGATGCACTACTTTTTGCACTGTACTAGAAAGTCTTTTCTTCCAGCTTTATAAAACATGAATTCTTGTATTTTTATTGGAGGGAATGAATTACAAACTAAATGCCTGAGGCTGAAGCTGGACCAGATGATTGCTTCACTGAGGTGAAATACCCTGTGGAAGAGAACTGCTCAAGCACAATCTCTCAAACCCAGTCACATCAGCATTGCTGGGTACTGTTCAGAACACAACCTGCAGTCAGTTCCTAGTGCTGCATGCAGTCCATGAAAAGCAACCTCTGGAGCTACCTCCTCATAGCAGTGTCTACCCTGTCTGCAGTACTGGCTCTCCCAGACTTCCCAAAGGTTGGGAGCACTGGGGGTCTTAATTCATGATAATTTCCTGATTTATTCGTGGCAGATGCAGAGCTTGCCTCCTACACCTCTCAGTTTCTCTGCCAGTGGAGACCACTACATTAAAAAGTTTTGGCTGGTGTTCTGCCTTCAGATGTTCCATCCAGAGTGTGGTTTATTGGTTTGGCCAGGCTTTGATTTCAGTCTGTGTGTGTACACACCAGGCCAAGAACCAAGGCAGCAGAGGGCTGACTAATAGTGCTCATTGGATCTCACGGCACTGCTCCAGGAGGTTTCCAAACGGCGCTAGAGGAGGAGGAGGAAAGTTCAGTGAAAGAAATAGACTTTAGGATGAGGGTCTGGTGAGCTCACCACTGACAATGAACCTATGGGACACGTACTCAGCATTCACCCTGATGGGGATTGGTGGTACATTTAGCAGCAATTAAATGCCCCACCCTGCCCTCTTTTGAACCATTCTCTGTTAGGGGACTCAGTATTTTTATTACAATTTGTCTCTTCCTGCCTTTTATTATTTTCTGATATAAACACTTTACTTCTAGATTGTTCTTTCCAGAAAGCTGAAGAATTACTTGGCTGAAGCAGTTATTTTGAATGTTGGACATAGGAAGCAGCTTTGTAGAAGTAATTATCATAGAACCATTAAGGCTGGAAAAGATCTTGTGCACTTACATACAAGCTTGCCATGGTTTAGTTAATTGGCTCAGGCATGTGCAAGCACATTTATTTAGCTTCCTCCTAGGTCTCCAAGTGCACCAGTTGTAGTGTTGTAAGCACTGTCATGAACTGGAGCTGCTGTGTAGCTCTCTGTGTAGGCCAATTTCTCCCTTTTCTCTCCTAAATCCATTGTTGCAGGAGTAGCACCCCGAGTTCAGAACTTTTATAATGGTGAAATAGCCTGTTCTGACAAATTGTGTCAAGCTTTGAAAACAGATTAGCATAACCAAACAGAGATGATTTCATTCTTATTTTCAGGAAGCATAAGAACAGTGTCTTAAGAAACCCAGGCTACCTGCTCCTGGGATCCATTTCCATGGGGGTGTCTGCTCATCCCTCTGATGCAATGTGTTAACAGGAACATTGATCCCTCTAAGCATATGTCTCTCGTCCTTGTTGACAAATGCCCAGCAGTAGATGCTGTGGGTGATGCATCATTATGTAATTGTGCTTGTGGTGCAGACATTGAACCTCCTGTGACATTACAGATCCTGTATTAAAGACAGAAGCAGCTTTATCCTAAGTATTATTGCTGATGTGAACAGACCTAAACATGGGCAGATGCATTGCTACTACATGCAATGTTAGGCAACTGTGACATTAATAATTTTCATTTTTAAAACTGTGTCTTGTTTAATTTGTTCATAGAAAGAACCCAAATTTTTGGGTTCTGAAGATTTTGTAGACTAACATTTGTGGTGTATAGAATTAGTATTAGAGAACTGTAAGATGTACATTAAGAAATGTATTTTGACCTTGACTACTCAGGCTTTGATTATTCAACCCTTCCAGTTATTATAAAAAGGGGTCAGGTCCTCTTGTGTCTACTAATTAAAATTAAAAGCTAAAGTGTTCCAAATTTGTGTGAAACCTCAAAACAAATTTAGTGTACCAGCGGAGAGAAAGAGATTAAAAATATGGGAAGGGGGGAGGGGGAAGAAAATGAATGTCCCAATTCATCAGAATGCTATTGATTTCAACACTGAAATGTCGGAGGCCATTTCAGTATTTTAAACAACACATGAAGCCTTGTGGTCACTCTATTGGACTGGCCTTGGAAAAGCTTTGGAAGGCATTCCCCTCTGGCCTACCAAGTCACTTTGCCTCCCTGTGCTTTTGTGTTCTGCACTGAACAGCACTGACACAAACCTTATGCCCACCCAAACCAAAGCCAGCTATTTTCTGTCAGCACAATATGCTAAATTAGGTTGTGGTGGGATCAAAGAGACACCAGATTCTGTGACTCTGTCTAAAGTGAAACTACAGAGGTTAGGTAATGGGACAACATTTCCCACTGGGTGTGACCAACATGACTTTTGTCTCAGAAACACAGAACTAGCAACTCAATTTCAAATGAGTTTTAAACTGGGGTCCTGCACCTTGTGGTATGTCTAATAAGCTTCCTCCTTTCTTCTGGATGTCCCATGCAACCACAAACTGCATCTTCAGATCATCTAATCACAGAGACATCATTTGCAGCCAAAATGAAAATTGATTTTACTTTGGTTATCACTCCAGTACACCAGCACAATTCAAACAATGAATATGAGAGGACATTGCTATTTTTCACAGGCAGTTGAATCACAGACAGCAGCAATCTTCATCTGAATTTTTCATTTAAAAAATGAAACCTTTCATGGAGCTGACTAAGCTGTCTGTGTGAGCCACCAGGAGACAGGATTGATGGGTATCACAGGAACTGTGCAAAGTCAGTGATCTGAACCACTGAGAAGCACAGAGCACATGGTCACACCCTTACTGAAGATACTGAGTTAAAGCTGTCAGTTTAGAACTGTGCAGGCCAGCATATCTTAAACAAGAATTCAGACCCACCTCTTGTTAATTAGGAGTCACATAATTATGTAGTATGTTTTTCCATTAAAGACATTAGGGAAGGCCTTTTGGGAAAAAAAACCTGTATTTTCTGGACTGAATAAGAAAAGATACAGTCTCCTCATCCAGTCTTGGTTGAGTCATGTAGTTGCAATATAGTTGGTGTCCTTACAGCTGTGAGCTTTCCTGGGTGCTCCTGTTAGCTTAGGTAAAACGACACTCAAATAAAAAACTGAGCTTACCAATGACCTTGCTAGTGCTAGTGCTGTAAGCACAAATGCATGATACCATAATACTCCTAACAGAGTAAGATGTATTAAAATAACTATTTGGACTGTCTGCAGTTAGCCAAGCCAAAGAAGAGGCTGCTGCTTCTCCTATTACCTACACATCTTTCATCCTGTGACTTAATCGAATACTGATCTTAAGGCCAAAAAGCTAAATTCCACTCTAAAAAGGACAGCTTTAGGATTAGGTTCAATGCTTTATATTTTCAAGGCATTTGAAATTAGTTTATCCATATATGACTTTTTCCCTTATGAAATTTTAGACAAAATTACAGTCTCTACTCCATCATACTAGCAGTTTTCAATAAAATATGCTATAAGAATTATCCCCAAACCAAGAGGTTTGAAAATTTATAATGACTGTATTAAGATACAAGATTGTTAAATGCTTATTTAGAACATGAAAAAGGATTTAACCCTATTGTGACAACATATGGAAATTATCTTTAAAACATGAAAATGCCCTAAGCTGATTGTATTGCACTTTATTGCCATAAAACAGAGGGTTGTCTGGGAGTCTTGATATTGCATTTCCATCCCACATTTGAGGGGTGGAAGAAACATCCCCAGTTTCCTAAAAGGAGAAGATTTTTGTGGTTGATTCATCTGTTGTTACTCTGCCTCACAGATTTCAGGGATACTGGCCATCCTCGGCTTCATTTAAATCCTGCAAGTGTGATCCTAAGAGGGTTTTTTACTGAAAAAAAATAATAGCTACACAAAGGGCAGACTCCCCAGGTTAATGACCCCCATGTGAGAAAAACAAGTGGGCAGAATATAGGCATTTTATTTAACCTGGTCAGCTGGCCAGTCTGTGATGGCTGTGGTGACAGCAGCATGTGGTCTCCATACCCAGTGGGTGTTGCAGGGAAAAAGCAGCAGAGCTGCTATTAAGGGAGGAGGAAGCAGAGCTCAGGAGACAAAGAACTCAAATCTGCAGGAATCCAGCATTACCTGGTTCTGCCACTCATAGAACAGCTTGAGAGGATTTATCGTCTACACTTCTTTGAGGAATAATTCTTGGCTTGTGCAATAAATTACTACAAGATAAATGTATGAGAATATTAATAATAAAAGCACCTTGCTCTTCTATGCTGCAGCTTATCAAAAGATCAAAATCTTGATCATTACCTGTCTCCTGATAAGTTGGTAGCAGAGCTCATTTCATTCCACTGAAGCAGAAGTGACACACAGCCCCTGTGTCTGCCTTGCCCATGGCCACACAGGAAACCAACAGGGAGGGTTTCAGTAAAAACAAACCACCCCATTTTTATCAGCAGCATGTGGGATAACTGATGTTGCTGTTGTCTGTGTTTAAAGCAAAGGAAGGACTTACTTGACTGTGTTCTGTTTGATTCTAATGAGATATTTGCTACCTGGAACTGGCAAACATTATTAGATTATACCAAGTAGGCGGTGTTGTTATTCCTGTAGAAATTACATTTACAGAACTCTCCTGGAATCATCTTGTTTCCTGAAGTTCTCCAAGTATCACACTGATAAAAATCACAAAACTGATTGTTATACATGATATCTGCTTATGATAGTTCCTGTGATACAGGGCTAGTTACTAAAATAAACCTACACTAGCTCTTCAGAGGGAAGTCAGAGACAAAGCTTCTATTGACTTGAATGGAGCTGAGACTTCTTGTTAATACCTTAGTAGAACATTAAGTTCTGATTTTACAAATTTAGCTGCTGAGACATTAAAAGTTAAGGAAATTTCTTTCATCAGCTGGATAGGAATCTGTCCTTGCTTTCAATGCCTGTCCTCACACATTTTGGCATTTTTGCCATGTTTGGGTTTCTTCAGTGACCAGCTCCAGCATCTGTCTTTAGCCTGGCTCTCCACAAGCAGGGTACAAACTCATTATGTCCAGCAGGTTGGGATCAAGGAGAGGCCATGTCTGAGTCACTGGCAGTGAGCCTGGAGCAGCTCTGTGCTGTGCTTCCTGTGGATAAGTGCTGCAGCCTGGGGGGAATGCAGCTCTCTGCTGAGCTGGGATATCCGGCATGGCAGGAGCCAAGCTCCCACAAGGCAGGTTGGAATCACATTTCATTTGAGAAATGGAAAGAGGAGTCCAAGGGATGTGAAGTGGTTTTGAGTGCAGTATAAAGAGACTGCTGCTCATTTTTTTTCACCTCATGCCATTCATTATTTTATTGCCCTTATTCTCAGAGTTGCAAGACCCAAATCACTGTGTGGATATTAATACATCAAATCATTGCTGACAGGGAGAGGAACCACTCTGATATTGTGTAGTGATTGTAGCCAGTTGTGTCTGTTTTTATAATTATATTGACCTCAGTGCTATTCATTCTGCACTGACACCCGTGTTAGAAAGAAAGGAACTGCACATATTTTAAATTAAACCTGCACTGGTTTTTTCTAGTCATGTACATAGAATGCATCCTTCCACCACCAGTTTCTTTTGGGCATTTCAATTAGAAAGACAGCCAGAAAGAAAATAATAAGAATTTTTGCCTAAGATATTCTATGATTTTAGCAAGGTGTTGGGCCACACGAGCTCCAAAATTCATTCAGACCAAATTAGTTTATGATTCTGGGCCTGACTCCTGTTTAGAAGGAAATGCCCCTTCCCACAGACCTGTGTGTTATGTACTTTGAAGCCCCTTGCTGATGGGGCTGTTTTGTACTTCCAAGCTACAGCTGCTGTATCCAAAGAAGCCAAGTCCAAAGTTGCTGCTGTGCCTGGACAGCAGGGTATACGTGTGTGCATTGTGTACAGGGGTGTCTGCTGCTCAGAGATTCCTTGTAACACCAAAACTTGGGGGGGGATGTGTGGTATGTGTGAAATGAGGACAGGATGACAATGTTCATAGCAGAAATACCTCCCAGTAATAGTTGTCAACTCCATTACTGTCAAATTAATTCTGAATTGTTGCCCATCATATACTGTTTAGCTTGAAGGCAGTGAAATGGTGGCTTTGCCTCCATGGCAGAAATAATAAGAGTAGCTCAGCCCTCTGAGGAGCCTTGCAAAGTGGCAAAGGAAATGTCAAATATCATTTGGTCAGAGAACATTTTTAAAGTCCTCCAAGGAAGAGTCCCTGTTCTCCACTAGATATATGAAACAGAGGGAGCTCTTAATTTAAGATGTATCAGCTTTCAGACAAAGTTGGGGATATTTGGAGTTGAGGCTACATTTGGACTGAGACAATGTAATTTGATTTTACAGGCCAAATCTGCACCTCCAAGCAGCTAAACTTCTGACTTGAGAGCAGCAAAGAACAGTAAATGGAAAACCAGACTGATATTCAGCATTAGCAGGCTCAGTTTCTGGATCAACAATTAACTTTGCATGTGACACCAGGCAGGTCCATGGCATTATCAGTACTCCTCCTCTAATCTGTCACAGTGAGAATCAGTGCAGCAGACCTTCTAGTCCAAACCAACTCTCCCAATATTTGACCTCTTAGGCAATATCTCCACATGTTTACACACTCTGGTAACTGAGATTGCATGACAATGAATGTAAAGGACCTGAATAAATGAAAGATTATATATTTAGATACCTAGTTAGAATTTAAATCACCATAAGAAGTTTGTTTCTACATTTCTAGTGCATGTACTGTGTCTAGAGAAAGGGAAAGATAAGGACAGGCTGAAAACAAGGGAAACTGATCCCTCAGTAGACCTGAATAATTCCCTGGGTGCTTTTCTGTTGAGTTGCTGGTTAATTTTTTTCCTTCCCTCACAAGGAAAGATCTACAGGAGCTTTTCTTGAATCTCCAGCTTACCACACTGAAATTTTGTGGAAACACATTGAGGAAGACACTGGGAAGGTGCAGTGCAAGTCTGTCTTCGTGAGCCACGTAGAGATCTTGAGAAAGCAGCTGAGGGTGCTGAGGGAGCTGAATGTGACGTTCTTGTCTAGGAAGCACAATGAAGCTGAGTGCTACCAGACCTGTACATTAATTCCAGAGTTATCATAGATGTATGGAGTGTGAAATAATGACAAGGCTTTCTGATCTGTGATGTTACTGATGAGAATGCTACTGGTACAGAGAGAATTAAATGTTTAAGAGTCATATACTCGGGCTGATCACACAAAATCTGGATTATTCTCTGGGGTCAAGCAACTGCTGTTTTTACTTAGGGCTTCACAGATTAATGGCCGTTCTCCATCTTGCAAAATGACCTTAAAATTGCAGCCAAAAAGGAACTTAGAAATTACAACGTCAGTCTGCACTAATTACTCTGTGTACAAGTATTTTGCTATCCATACAAATTCTGTGTGCCAGGCTAACAGCAGTGCAAGGTCCCAGCAGGTGCTAGTGAGAAAGCAGGTGTAACTGGTGGAGTAATTTCAAGGAGAGAACAACCCCTGTTGCAAACTCCTCTGGCAGGGACTTTACAGACTCGACAGATTTTGCCCTCTCCCTTGCTATCTTCCCTAGGCTCACAGCGGTGGCCGTGTGGCTCCCTGTGGCCGGAGGGAGAACTGCTTTTCCTGAGCAATCCCAGTGAAGATTTTATTTGTG
Source organism: Passer domesticus (assembly GCF_036417665.1). NCBI lineage: Eukaryota > Metazoa > Chordata > Aves > Passeriformes > Passeridae > Passer > Passer domesticus. Next base: position 90,447,365 of record NC_087476.1, read on the forward strand.
GGGTCACTTGGATATAATTCTAGGAGGTGCCATTGTAACTTTTGACTTTTAAATGCTTCAGTCTTATCCATATGAAGCTTTGGAGCATGACTAATTAATACAATAATCACCTCTTGCAGAGAACACATTAACTCCCTGAACTCTCAGGACTTACAGGATCAGAGAATGCTGGAAGTCGCTGAGAAATTGAATTAGCAGATTCTCAGGATGGCAACCAGTAAGGGGCTTCATGCACTCATGTGTACTGAGGGATGAGCACCATGCCCCAGGGATCCAGGCAAAGCTGCTGTCTTCACTAGGATTACACCATGTGGGTACTTCCCTGAGGACAAAAGGGAATGAGCTCCAGAGAGCTCTGAAGCCCTGTATTTATTCAAACTAATATTCTGTGAATCAAATTATCTAATTAGCTAAACATGCATTTGACCACAAAAATGTTATGTTATTTTTAGCTGACGCTGCAAACCTACATCAGGGTTGCATCTTGTTATCACTGAAACTCTGCATATATTTTCTACAAAATTCCCCTATTTCTTTTGCTTTAACTCTTCAGTGATCCACATGACTGCTCTTGAATTTTGATTCTCAGAGCCTGTTATGTCTCTTCATCCTTTTTATTGATAAGGTAAGCTTCTAACAGAAAGACAAGACAGAAGTAATCAGTAGTTTTACCTAACAATACAAGTAATGTTTTCTTTCTATTTTTAAATAGAAAAGGAGAGGGCAATTACAGATCAATGTGATCTGTAAAATAAATAACATTTATTCCAATCTGGATTTTTATTACACATTTCCAGGCTTCAAGATAAATTCAAGATGATACTGAAATCACCAAGATGGAAGCAAAATAGTCTCAGATTCTGAGCTTCAGCCCCTCCAAAACTCAATGAAGTACCACAGAAATCAGATTTCACATTCAGAAAGAGCAGTTTTCCATGGATTTAAGCATTTCTTTTTCACATACCACAATAATTGTTATCACCCTAATTTTGCAGACTTGGGGGCTGTGGACTGCCTGAGGTGTCAGCAGCCATTACCCTAAACTGTCTCACATATACTGTAGCTACTCACAACATGTCACCCTATTGCTTAGCATCGCTGTAACATTTTGTCCCTTCGTCTTTTTCCAGAAGGATGGTAGCAATCTGGAAGAAAAAAAAAAACATAATCAAAAGCTGCACAGATGGTTGTGTAACAGCTGATAGGTAGCTGCACTTGCTGATGAGTATTTTGGAGGTGGCAGACAGCAAGGGCAATGAAGAAATACCACTAGCATTTAAAGGCACTCTGCCAGGACACGAAATAATAATCCTGATAAAAGAAATATTAATCAATTTTTCCAGCAAAAAGAGGAAGAAATTCCCCTAAGGACAGAGACTTCCTTCCTTCCTTCCTTCCTTCCTTCCTTCCTTCCTTCCTTCCTTCCTTCCTTCCTTCCTTCCTTCCTTCCTTCCTTCCTTCCTTCCTTCCTTCCTTCCTTCCTTCCTTCCTTCCTTCCTTCCTTCCTTCCTTCCTTCCTTCCTTCCTTCCTTCCTTCCTTCCTTCCTTCCTTCCTTCCTTCCTTCCTTCCTTGCAACCTCCCTTCCCTTTCCCTCTTTTTGAAGACAATTTTAAACCGTGCTTTGCAGAAACTTTCAGAAATTATTACCCTGTAAACAGAAATGTCTTAGGTGTCTTGCAAAAGCATTTTGCTGTGCCCCACTCTTTCTTTGGGAAAGAGCTTGAGCTGTGACAATAGCCACAGATCCCATCAAGTCAGCTTTTGATGGAGTGCCAGTCATGTATCACTGCAAACTGCAGAAGGGACCTACAGTGCAGTTTGTCTGACTCAGGAAGATAATCTGCTGTGTCCTTCAGGAAAAGCCTTGGCAAGCATCAGGAGACCAAAACCATCAGCAAGTGGTTGTTCATACCCCAGAGTGCTGCTGGCTCAAGGCACAGTCAGCCAGACCAGAACTGCTTTTCATGTTTCCCAGTCATCCTTAGCAGAGGGTTTGGAATGTGGTGTAACAATCAGATATTCTGACATAATGCTCTCTCAAACATTAAACCCTGAATTACAAGGACTGGTGTTGGTTTAGGCTGCTGTGCTAGGAGCTCATCCTCATTCAAAATTCAGAATAATTCCTGATGCATTTAGCCTTTTTAGGCAGTTCTGCTCATTTTACAGGTGTCATTGCTTTGCTTGGGGGTCCATTCTGTGCACAGACAAGTGAAACATAGCCATAACCTGTAACTGAGTTCTGTTCCTGTTGGGCATTTTCCTTAAACACTCTGAGGTGCCTTTGATAGTGCAGTCCACGCTTTCCAGGAAAGCCTGACAAAAGACAGCCAGATAAAAATATAGAACTACCCTCGATTGCAGTGACTTTTTTACCCCCTATGGGCTGTCACAGGACTGAGGGCAAATAATCCAACTGACAGGTAGTTCCCTTGGAAAATCCTGAGCGGAGATCGTCCACGCGGCAGGTTCTGCCTCTGGTCCCTGATATTTCCAGGTAGCTTTTGACATTTTCTGCTGCTGGATTTGCTGAGTGCCAGAATAACTCCCCTTTGAACATGACAGGAACAGCTTCAGTGACCTATAAAATCATGATCTGTTTCCTCTCTTCCACTTGGAAGATCAGCCTTGAACTTCCTGTGCTGCCATGAGTAGCTGAGTCTCTGTGTCTGGCACGTTGCGATAGGCGCCAAGAGCCACAGTGCTGTGACCTTAGTGCTGAACCTGCCTGCTGCCTGTGGCTGCACAGGACCTGCAAAAGCTCCCCCACCTCTGATCATAGGTGTCTTTAACTCACCCACTGAAGCGTTCTGAGCCTGGTTTCCCAGCCCCAGCCTCACACCTCTCCTCTGCAGTGAAGGTAATGTGTGTCTAGTCAGTACATCAGTGTGGGCTCTGAGGGGATAAATCAGGCTGTGCTAGAGGATGGCATTCAGGATCATGAAATATAGAAAAGGCAAATGCACTGTGACTACTGGAGAATCCTTCAGTAAAGGGCTGTGCTAGATTTAAGAAACAGTGAAATGGTCTAAATGACTCCCACTAAAGATAAACTTTTGGTTGCACAAAATAAAATAAAAAAAAGTATACATGCATTTATATGTATGTATGTATGCATATGTATATACTTTTGGTCTTGAAATTCCCTTCTCAAGGTATTTCTATATGAACAAAATGTGAAGCAAAGGACAAGCTTTCATAACCATATTGGTTGTACCAGTCCTGCAATTGCTGGCTCCCTGCTTTTTCCTATTAACCTGAATGTATTGTGTCTATCTTTTACATAATGAGTTCCCCTCAGAAGCTGGTGCTGCCTAGACAAGATGTCATTAAGTGTCTTCCTGGAAGCCTCCTACAGAAATAAAGCTTAAAAACTGTGAGAAAAAAAGAAGTAAGGTGGCCACCTTGCTCTTTAAATAATTACGTTTACTCACAGTGTTTGTTGATAGTTTCAAATCAGGACAGCTGAAAATGTTTAAACATACATGAGAATGAAAGCAAAACTTGCTAATATGTATCTGTCAAGTGTAAATTTTCTAGAGGCATAGATGGGTCCTGCCTTACAGAAGGGATGTGATGAGGCAGTGAGTTCCTTAAAGAGTTCTATGCAGCCAAGTTATTTCCCTTCTGTTATCTCCATTGATGGCAGTGTCCCCACAAACCTCACTGCCCACCTCTTCCTTGCTCATAAAGTTTAAACCACACCTGAAACAGGTATTCTACTTGTAATAGATATGCACCACTTTCTCTTCTCCTTTTGCTACTAAGTAAGTAAAAGATAGGACTGATGAGGACACAACTCTGCTGTTGTTCAAACAATAGGAACAGGGGTCACACTGTCTCTCTGCTGGCAGTTGTTTTTTAAAAATATACGACCAGTTCTTGGGCTTAGAGATGGCAGCCATCCTGTGTGAAAAGAAGTATGTTTCATTTTGATTTGTCTTGTTCTGGAGTGTGTAGGTAGCACAGGTTGTAAGACATTTTATGTTCTGCTTCACAGCATCCTCCCTTAACAGCAGTGGATGTGGAACTTTGAAAGTTAGGTATAATGTTAGATTACCACAGGGAAAGAGATAAACCACGGTCTTCATAAGCAACATGTGGTGGCCAGCTATTTCCATTTCTGCTGACAAATCTTCATGCCTCATTACATACAGAAGGTAGACTTGACCATTAAAGATCATCGGAGCACTTCCCTTAAAGAGAGGAATTTCCAGTTGCTCTCCAATAAGACTAAGAGATGAAAGTATTAACATATTCTTATAGTCCTATTCTTGGTATTGGTGACTTCAAAATTTCTGAAACAACACTGTTAGATGACTTTAAAATAAGAGGAGAGGATCGTGCTGTCTTTCTGTTTGTCCCTTCTTGTGCAGCCTCTTTCAAAGTGGCTATTCGGGAACATTTCTCATCTTCAGGTACATCAGGACTAGAACAGTGTCTTGTTAAGTCTGTGCTGCTTTGTATTAAAGATTTTGGAAAATTGTGCCAAAAGGAGCTGGAACTCTCTTCCATGGTTATTTAATGGCCATACATAAATTACAGGTTGTGTTTCTGTAGCTTGCCTTACTTCAGAGACACTTTTTGCTGTGCCTAACAGTACTTGCTCTCGTTTAAATGGGAAAAAGAATAATGGTATTGATGTGATTCGGCCTTGATGTGGTATCTCTAGATCAGGCTTTAAAATTTGTGTCTGAGGTTCTTGAGTAACTTGAAGAGGATGAGAGACTTCACAAATGGATGCTCTGTCCTCTTGCTTAGCATGAGTTAGTGAGAAGCCTCATGGCAGAAAGTGCTTCCCAGCTGAGGTTTCATTGCTCTGAGCTTAAATCTGCTGAGAACTTTCCTCAGCCACCAGATGACATGCCCCTATTTTCCAGCATGTTGAAATCTTCCTCACTCTTCATTTGGTAATCCTCTGGAATCAGAGCATATATAGGTCCGGCATCCATCTCCAAAAAAGATGCTTCCATCCTGGAGTTAAACTGGCAGGGAGTTTCTACTTGCTTCAGTAGGAATTTACCTAGTTGTGCAGGCTGCTGGTGGACCCAACCCATTTTGTTTAGATATAGCACTCCCTCATACAAGAAGATAGAATCTTCTTAGATGCAACACCAGTAAACTCAATGCACATTTTTAAATAAATGTGGTCTTAACTAAAGACCTTTCCAATCAATTTTGAACTTTGCTTGCAGAGTGATTTCACTTCAGCAGTCAATCCTAGCCTACTCTACTCTCTGCTGTCACGCAGTAGCTTTGTCATGGCTTTTAATAAAGAATGAGACGCAGTAGCTTTGTCATGGCTTTTAATAAAGATGTAAAAAAATCAAGTTCAGATGCTTATCTGATACATACTGAAACCTACTTAAGCACCTGTGCTAGACAATCATAAGAACATAGCTGAATTCACTGTAGAAGGAAACATGAAATTCAAATGTACGTCATGAGAGAAAGGCAAAAACTGAGATGGATTAAAAACAAACTAACTTTGAATTAACTACTGCTTCTCCAATGATTATATTCTCCTGGGAATAACCTACTCATCTTAACACTATAGGCTTGATTTTGTAGAAAGGAAACACACAATCACATTACTTGCACATCAATCACTCAACTCTAAGGTGCTTTTTAACCTTCCTAAACATTAAAAAACAGTGAATTTTGCCTCCATAAGGGCAGATGTTCTACCACTTAACTTACCAAAAGAAATGTAATAAAGATAAGTTCAGTGAACCTCTGTTTAGGATAATGAAAATTAAACTTTGTGAATATTTTTATCTAGTAAAAATGAATAAATTGAAAAATAAAATTATGTTTCCTCCTCATCTAGCCTGTTCCATCTTCATTTATGATGGATGCATCTAGATGTAATCACATAATTCTAGGACTCAAACCAAGAATAATTAGAAATAATTATATTAATTTTCAACAAGTTATTTGAATAATTAATTGCACATATAGGATGAATGAAGCCTTCTGCAGACGCAGATTGTGAATCAAATTTTTTCCTTTGCTTTATCTGAAGAGTGGGGATTTTTTGTTTTTTGTGTTTTTTCATATATGGTTTTAGGGATTTTTACCACATTCAGTATTGTGGTGTGATAAAGCTGGGACTCGTCTTCTGACCCAGAAAGTCTCTTAGTATCTTAAAAATCAGATAGTCTTAGAAACCCAGAGACACTGCAATTAAATGGAAATTAAAAAAAAAAAAGTATGAAAAGGTAATGAAAAAGGTTTTGAGATAGAGAAATCCTGGTTAACTGTGAAGCCAGCTTAAAAAAGCAGCAAATATAGGTGCAGAAGAGAAATTCTCCTTTATTCTCAGAAACCACAGCTCTTCCATGAAGGCTCTGAACTTACTGATGTACTGATGTAGCCCACTTGCCATAGTCTCCAACTTTGCTCCAAGATCCATGCACCACTTTAAGACTTCCTAGACAGCCGTCATTGTCAAACAATTCCCACAGAAAGCACAAAAAAATTTTAAAATATGTGTTTTGACAAAGAGACCAGCAAAATAGAATCAGAACCATTGTGCCACTGTGGTAGGAAGGTTTCCTGAGTTCACACAGATTGAAGGTGGCTCAGAGAGGGGCAGGCTGCCCATTCCTCTTGCAGGTGACTAGAAGCCTTGTGAGCATAAGCACTGTTAAAGCACTTCAGTTTCTCTTGCCAGCAAACACAGGGTGCCACTGCCACCAACTCATTCAGAGGACATACTTTTTGCTCTGCTCATCAGAGGTGCCAAGGCCCTTTGGGGATTTCACCTGAGAGAGCAGGGAATGTAACCAAGAGCTCTGACCAAACGTCCCTGTGCTGACGATGCTGAACTTGTGGCTGGTGAGCTCAGTGTGACTCATACAAGCAATCCTGCCAGAATCACAGAACAGTTTGAGTAGGAAGGGGGCTTAATGATCATCCAGCTCCAATCCCCCTGCCATGTGCAGGGACGCCCTTCACTAGATCAGGTCACTCAGAGCTCCATCCATCCTGGCCTTGAACACTTCCAGGGATGGGGCATCCACAGCTCCTCTGGGCAACCTGTGCCAGTGCCTTACCAATGCCACAGTACAGAATTTTTTCCCAACAGCTAATCTAAACCTGACTTCTTTCAGTTTAAAGCCACTTCCCCTAGTCCTGTCCCTATATTTTGTCAGTCCCTGAGTTTAAGAGAGAATCCCTTGTGTCACAGATCTCAAGGTCCTCAACACAACTGAAAAAAGAATGTATATTCACATACATTGAAATGTCCTTATTTATAGACTCAAAAAAATATCTGTAAGAAATCCTTTTTTCTCCCACCTCAAAACTCACTGACTGCAAAGCAGAACATCAGACTTAAGAAATAAGCAGCCCAGATTCCCCTGTGACTTTGATTCCATGGATATAAATCTCTGCCATCTGAAGTGGTCTCACAATCTGATTGTTACAACTGTGGCTTACCCTTTCCCGAGTGCAGAACAAGGCAAGGCAGATTCTTGCAGGGCTCCTCTATCTCCTTTGTGGACACTGGCCTTTCACAGCATGGTTTTCTGCACACTACTGAGGCACATGAAAACTTTTTGATTTAACAACATTTTGGTTTAGGAAACCCACAGAGTTTTTGTGGATTTTATGCAGTGTAAGTGCTTCATTTATAATGTACTTTCCTGAAAACATAGGTTGTCAACATAAAAATGCTAGAAAGCTTTCTTTCATTTTTTGTTCCTCCTACTCTTCTAATTCTCTCTTTTATTTATAAAGCCTTCCACTGATGCATACAACAATTTATCTGGAAGCTTAAAAACAGAAACAGCATAGTGGAAAAGAGTCTTTAACAGGAGGAATCTGAGAGGGAGAAGAGAGCAACAGAAGGATGAATATCAGTCTTTGTTTACTGGAAACAAAACCCTGATGACAGTCTCCCTGACACTGCTCCGCCACTTGTGGAAGCAAGGAGGATAGTCCTTACTAAGCACACATTTTTGTTAAAATGTAAAAGGCAAAATACTGTGCATAGTACATAAAATGTCAGTGATTTTCCCAAGCTGTCAAATTCCTAAATTTCCCTGGCTACAATCTATCTCAGAATTTTGGTGACAGGATAATCAGCACAACATTTCAAAACTTTCAACAAATATTTCACAATCTCAAGCCACTTTTTTTTCCAATGGTTTTTATATCAGTATTTTCAACTTTATCATCATGTGATTAAGAATGAAGGCCTCTTGCCCCCAGGATGCTTGTTAGAGCTCCCAGCAAAGGCAGCTGACTACATTTGCCATCAGCTCCTCTGTGTGCCACCTGTTCCCAGAGGCTCTGTACACTACCACACTGCCTTGGCACCATCCCTTCCAAATGCACAGAAAGGTGCTGCATTCAGGGAAAGCTGGAGCTTCTCCACATTTTGCAGGTGGGATGACCTGAGACAGAACCTGGAAGAGATTCTGCCATCATTGCTCATGATGTGACCTTAATGTGAATTCTGTGCATTTTTCTCCCACAGGAGAATCAAGGCAGGGAGGAATCTTATTATTGGGATTATCTCATGGGTTTGTAGTCATTGGGAGTTAGAGAAATAGTGACTGACATCATAATGAAAATATCTGTGACAATAATGGTGCATGGAATTCTGGTGATGGCTGAAAAACTTCCTTGAAATATATTGAAAAACTTGAAAAATTTTCTCCCAATATATCTGAAGGTACTGTAAGTACAAATAAATTCATATAAAACATTTGAGACCGGCTGTTCCACAATAAGAAACTCTAATATTGCTTTTAAAAAAATTAAGCAGCTTTACTTACTGTATCACTTACAGCAAAATATTTACTTACTGTATCACTTAAAGCATTTTTTGAGCATTTTGAGAGTTCCTAGATATGAATGTTAATCTGGAAAGTTTCCCTTTCAAAAGAGGATAAACTGAGGCACAGATCCTAAACTTGTCTGCTTTCCTTGACTTAGTAAGTAAGCCAACAGAAATCATGGATTATCATGATTATAGAATCCTTCCTTAGAGACAATCCCAATACTTTAATTTTGACTTATTAAGGATTTAAGGACACTCCATAATTTCTCTCTTGAAGTTCTATACATGTCAAATAATCAGTCTTTTAATCAGCTTAAACAGTGGTCTTAAAGATCAATTCAAGCACTTTCTGTTCTTAAGGTTAATGAATACTATTTTGAAAATTAGCATATCTATGAAGTCAAATATAACATATAGGGCTATTAGTTTAATTACAAGAAAGAGAGTAAGTAATTACATACTTTCAAAATGCCCAGCTGTGCACTGGATTTAAATATTACTTTACAGAACATAAGGAATGGATAATAAATAACCTGGAGATAGAATGCAAAAATGTGTCTTTTCTCCTCAGTCTCCTCCTCACTGATTCCTGTCCTCTTAGCCTGTCAATTTTACAGTCCCTTGTGTAAAGACTTGACCTACTGCTGAATTTATTTCAAGGGAGTTTATGTTTTCCTCATCTGAATGGTTTGTCTTCAAGGTACAGCTGGTGCAACAAACTCCCTCACTGGAGCTTGCTTTGCTGCACACATTGCTCTTGGAGTCTCAGTTGCCTTTGAATCCAAGCAGTACAGAAGATGAAAAATAGCATGGTCTTAAATACTAGAATTAATGCTGCTCAATTTTGTTCCTTTGCTGTCCTGTCCATGGCTGTGTTGTACAGGATTTCTTCAATGAACACATTCTTTGTTTCCTTCACAAAGCAATAGAGGGAAATAAATTTGACCCTCTGGTACTTTTTAGTGTGTTTCTCTCTAATATCCCAGTATTTTACACGTTTTTGGTGATCCTGTGTATGATTTTTGATGCTAAAGTCAGTAAACATAACCAAAACATTACCAAAATATTATGTCATCTGTGTGCAACAGATGTAAATGTACAACAATGTACCCTATGTATGACAGGGTAAATGTAAAATGTCTGGGCATGGACCAAATGAGAGAAAGTGAAGGGGAAAACTCAATGTGCATAAAGATATGTGAGGACAAATGCAATTGAATGTTAAAAACTCCAAACTACTTCTGTGGTGAAAATGCACTCAAATAAAACACTCATTGTCTCAGTCACTCCAGTATTTGTAAGTCCTCTTGTTGTCCTGTAAAAATATTTCTAAGACCTCTTACCTGTCTCATGTTGAATACTCAACTCCTCCTTTTTTTGCTAGAAGCCTTTGGCACATTTTTGAGTTCCTGGACTATGTCTTTACATGTCTTTCACCTCTCTGAAAAGAGAAAAAACAACATTTTTTTCAGTTGTTTTCCTAATTGTTTTTATAAAGTGCATTTATTTTTCATTATTAATCATTTTTATTAATTATTATACTGGTTTAATTTTCAGTACTTTTCTGGTACTGGTATTATACTAATAATTATACTGGTTTAATTTTCAGTACTTTTGCTATTGAGCTTATTTTCACTTTCTGCACCTGTGCAATGTTCTCTGATTGGAAAACAAAACAAAAAAAAATCTGCCAGAAACATAACTTAACTTCCTTCAGTACTTTACCATACTTTTTTGCTATCAATCTGTATAATAATATTGTTTGTATTTGTGTTGTGGACTTTCACAGCATAGTGTTACACATTTATTTTTACCTATTTCCACATGCAAAAAAGAAAGTATCTTTAGAGAAATATCAAATTGCCTACCATACTATTTATCTTCAGCACTTAATATTTTGTCAGATAACTAGGTCCTGGAATAAGAGAAAATGTACTCCTTACAGCACAAAGGACACATGTCATCAAAACTGAAAAACTTTGGTGGGCAACTACCAAAGAGTACTTTTATTTTGTTTCAGTTTTGGGAAATTTGACATTAAAAAAATGTTAAAAGTAGAATATAATATTAGAAGAAACATTATAAATATGTTATTGAGAACTATTTGGTGGCTTTTGAGGGCCTGAAGTCAGCACATGTATTTTCAGGACTAGAAATGTGAGAGTTGCTCCTGAATCAGAGACCCAAATTGAAAATACAATACATGACATAAGTGGCCCCCATTTCAAACTTGATATACAGTTTTGGAATTATTCATGTCTGGGCTTACTTGTCCATATATAAAAGGAAAAAAAAATCTTATAATTTTTATAAGTGCAAAAATAAGAAAGAAAGAAAATGGAGTGCCTGTCAAAAATTTTAATAACCACTTTTAGAAATGCATTTTTCTCAAAATTAGCCAGCCCTTAGTAAGTATAATAAAAAGTAAAATGACTCTGCTGCTGGCTTTTGAAACATGACATTTTGACACTTCTCTGATTCAAACCAACATTTCTAGAGAAACTTTTAAGATAGTGCCTAGACAAAACACAGTATTGAAATCCTACTCTATTTCTTTTGAAATATAAATAGAAAGGCTCCCATTGATAACAGTGGGAATGCACAATGACCTTTTGCTAATTTGAACATACAGAAGTTGGAAATTGAGATATTTGAAACCAGTAATGAAGCTTACAGCCTGAATAATACATACTGTACTGCTTGTCATTTTTATTGTGCAATGCCATAATTTATTCACTATGCTAATGGTGCACGTGAGGATTTTCCTTCAAGGTAATTGAAATCAGTAATAAACACGAACCCTTTAGATCACCCTGTTACTCATTAATTACAAAACCAAAGTATCTTTACGCAGTAGAATTCATTTGATTATTTTTCCCTGTAATGACCATACATTCTCTACAGATAGAAGTCTATACAATTTTTGTAATGGACAGCAGGAGTTTTTCTGCCTCCTGATGATAAAAGTAAAGGTTTTGATTTTTCCAAAGACTAATAGAAGACTATTTCATAAATATTCAGTCATAGCATGACACCTACTCACACCTATTTCAAAGCTGAAACAAAACAGGGAAATAATTGAGAGCATGTGGAGATGCAAAATGAGGAACTACTCTGTCCTGTTGCTGAATTTCTAGGTCAGGACATCCAGCTGCTCCCTTTCACATCTGATTCAGGAAAGGTGTCCCTGCCAATGGCAGGCAGTTGGAACAAGGTGATCTTCAGGGTCCCCTCCAGCCCAGGCCATGATGATTCTATATTACTATAAATATGCTACAATGCTTTGCTGAAGGAGTTCCTGCTCCAGTCACACTTACTGCCACACAGATAGAGATTAAACTGAATCCTGAACTGCACCTTGGCATCATTCCTTATCATAAATGATGCTAGAAAATACACTACATTCTTCTTAAAATGTATGTAATGCCATTGTGGCATTACTCAGTGCCATTTAATGTAACCACGGTATTTGCTGGTTTGGATGTGGACCCACAGAGTGCATTTTCCAAATACTACATTTTAAGCCATTACATTCAGCAGGTGGTTTGTGTAAGGGTGTACACTGGGTTTGTACCATGGGTGTTCATACGTGGTGGGACAGGAAAGCTGCCACCACTTTGGTAGCTACTCATGAGCGAATTTTTGAAGACTTATGAAAAACTTTCTGCACTGGTTTTAAAGGATGATTTTTACGGAATATGTGAGTTGGAAGGGACCCACAAGGATCATCGAGTCCGACTCCTGGTCCTGCCACAGGACAACCCACAAGTCACACCATGTGCCTGAGAGCTTTGCCCAAACACTTCTAGGGCTCCGCCAGGCTGGTGCTGTGACCACTGCTGTAGGGAGCCTGTGGCAGTGGCCAGCTGGAACCCTCTGGGTGAGGAACCTTGTCCTGATACCCAGCCTGAGCCTGCCCTGGCACAGCTCCAGGCCATTCCCTCGGGTCCTGTCGCTGGCACCACAGAGCAGGGATCAGCGCCTGCCCCTCCTCTTCCCTCACCTGCAGACTGCAACAGATCCAGCCTAGATCTACATTATTTTTAACCGCTTAGGGGTTTTTTTTTAAATATTTCTGAATAGTGGAATTATCTATCATTACCTATCCAACAGAGGTAAGCATTTTAGGATAGGTGATGATTTACTGTTATTTTCAATGGAAAAAACCCGCCCCTTCCTGAGGAGCTATGAATATGCGACTTATTGATACCTGCAGGTCCGGTGATTTGTCTAATCAGGAAGAAGGGAAGGAAAGGAAAGGGAAGGGAAGAAAAATGGAAAAGGGAAAAGGTCGAAAAGAACGCAGCGGGCAATGCAGCCGCGGGCGGCCCCTCAGCCGCGGGGCGGGGCGAGGGGCGGCGCGGCCCCGCCCCGGTCTCGCGATGGGCACAGGCCCCGCCCCCGGCGCTAACGGCCGTACCCGCCGGGCCTCGCGGGCGCTGTTTACGGCGGCGCAGCCAATGGGCGGGCGGAGCGCACGGGCGGCGCAGCCAATGGGCGGGCGGAGCGCGCGGGCGGCGCGGCCAATGGGCGGGCGGGGCGGTGCGTTTGAACGGCGCGGCGCGAGCGCAGGGGCCCGCGCGGCCCGGCGCGGTCCGTGCGCTCCCCGCCATGCCCGGCCGCCCCGACGACTACGAGGTGCTGCTCACCATCGGCGCCGGCTCCTACGGGAAGTGCCGCAAGGTGCGCCGCAAGGCCGACGGCAAGGTGAGGCGGCAGGCGGAAGCGGCGGGGGCAGCGCGGCTTCGCTGCGGCCGTGCGGCCCTGGCCGGCGCTGGCGGCTCTCCGCGACACGCGAGCGAGCGGCGGTGGCAGCCGCGCGGCCCCGGTCGCTGCCCAGGGTGTTTCTGCCCCCGCAGATCTTGGTATGGAAGGAGCTGGACTATGGCGCGATGACGGAGTCGGAGAAGCAGATGCTCGTGTCGGAGGTGAACTTGCTGAGGGAGCTGCGGCACCCGAACATCGTGCGCTACTACGACCGCATCATCGACAGGAGCAGCACCACGCTGTACATCGTCATGGAGTACTGCGATGGGGGAGACCTGGCCAGCCTGATCGCCAAGTGCGCCAAAGAAAGGCACGTGGGATGTCTGGAATGCCCTGCACGGGTCCTGGGCGGTCCAGAGAGAAGGGAAACTTGCTTTGTAACCTCCGAGCAGTTTCGGGTTTAACCTCTGGACCCAACAACTCTTCTCAAGTGTCAAAGTTACGAGAGCGGTGGGAACTGTGCAATTGGCTGCATCACCGCATGGATGTTGGTGCTGTACTAGTAGGAAACCCAGAGCTCTCCTGTGAGGCAGAAGCTGTCGGGGCTTTCTGGCTCTGAATGGGGTTAAGAACATAAACGAGGAGGTTACAGCTCTTTTTGACAGGCATCATGGTCTTCCCCATGAGTAAAACTCCTGGGACCCTGGGGTTTATGAGAACGCCAAAGCATGTGGAAGGGGGGGGTGATTTTGAACGCAGTGTGAAAAGCTATTTTATCTGCCTTTATGTAAAGCTTGGGGAAACATCAAGTTCTAAGTCTTCACCTTGGTCTAATTTTAGACTTAGCATCCTACTTAAGTATAGTGTCAGTTTTCACATTCTTAGGCCAAACAAGGATATGACACCACCTCTTACTTTGTGAGGATAGTCTAAAACAGTTCTGCAGCTGCCTGCCAGCATCAGTGCTTTCATTTAAGGAATTTTGTGTTAAAAAATCAGCCCTGATTTGGCTGTTATTGTATGTTGCTCATTATTAACAAGTGACAACATATTGTTATCTTAAGTGATCAAAGGGACAGATCTCATCACAAAAGCATCAAACTAGTATTTGTTAGCAGTGAAAATGCTATGTGTTTTTTAGGTGGTATGGGGGAGGAAGGAAATACTGCAGGGATTCTGCAATGAAAGCCTCAATGTCATCTAACATATTTGCAGTAATTATTTTAAAAAATCAGTTTTAAATGTAGAATACGTAGATGCCTGTTGCTGACAGTGTTTATTTGAGTGGTGCTTTATAGCAGTACTATTAAAAAGTTATGGAACTAAAACTGACAATGACCGAACAAACTGATGAGTGTTCAGAAAATCAATTAAACATTGTGTTCATTTTTCAGGCATTTCTTGGATGAAAGCTTTGTTCTCAGAGTGTTGACTCAGCTAACGTTGGCCTTGAAGGAGTGTCACAGACGGAGTGATGGTGCAGTCACTGTGCACCGTGACCTGAAACCAGCAAATGTCTTTCTAGATGGCAAACAGAATGTGAAACTTGGAGACTTTGGACTGGCTAGGATATTGCACCATGACACCAGCTTTGCCACAACTTTTGTTGGCACTCCATACTACATGTCTCCAGTAAGACCTCTCTTCTATACGTTATCTTCCCTTTTGCCTCTCCAAGGTGTGCTGTGTTGGTCTCAGAGTCCATGAATGTTTGGGAGCTTTTAGTAAATGCAGGTGACTTTTTTCATAAAGTATGTGTGTTCTGGAGACAAGGTTATTTTGCAGTTATTTTCATCTCCTTTCTTCTCCACACAATCAATTTCCTTTTGATAATAGTTGCTCTTCGCTGTATAAGTTTGGTTATATTCTTGGGACACTAGAGGTGTTGGAGTATATTGTTCCTGAAAAGGAACAGGGAAGTTAGAGAGCTTTTATGCTTCATACTGTTAAGGTAAATAGCTTATTGAATTACCTCCTAATGTTAAGATTTTAAGTTGTAGTGGAAATGAGCAGGAATTACTTATTTCCTGATACAGAGCACTTTATATGGGAAAGATTAATGTTGGCTGAAATAGAGTTGCATCAATTAAAGATTGGTGCAACACTTCAGTCTTCTGCAGCGTAGTACTGCCACAAATAGTTAAAATCCTTCTAGTAAGAGTAGATATCATATTAAGATGGAATATTAGTAGTTGCTCCTGTATATTTCAGATTTGAATAATAGCTGATTATCCTGCAATAGTGGAACTATGTCTTTGTTAATAAACCTAAGATTGTTCTCTTTCTTTAGGAACAAATGAACTACTTGTCGTACAATGAGAAATCTGACATCTGGTCTCTAGGATGTATTGTGTATGAATTATGTGCTCTCTCGTAAGTATGGCAGTGTGACAACAAATGTGGAAGCATAACTGCTAATGTAGATGTGATTATATTTTATATAGATGAAAGCTTAAAGGTTTCAGAGACTAATCCTAGATTTTTATTTCTCTATTGGTCTTGACATTAGATAGTCAAAACAAACCTTGACTGCAGTTTTTTTCCATAGTCTGATACCTTTTTTCCCTGAAAATAGTCCTGTAAAACTAGTGAAAGAATCCAAGAAAAATTTTCTCCTTCAGGCCTCCATTTACAGCTTTCAACCAAAAGGAGCTGGCAGAAAAGATAAGAGAAGGGAGGGTCAGGCGAATACCGTATCGTTACTCAGATGAGCTGAATGACCTTCTCAAGGAGATGCTGAATGTAAAGGTAAGAAGCAATTACTAATTTTCCACCTATAATTTGAGCTAGTGCTGAAATACTAGTTTTTCTTCTCAGTTATGAAACAAACCTACCTGGAGTAGTGGTTGTTATCACCTTGTCACTGGCAGTGTCCCTCATAGAGAAAGGAGGGGGGAGGAGTTTGCTCCGAGTCCATCTAACAAAGAGAGCAGCTCAAGTGTCATGCCAGGGTCACAGGATGCCAAAAGGTGGCCTCAGTATTGGCTTACATGGGATTTCCTGATTGTGTGCTTATTGAGGCCTTATAACTTCAGGGTTAAAATGGTTCCAGTGTGTTTAGGAGCTGGAAGGGGCTGTTTTTTCTTTATTTTAGGGTTTGCTTTATATGGCTAATGTTTAGCTTGTTCCCCCACAGCTGGTGTGGGGGAGTTGAGAAGAACATGGCAGGGGCACCAAAGCTGTAACAAGCACCCAAGCCTTCAGCAGAGTGTTTGCTGAGGAATCTGCTGACAGCTGCCTCTGCAGGCTCACCCACCTGCTTCTGACTCTGCAGGGAGAGGGTCCTGGGCTGGGAGACAGTCTTGCAGCTCTGAATCTGAAGGCTGGTAACAGCCTCCTCCCTTAGCTTTTATCCTCCTGCTGTGCTACAGCTTCCTAACTCAGGTTTTCTCCAGTCTCTCCTTCACTTTGCAGCCCCTCAGCTGGTCTTGCTTGGAAATCTCTGGCCTCAATGTTTCTTCTTACAGATGGAACCTCTTGGTAATGCCTTTCCATTTCCTAATTTTAGGATTACTGCCGACCTTCTGTTGAAGACATTCTGCGGCACCCCTTGATAGAAGATGTGGTGACAGAAGAACAAAAACAGATTTCTGATAAAAGAGGCTTGAGATCATGGGAGCCAGACAGGCTGCAGTTCTCAGATGCTGTAGCGAGTGAGCTGAAACGAAAGGAGCAACAGTTACAGGAGCGAGAGCAAGCCATTAAAGAGAGAGAACAACGTCTGGAGCGTATGCTATTCCATTTTGGGAGGGGCGTGGCAATGGGATTGATTCAGTTGGAGCAAGAAAAAGTAGACAGTTTTTACAACCCCCATTTTAATTTACTAGGATATTGTATTCCTACATTCACCACTAGAATTGTGTCTAAAGACCAAACCAAGAATGCTCAGGGCTTACTTTGCTATACTAGCTTCTTTAAGTTACTAAGATGGAACTGGCAGTTTAGATATGGAAATCTGGTTTGTGAAGATTATTAAACATGAGTGGCAGTTAGGAAAGTGTATAGAAACATAAGGTCTGCACTGTGCAGTGTAGGTTGCTTTTTCACCTACTGTGTAAGTAAACATTGCCTATTCTAACATGTAACCTAAGGTGAGCCTCATGCTGGAAAAAAAATTATTTGAGTAAACTGTCAACTGCTTTTATGAAAGCTGCTCCCCACAGGTAGCTTACCTGTGAGTCTATAGATGGCTGGTCCTTAGGTGTTGGCATTTGCTGCCAACATGAAATATCTCTCTGCATATGCAGTAGGTTCTGCAATACAGTTCTTAACCATATGTATTTTTTAATCTGAGCCTGAATAACAGCTGCTGCTGTTGTAAGCAGGGTGTTAAATCATAGCTGAATTATAATCTCTGATATATAAATATTTAAACCAGGTGTCATGTGTGCCATGAGTTAATGTGCGGAATAGAAAGTTGCTATCACTTTATATTTGCAGACCCGTCAGTTTGGGGCAGAAATGTGCCTGGCATTTCAGAGTACTTGGCATTGCTTTATTAGTGCATTGATAAAGGTGTATCTACACAGCAGTTACCCTTTGTTTAGAGCCATAGAATCAGAAGTGTGGGTGCACCTGACTGGCTGTTACTGCTGTCTTTCCCTGTAAGAGAAGCCCACCATGCACAGTCACTCTAACATTTACATGTTCACGCTGCATACTACCATATTTCTGCTTCCAGAGAGAGAACGGGAGCTCTGTGTTCGGGAGAGACTGGCAGAGGACAAACTTGCTAGGTATCTTCCCAACCTGTAATAGTCTGTATTAGAAGCTCTACAGTCTTGCAACAAAAAGCTTAATCTTCTCTTCCCCAAACCAGAGCTGAAAGCCTGCTGAAGAGGTGCAGTCTCCAGAAGCAGCAGCAGGAGGTAACGTGCGCGGAAGGTCCAGGTATGCAAATACTCCAGAAGGCGCTTGCACGGGTCGATGTAGTCTGGTGTGGACAGAAGAAAGTCCCTGGTGCTCAGCGTGCTCGGCACAGTCCCCTTGGGGCAAGGCAAAGCCCAGTTATGGCTGCAAGGTTGAGAAGAGACTTTTGATTTTCTGCTTTGCAAAAGGACTTAATGAGTGATGCTCAACCATAAGCCTGAGTTAGCACTGTTTGCACAGCAGTTTTGTGCTGTCTGGGAAATCAGGTTCTTGTGGTGAACTAAGGGAAGTGCCTCCTTGTAACCCAAACCCTTCTCAGAGTTGCACTTATTTTGTGTATGGATGTCTTTTAACAGACCTTTGATTTAGTTAATTTAAATAAAATTGCACATGTCAAATAAATTCAGTTTTCATTAAATGTCCAAAAGCTTCAACACAGGAAATATTATTTGTTGCAAGGTACCCAGCTGTGACTGGTGGGTGCATCATATAAACTATGAAGAATACACACTGCTATTATAGAAAGGAAAACTCATTTGAAAATGTACTAAAACACTTCCTGACTACCTCTAGTCCAATCAGTTTTGTAGTAGTATTTTATACCCACTTTGCCCTTGCTTGTTCATTCTTTGATATCATAAGGGTGTCATCTGTTAATTGCTCCTATCTTTTATTAAAAATAATATTCAAGTATTTAAATGCATTTTTAAATAGTGCTAGGGCTAGTGAAGGGCTGGGTCAGAAGTAGTACTCTAGAACAAAGCCATGTAAACACTCTTTAACATGCAGTAACACTCCCTTCATTTAGTTTTGGTCTGATAAAGCAAGATAAGCATGTCACTGCCTCCGAAGCAAATAAAACTGAAGTAGCTTTTTTTTTTTTTCAAGAAGTGCCTATCAGAGCAGAAAAGGACACAAGTAAAATGCCCCTAGAAAGTGGGTGCTCCTTGAGCTGTATCTAACATTTCTGTCAACTTTGAGAATTCCACCGGTCTCTCAACATCTTGTCTGCCATCGACACATTAAAGAATTTGAGAACAAACTTGCTTTTGGCTTTCTGATGTTGCATCTAAAACTGGATGACTGAAGGCAAATGAGCTTCAGCTCTTACTTCTGTTCTCTTCTGCCTTTCCCACCCCTTTACGTGATATTTTGACTTTACCAGGCATATTAGTTTTTGAGGATAGGCAAAACCTGTTTGGGTGGTTAATACCTCGAGCTTTATAATGCAGCAAAGCGAACATAGTTATCACAAAACTGAGTAAATTGTGCAATATCTGTAGAGCATGTGATTTGCTGCTCTTCCATTTCATTCCATGGTGCTCTTGTGACACTGTTTCTAAAATTATGCCCATTCTCATACAAATGGACCAAGTATTTCTCTAATAGTGGTACTAAGATTGCTTGTGTTTATACAAGCCTAATTTCAGAGCCTAATTTGTACCCTGGTGACTTAATTCAAGGATAGAGTTGGAACAATGTGGGTAAAGCATAAAGACTACTGGACAGGTTGAATCTGCCCCTGCTGTGAAGCAAAGAAAAGCTTTTTCCAGTAGCTGAAAATTCATTCTGCATTTTCTTTTTGAACTGGTTTATGTTACTGTTTAATTAATTTCTGTCCTTCAGAAGAAACATGTCTTCTTAATCAACTAATCTTTCCTTAGGTATTGGGAGGTGCACCCTAAAAACAGCTATGGCATATATCCTTTTACCATGGTCATTTAAAAGGCTTGGTTTTGATTTTTTTTTTTCCTCAAAAAATAGAAAATAATTGTTGCTATTAATGGAGATGCATTTAATTAGATCACTTAAAGCCATAGGTAGATGACAAAATGGGCACCAGGGTTAAAAGCAATAAATGCTGGAAGATGCACTAATGCAGTACTTTTTGATTTCTTAAGATAACGCACTCCTGCTTCCCCTTTCTACAACAAAGAAGAACTCACACTCTGATGGAAATGAAGAGAAAGCTGTACCTCATAATATGGAAAACTATTTCCTTTCCAAAGGGAAAAGCTCTGATCTCAAAAGGCGTCTCTATGCTGCAAATCTACGGGCTCAAGCACTGGCTGAACTGGAAAAAAACTATCAACTAAAGAGCAGACAAATCTTGGGCATGCGTTGAAACTGCAACAGATGTATTTATCTTTGAAAAGAAGATTAAATGTATAGGCAGATACTTGTGCCTCCCTCTCTTAAGCTAGAACCTACTGAAAAATTATTTTAACAGTTGTACAAACTGTTCATTTATGACAGGTAGTTTATGATAACGCATGAGATACTATATGATGAAAACAGGTACTTTTGATACCAAATAAAACAAACTGAATTAATTGTATTATTAAAGAAAAATATTTTGGTCCTCCTGTTTACCATACTTCACTCTTCTGAAAATATAAAGAATGAATATATATAAGTGATGTTTAAAAATCTGATGTAAAAAAAAAATTCAGGTGAAAAATGTACAGAAATTCACAGTCTGTAGGTTAAAATGCTGTATGTAATGCACAGTTGTTGATAAAGGAAGTGTTGATATTCTGTATCAACATATTCTGTATCTGATTTCTGTGGGAAAACAGTGCCTTCTTTTCCGCACTTGTAAATATTTTTTAACAAAAGAGCACAGATTTTATGCATCTCTTTCTACTAAGTGCTCTGTCAAAGCAGGTTACTTTTAATGTTATGTTTTGACTAATGTGTGGGATGGGTCAGAATAACATAACTTCTGAGTTTATTTTCCTTTCTGCCTGAGCAGCTGAATGCCTTGTCCATCCTCCTACAAGGCCTGTGTCAGGGCAGAGCATTTGAAATAACACCTTCTTTGCCTTGCCTGGAAACTGTTATAAACTGATCCCCTGAGACTGCTGTCCAGGATGGGACACTAGCCAGCATATTAGCATCTGGATTTTGCAGGGGACAGTTGTCCTTTAAGTAGTAAATCCTTATTTTCTTGAAGCTTAGGAAGTATCTCCATCTTACCCTTAACAATTCTCTGCTGGTGTACGAGTTGCTCACTTTAAGGTGATGTAAATTTCATGCACTCAACTCGTGAATTTTAAAATATCCTTTGGAACTGTAGCGTCTGGCATATGTTTTATATAAAGATTTTTTTTTCTCCCTGGATTGAAATACCATAAAACATACATTCTTAGAAAGCTGCTTGTTTTCAAAACATTTATTTCCTTGTTAGGCTATGAATGTTCCTGAGGAGGTATTCTAGATGGTTTTTACTTCTTGAGAGAGAATCTTCTTTGAAACATCAATCTAATTTGACATATTAGATCATCTTAAGGGTCTCTTCCAACCCAAATTGTTTTGATTTGCAGATAAAGAAGTAGTTGTGTAACCCAACAACAGATCTGCTCTAGCAGATTCTTAACAACCCAGCAGAACTTAACATTTGCTTAGAGTGGTTGCTGTTTTCACCACAACCTTTGCTTAAAAAAATTAGACATGACTATTTTGTTTGCTGATCTAAAACTACCAATATTTTGGTGGTCATTCCCTAGCAGTAGGTGTAGGAATGTGCCATGTGGATCAGTGCAGCTTTCCTCTGCATTCTTTCATATTTCTGAAGCTTCTCACATGTATGTGGAGGGTAAATCCCTGCTTTGTCACCATGTTTGCACACTCAGGTTTTTCTTTTCTGTGCCTGAATCACTGCAATGCAGTTCTGGTCTTCATGTGGATCTTTGTAGCTTAACCCATAAAACATTAAAGGGTAAGATACAGTGGTGTCAGTACAATTGGAAAAAATACAAAGGATTCAAGAATGTTTTGTCTGTAAAATGTAGGTATCTATGAAAGGAGGAAAACAAGCAACCAAGAAAATTAATACTGATTAATGAAATACCATATTCATAGAGTCATAGAATGGTTTGGGTTGGAAGGGACCTTGCAGATCATCTGGTTCCCACCTCACTGCCGTGGACAGGGGCACTTCACTAGACCAGGTTGCTCAGGACTCCATCCAGCCTGGCCTTGAACACTGCCAGAGAACATCCAAGAAACATCTAAAACTTCCCTGGGCAATCTGTTCCAGTGCCTCACCACCCTCACAGCAAAGAAATTCTTCCTAGACTCTAGTCTAAACCTACTCTCGGTTAAAAGCCATTTCCCCTTGTCTTGTCGCAACATGCTCTTGTAAACAGACTGTCATCTTTCATGCAGGCTTTGTCCAGGTATGGGAAGGCCACAGTTAGGTCTCCCCAGAGCATTCTCAAGGCTGAACAATCTCAATTCTCTTAACCTTTCCTAATTGGAGTGGTGCTCCATCCCTCTAACCATCTTGTGAAAGGGCTGGCGTTTACAAATGCTTTGTTTTTAAAACGACCAAGGTAAGAAAATTGCTTTAGAGTCTTTTTTTTTCCTCTTGGAACACACATTTCTGTATTTAAAAGAAAAATGCTTTGAGAGAGCACTGTCTGTGGCTTTCCTCTTCCTTTAATTCTCTAGTTACCTCAAGATGGCAGTGTTGCCTTGTAATTTTTAAGAATTCCCTCTATTATCCATTAATCCAAAATCTAATACCTTATTTACATTTATTTTTACCTGTTTTGTTTTAAGCATTTTGCTGCAAGATGGTGACTTTCTTTGGCTACGGATGCTTTAGTACTTGCTGGAGCAATTATAATTATCTCCGATTTGCCATTTTGCATCTTTTATGCATGCA